>NW_006435763.1:5661439-5673858 GCF_000325575.1 Pteropus alecto | reverse complement strand
TTTCTAAGCCACCCAGTTTGTGGTATTTTGTCATAGCAGCTCGCACGGACTAAGACGGTCTCTAAGCTAAACCATGCAAGGAAGCAACGGTTTCTATTGTCTCTGAGCAAGTTTTCTGATGGTATCTGCCCAGATTAATATTTTATACGTTTTTTTCCCCCTTGTCAAGCAGTGTTTCTCCACAGGGACCACTGGCATCTGGGGAGAGACAATTTTTTGTTGGGTGGGACTGTCTCATGCCTCCCAGGACATTTAATATCCCTAGTCCCCCCAACAAACAGCCCCTTCCTCTTTACATTTCTCAGAACCCCCTAAGGGACAATTCTGGCCGTTGCTTGAGAGGCACCCGTTGGGCTGGGAGGCAGGGGGTTCCCTGCCAAGATGGCCTGCTTCGCTTTCGGAAACATGGGCAGTCATCTGGAAAGGCAGCAACGACAAGGGGGAAGGAGGCTGGCTTTGAAATCAGAGAGATCTGACCATGAGTTTGGGGACAAGTGACATCACGTTTCTAAGATGCTAGTTTCATCATCAGTAAGATGAGGACCAATACTGACTCCTGCCTCGTAGGGAGGAATCCAGGGAATCAGATGCTCAGAAAAGTGCCCCGTGCAGAGCAGAGCTACCGATCCTGTGATTTTGGTCCCTCCTGTCACCTGTCTGTGGTGGAGATGGGCTCTCTCCAGATTCTCGATCCGCAGAATCCAGGAGCATAAAAAAAAAAAGTAGTGTTCTATGCCACTAAGTTTGGGGTTGTTTGTCACGTGGCAGTAGTCACTGAAACGGGCACCTGTGGCATGCCAAGTACCATCTGGGAGTGGGTGACAGGTTAACACGCATGCCACAAAGAACCTTGACTTAGGAGGCACGGACTCTCCAGAGAAGGGAGACAGGCCATAAACACATAAACATTTCTAAGATCGTTTTCGTGAAATGAAGAAAATTAAATGGTGGCCATCAATACTCTTACTTTAAATAACGACGTGGGAGCGGCTGGCTGCGTTCTATTTCTCTTCTCCCCTTTCCAGCCCTTTACCCCACCACACAAACCTGGTCGCCTTTTCTGCGAAGCTGTGACGTAGCTTAACCGTGCTCGGTGCCCCTTCCTATGCCAAAGACACTAATTGCAATGAATGAACGGGATGGTGTCCGCCACCCAACGTCCTGTGTTGAAGCCTGAGCCCCCACGTGACTGCACTGGAGATGCGCCTTTAAGGAGGGGAGGAAGGTTAAATGAGGTCACTAGATCGATGAAATTAGTGCCCTTGTCAGAAGAGTCACAGGAGCGCTTGCTGGCTGTCTGCCATGGGAGGACACGGGGAGAAGGTGGCCCTCTGCAAGCCGGGAAGGAAGCTCTGAACAGAACCCGACCAGCTGGCACCGTGATCTCGGACGTCCAGATTCCAGAATTGTGAATAAGTAAATAAATAAATTTCTGTCGTCGAAGATACCCAGTCTGTCGCATTTTGTTATTGCAGCGTGAGCTGACTAACGCACTACTCACGTTGCTCACTCCTCGGGCCGAGGAGCTCTTTCTACAGGATGGGTAGGCAAGGAGCCCCATGCCGTCCCCCGTCTGTGGCTCGGGGTGTCAATGCCTGCTCCGGCCCCTCTGCTTTTTTGACCCCGAGGCAGCCATTTGCAAGTCCTCCCGAGGACCTTCCTGTCACTTGACATGTTCACCTCTGCCACCATTTCTGCGCTCCCGAAGGCCCTCGCGGGCTCAGTGAATTCTGCCACCTCAAAACGCAGCGACACATCTGTTTCTGTTACAAACGGAGCCGCCCGAGGAGGGAACACCTCTTACTTACTTCTCGGGGTGAGGGTTTTGACAACAGGTTTATTTCCTCCAGCTCCCCAAGGACTGGAAGAGTAATAGTCTGAAGTAACGGTATGTTAATTAACACTGAATCAGTTGGAATTTTCCTAATAAAAACCCTCATCGTAATCACATTATGGGCCATTAACGCTGCCTTCTGATCATAAACCATAAATACGTTCTGCCGGCGCCTTCTTTCTAAAAAGAGACATTTCTCCAAAGTGTTACCCATTCGTCCCCGTTCGGGCTGTCACGTGCCGCAGACAGGAGTAATTGTGTGGGCTCGTGTTTGTGCCAGGTGTGTTCCGTGCTGGTCACTCGGCCGAGCCCTATCCACGCATCGTCGCGTTTAGTTCTTGCAGCAAACTTACGAGTGCGGCTATCACCCCCATTTTACAGATGGGGAAACTGAGCCACAGAGGGAGGGGGGGGTAGTATGCCCAGGGCCAAATGCCTAGGAGGTAATGGAGCTGGGATTTGAATCCAGGCAACCTGTTTCCAGAACACTCTGCCATCTGTCCCCTGAGAAATAAGCACCGAGTGTATCTGCAGGCAGAGTGGTTCTCTACCCCTTTGCATGTTCCGTGTGGTTTCTTTGATTTCTCTGTCTACATAGATGATACGCGCTCGCTGGAGAAAATTCAGCCTACGGAACAATACGAAGAAAGAAAGAACCCTCGGACATCAGAGCCTCCAGATATCGCCGTTGTTGACGTTTTGGTGAACACTTTCCAAATATTTTTATAGACGCACATTATATATAATCGTATACGCTCTGCTGTGTCACACGCTTTTTCTCTTTCCAACAGGATACCCTTGACATCTTTTCCATGTCAATAAATACAGATATTCATTCTTTTCTTCGCAAATATTGATTGAGCATCTATCGCGAGCAGTTACTCTGCCGGGTGCTGAGAGGGGCACAGAACAGAAAACAGACAGAACTTGTTTTCGGGGAGTTTACAGTCTGGCAGGGGTTGGGGGGAGGGGGCGCATGGAGAGACCAGACAAACGTACTTTTAAAAAGGCGTTTAACACAATGAAGGAATGGACAGGGTGCTGGGAGGAGAAAGAGGGGGCCGGGGGGTGTGATACAGACCAGGTCCGTAGCCCTCTCTGAAGCAGCAACAGAGAAGTCAAGGTCTTAACCACGGGGAAGAGGGAGCCAGGTAGAGAAGGTGTCGTTTCAGGCAAAAGGAAGGCCGTGGGTCCAGGGCTCCAGAGGTAAAAATTTTACTCTGAAGAATACAAAACGGTGGGCGGGGGGAGGGCGGGGAAGGACCTCTGTCTGATTTTTTACTTTCCTTTTCTGAAGTTTTGCAGTTTCTGTAGTGTAATGACAAAAACATATCGAATACATGATTGAGGGCCATTCGGTTCTTTGTCGAACGCCTCCAAAGATGGGACGCTCCGTACCTTACACAATAGCCAACTCTGATCGTCAGCTGTTCCCTCCGAAATAGGCCTGCCACACGGTTCCCTAGTTCTGCCTTCCGAGCGCATCGCTGCTTCTGCTGCGGGCCAATCCCTCGCACCCACAATTGTTACTCTGCAATTCCTCTGCCTCCCAATAAGAGGCGCAGTGCTGGACCAGATGGAGGCAGCCCCTCTCCCAGCAGCAAGTCTCTATGGAACGTGGCATGGATGCAAGCTGCATTGCTCTTTGACGGGCCTTGTCCCACCCAGTTCACTTCCCGCCACTCCTGGATCAGCCTGGAAGACCCCAGAGACCCAGACTTCTTGATCGCGGCTTGGAAGCCTCATCTAAGCCAGGGGGCTTCTGAGAACACCCCTTCCTCAATAAGAAACCCTGTAAAAGAACCGGCAGACGAAGCTCAGCTTCACCACAGACTAGACCTTAGACTAGATAGAGCCCCACAAAAAAAGGCGTCACAGCTTTTGAGACGGGATGGGGTTCAGAGAAGCCTTCGAGGAGCCCGGGACTGCACTGCTGTGGCTTCGGAAAGCCATCGACGGCTATGACAATTGAAATGAAATTAAATTCAGTGGGCTCCAGAAGGAAACACGTGTAATGTTAATTTCATGGGTGTACCAATGTGTAAACGTAACAGATGACTCTTAAATGAGAAAGGCAGGGAAATGACATTTGGTTAAATAATGCATCAGTGGGTAGAATTTGTTGAAACTGCCATTAAAAAAAAAAAAATGCACGGGCACAGTCGACAGTTGAGCAAGCTGTCACCAGGGCCAGGCCACATAGTGCTCTCAGTACAGCGGCAGCATGGATCGGCAGCGGTCTGGATGAATTTAGGGGACTCGGGCCACTCTCCCTGCTGACTGTGACGCCCTCCTGTTTGCCTGGACAGACACAGTCAGCTGTCTAATCTTTCCAACGATGACTGAAATCTCACCCAGGGCCGGAAATGCGCCTGCTTGTTTATTTCCTGTTCTTTCTTAAAAGCAACGGATGACACAAGACTTAAGGCATGTAAAGAGAGGCTTTCCTCTTCATCTCTGTCTCTCGGCACACAGTAGGCCATCAGGAGGTACCTGTGGGATACGCGAAGCATGCAGATATCTCTCTCTGCCTCGTCCTCCACCAGCTTCACGGAGGGCACAGTCATTACTCTACTATGGTATGAGCAGTGATGACCTCCAAGCCACACCAGCCCCCTGACGTCTTGGTTTGGGGGTCCTCGTCTCTGTCTCCTTGTCGTCGTTCCTTTTCACTGTTAACAGAGACTAGTCCTTTGGTCAATAAAGTTATGGGAAGCTGATGGATTAGAAAGAAACAGGACCCCGCTGAAGATGCTGAGCCAAGAAACAATGTGGATAGTGAGTTCGCCAGAAATATAATATTGATAGAAGGTAACTTTTGGTTGAGTGATTACGATACCTCAGGCATAATGTTAAGTGTGTTTTGTTTGTTTTTGCTGCCGTTTCTTTGTTGCATTTTTTCTTTGCGTCTAATCCTCACAGAGCCCCAGGAAGCGGGTACTATCACGATCCTAATTATACAGAGGAGGGAACTTCGAGACTGAGAGAGGTCCAGTAACAACGTCAAGAACACACAGCTGGGAGCAGAGCCGGGATGTGAACCAAGGCTCATCTCATTTCAGAGTGACTCTCCGTCCTGCCTTCGGTGCGCTAGGAACCTGTTTCAGACAGCAGCTGAGGAGAGGGAGGTGACTGCTTCTCACGCGGAAGCCTCAGAGCACCAGAACCTGCATTAGTCAGGGCCACGCGAGGCTCTGCTGCGGTGACACACACGCCCTCACATCTCAACGGCTCGCTTCTGCGCTCTCTGGGCAGCCTTCCCGCACGGCTGTCCTTCGGGAGGGGACTCGATGACCCAAATGATTTCCTTTTCAACTCCACCATCTCACTGGGTCCTCCTGTAGCATACGGAGGGGACAGGGATCGATGTGACGAATTGGTACTCGCTTCTAACTGCCTTGGTCGCTTGTGTCCTTTTAGAGAGACCGAGTCACAAGACCCCCTCCCCCCCCAGAAGTGCAGAGTGGGTAATGGAAAGGAGCACATGGGCCTCTGGGGAGCAGTGACAGTTTATGACTCAGACACAGTGAGTGTGCGTTTTTTGACCAGGGGCAATTTTGCCGCCTCAGGGGACATTTGGGGCAATGTCTGGAGACATCCTTAGTTGTCACAACTGGGGGAGTAGGTGCTACTGGCATCGAGTGGGGAAAGGCTAGGGATGCTGCTAAACGTCCTACTATGCACTGGACCGTCCCCCACAGCAAGGGACTTAATTCTACTCAAAGGCCAAGTGCTGAGGTTGAGAAAGTCTCCTCGAAATCGGTGGCTCTCAAAAAGATTCACCGGGGAGCTTATTCAGAATGCAGATTCTTGGGGTCCTCCCCCCTCCCCCCACAGCAGTTTTCACAATTGCGACCGGCTTCTCTTGGAGGACCACACCCACGACGCCTCGCTGGGGGACGCGAGGCAAGAGCACCAGGGTGGGTCGGAAGAGGAGCCGGACCGAGACTCTCCTGGGACGTGCCGGGGTCAGCGCGAGGCAGCTGTGTCAGGGGGAAGAAAACGCTGACATGTGTTAAGTGCCTCTCTCTGTCTCTCTCTCTCTCTCTCAAGCTTCGAATTGCAAGGAACATGCTACGACTAACCCGTCAGCCAATGACAACTAAATTACCAACCTCGCCTTCCCCCCTGCCCCGTATCCCGGTGGGGCACGCGGCCACATTAAGATAGGATGCTTCCTGGAGACGTCTTCCCAGCATTGGGGAAGGTGACCCTTTAGTGGGGGAAAAAAGCTACATGTCACGTGTGCTTCAGGCTTGGCTAGAAATAACCCGAAGAGGAGAGAATCAAGTCCAGGGCAGCAGAGCGAGCAGAGTGGTGTGACTGATTTCTGCTTTTTCCTTGGCACCGATTAGAATCTTCTTCCCAGGATCCTTTGCAGTGACATCTGGCCAAATGGCTGTACTTGAGCCAAAAAAGTACGTGTACGTGACTAGCACAACCTTGGGTGTCATGCACTGGAGATGGTAGAGCCACAGGATGCAGGAGGCTTGGGGCCCTGAAGCATTACTTGGAGAGGGCCAAGCAGGCACATCCACTCTGGATGGTATAGGATCGAGAAATAAGCCTCCTTCATGTTTGAGGCCTTATATATCACTGGGTCTGTTTGTCACAGCAGCTAATGCTGCCCTAACTAACACGGTGATTGCACATTGGGCTCTGAAGGCAGAAGAATCTAGGTTTGGTATCCAGTAGCTGTGTGATCTGGAGAAGTTACAAGAACCTCTCTGA
Organism: Pteropus alecto; assembly: GCF_000325575.1. Lineage (NCBI taxonomy): Eukaryota > Metazoa > Chordata > Mammalia > Chiroptera > Pteropodidae > Pteropus > Pteropus alecto. Next base: position 5,667,293 of record NW_006435763.1, on the reverse strand, counting down.
GCCTAATTTCCTCAGATGGAAAAATGGAAATAAAATACTTGGGAGGATTAACCTATACACAGCAATGAATGGGTGCGGCATCGCCTAACCGTCTCGTGACTGTTAGTGACTACCTGTGCTGTCATTATTGGCCACGTCCTGTCAGCAACCAGACAGCAAGGCACAGAGACAGGAGGTGGAATGGTTGTTTAGTTATCAGCCTAAGCTTTCTACGTTTCTTGAATGAACGAACAGATGAACTGGCAACGTCGCCTTCTATGAGGATCATGCGTGTGCAAGCGTACACTCCCCCTGGGGACAGCACGCGTCTGTGACTCATTTTGCTTTCCTCCCCAGTCTTGGCAGAGTGGCTTGTGCAGGAGATGACTCAGTAAACGTTTGCTTGTTACCGGATGCAGGTAAACGATGCCAACTGAGAAAACACGGAGTTTATTCTAATCAATGAATGAATGGATGAACGAACTTTGAATAACTGGACGAGTTATTCACTATTACATCTCAACTACCTGAGCCAGGGCAGGGAACAGAGTGTATACTGGCTCAGTAGTTATAGAATAAATTTATAATATCCTTTTTTTTTTCCTGACATGAGCAGACTTCATTTATTATTCGACTTCACTCAAAAACCCTCACGTCAGTTCCTAGATGGACAAAAGGGAGAAGGAACTTATTTATTTTTTGAGGAGGGGGAGAAGATGTCAGGAAATGGGGACGTGACAGGTACACGTCTTACTGTCAGCTCAGAAAAAAGCACTTGACACTTTCGAGCCAGGCGGGCCTCTCTCTGTGGGCTGGGTCTGTTACTTACTTGCCCCGAGGACCTGAGCAAATGGCTTAATCTCCATCTTTGCCACCTTCACATCTGGAAAACGGGTGCAGCGCAGACAGCTACAGCCCAATCTCCCTCCCCTTCTGTGCGGTCATACAAGAGAAAGGGGTTGTGTCCAGCTAGGGTGACACTTCTGGGCACCCCCGGCAGCCAGGGGGATGAGGCACGCCATAGTTTAAGACAGGAGTCGGCCAGCATTTTCTGTAAGGGGCAAGAGAGCAAACATTTTGGGTTTTGTGGGCCACACGGTTCTCTGCCGAAACTACTCAGCTCTGCCGTTCGTCGCGTGAAAGCCTCACAGATAATACCTAACCAAATGCACGTGGTATGTTCCAATAAAACCTGACTTACGAAGCAGGAGTGGGCCAGATTTGGCCTGTGTGCCGTAGCTGGCCAACCCCTGGTTTAGGAGACACTCAGCCTACTAAATATAGTCTTAGCCTTCCAGAAAGAGCATCTTGATTAGAAATTCTGTCCTGCGCGACCTCACAAGCCACCAATTCTTAGAACGTAATACACATGTGTGTGTGTGTATGTATATATATTTAAATTTAAAAACCAATATATATACATATATATATACACACACACATTTTTAATTTAAACCATATATATGTATGGATCATATATATATATATGATATATATATATACACATGGTTTTTTAATTTATAACTGTTCCGTTTCCCTAAAATCCTCACCATTTCCTTTTACATCAACGCTCTCTTGCCTCGAACCACACCCCCAGGGGCTACGTCACTTCCTGTTCCTTCTTCTTTTGCAGGACTGCCTCCATAATTTGCACGACCCGCTACGAGGGAAAACTGGGGGCCCCTTGTCCCCAAATTAAGAGTTTCAAGAGCGCGATAGCGAGCAGGGAATCAAGCACGGCCTCCTGGGTGTGGGCTCTGCACACTGCCCAGGTTGCTCGTGCATCCGTGAAGCCGGCCCTGCTCATTTCTATTATCATCACCCAGCCTAGAAAGTTGTCTGCCTAACTTCCTGACAAGTCCAGAAACTTGCCACCTGCTTGCTGCTTGAAAGGTTTGCGGCAATGGTTTTACACGTCACAAGACGACGACGAGGAGGAGGAAAAGCAAAAAAAAAAATAAGAAAGAAACCCAATTTTCTTTTAGTATATTACTTGTCAGACAGTGAAATGAGATATAATTACGGTGTGACATTTCCAACAGCAAATATGTTCCGGCGTAAGCAATTAACACTGGTTCTGTTGGCAGGCTTAAAAAGATTACGCAGAGACTATGGTGAATTACAATGCCCCATGAATAATAAATAACGTGGAATCACGTCTAAGTCGCATGCTAGGACCAAAGTTCGAATTTCCTGATGAGAATGGATTGGGCACTGGTTAACCGTCTGCCGACTTCGTGTGGCTTAAACAGGTTTGGATCGTGGGCTCTTCGGATTTATCTAAATGACTTATTTACCTTGCTCTGAGAGCATCTGCCTCCGACACCTGCATGTGTTCATTTCAGCTGCTGGACATCTGCATACGGCAATGGGTTTGGAGGTGACCCCTCAGGGATGGACGGGCTGAGAAGATGGCTTGTACTAGGACCTTTTGCCTTTGGGGATCGTCATGGTTTCATGTCTTTACTGAAGTCCCAAGGTTTAGAAGGATATACACCTGGATGTGTCTCCAGTCTCGATGTAACCAGAGCTTCTGGTAAATGCCATTTTGCAGCCTGTGAGCTTCAGTACCCCAAGCTGATGAAAACACCAATGGTTAGAAGGAGGGGCTGGAGGCCAGGATCATGTATAAAGGCTTTGGGGGCAGGGTTTCTCAACCTTGACGCTACTGACGTTGCGGGCTGGGCAGTTCTCTGTCCTGTGCATTGCAGGCTGTTAGGCACCTCTGGCCTCTCCCCATGAGATGCCAGGGGCACCCTCCACTCAGTGTAACAACCAAAAATGTCTCCACGCATTGCCAAGTGTCCCTGGGAGGACACTAGACAGTCCTGGGTCCTCGCTGTGTGGCCTTGAGCCCATAAATCACTTCATCTTTCTGAGTCCCTGTCCTCACAGGTAGAATGGGACAAGCCACGACTGCCTGGCAGACACATTGTAAGGGCAGAGTATTATGAGGGAGCATGGAGAGTCTTTAGCTCAGCGTCTGGCATGAAAGAGACGTTCGCTAAACGTTAGACGCTGCGTATTCAATCACTTACTTGATAAAGGGCTACCGGTCATGGTAAAGCCGCAATAGGTACTGGGGATGCAAAGATGCGTAGCCACTGTCCCTGTCCCCACTGTGGGAGCTAGAAAAAATAGTGGGCAGTCAGACGTGCAAACCGACAACTTCGGTGCAAAGAAACTTGCTAAAATGGAGACATGAGAAAACGGAGGCGTACGGAAAATGCCCGAACCTTGAGCATTCATAGACGACACTTAAGTGGAGTCAGAATTTTCCAGGAAGACACATGTGAGAAAGGGCATCCCAGGCACTCATAACGACACAGAGCTTAGGACTGCTGGGATGTGACTTCCACAGCCGAGGTGGGGGAAGACAGGCAGCAGCGAGGGACGAGCCAGGTAGGCAGAAGGCCGGCGGCGAAGGAATCCGAACTATCAATGCCAACGAACTCACAGCAGGGCGTGGCCCAAATCCCGCTCAGAGGGAAACGGTGCAGTGATTGATTGGTAATGTCTGCTTGGGCCCTGTCAGGAAGATGAGACTTAAGCATGCGAGGTGTTTACTGGTTTTGCGATGAAAGGATTTTCATCAGGGGAGTGATTTAAGCCGAAGGGCATTTTAAACAACTCACTCCAGAAGCCATTTTTTTTTTTTCTTTTTGAAGAAAAGGTCCGAGAGTGGGGGAGTGACTGTGATATCGTAAGCCAGAAGGGGTAAGGGCCTGAGGGGGAGACCAGAAGGGCTGAGAGGAGGAGATGGAGGCAGAGATGTTTAGCAGTCAGAAATGAAGGGCGCCCTCATGCATTTAAGGGAATCGAAGTCATATAGAGACTCCTGAGTTTCTGACCTGGGCCACTTGGAGGCTGGTCGTGTTATTATTCCCTGAGGGAGAAAGTTGAGGACAATTTGGGGACAGAAAGAGAGTGGGTTCTTTATGGGACCCTGAGATGCCTGTGGGATTCCGGGGGAGAAATGTCCACTGCCTTTGGATATTTGGATCAGGGATCAGATGAATGATAAGAACCAGAGTCCTTGGCTTACACATGGCAGCTGTCATCACCGGCCAACCAATTACGTACAGCTCCCCAGCTCCCCCAACGCCCAGGGAGGCCCAACTGTAAAAGAGAAAGCCAGCTTCTTCCACGGCAAGTCTCTCCTGATCCAGAACTATTCCCGATTGACGGGATTAGTGAAGGACAACAGAAGAAAAGTCATTACTGAATAATCCCTTCACATTTCTAGTTCAGGCGGCCTTCATAGCATCCTTCTAATCCAATTAGGCGATGCAGGAAGCTTTGTCTTAATTCCTGACTTCATCGGGATGTGCTGGGTCACAGGCAAACCTGGCTTAATAAGGTGTCACCTAAACATTGGACGGTACATACAAAATGAGCACATAGCAGGGGTGAAGTGGGGGATAAGGAGATGGGTGGTTGCTGCTTAGAGGACTTCCTGTTTCAAAGAGCCAATGGGTGACTTAGCCCTCTGCTGTCTTCCTCGCTGAGGCTTCTGATTGGGCGAGACGCCAGCTTCCCTCCTCTCCGCCCACTTTGCTCTGCCCTGACCTGTGAGAGCTGTGTGCCGTCTGTCTGGCGACTGGAACTCAGCTAACCACAGGACTGGTGATCGTTTTCACAGGGTGGCATTTACGGAGGGCCCGATGCACACCTGGCACGGTCTGAGGCACTTTACACACACCGTTTCTCATCCTCACAAAATCCCTGGGCTGAGGAGAGGGTATCCCTGTTGTAAGGCCATACGGCTCGTTAGGGCTGGAGCTGGGGATTCAAAACCAGATGTGTTGGATTTCTAAAGCTGGTGTCCGTCACCTGTGGCCCTTCCCAAGTGAAACTAAGGGGCTACCACGCAAATCGGGGGTGCCGGGCCCCCTGACGTCTAGCCAGGAAACCCCAGCAGAGCCAGCCATTCCCAGCCAACGCCCACAGGAGGGCCGATCTGCGGTGCCAGTTGTGTGCTGGGCTGGGATCAGACAGCATCGAGGAGTGAGGGACACCTCCGATCTCTGTCCGTCCATGAGTGTGCTGGTTTCAATAGTGTCCCCCCCACCACGTTCATGCCCACCTGGAACCTCGGAATATGACTTTGGGAAAGAGGGTCTTCCGCTGATGTCATTAGCTAAGATGAGGTCACGCTGGGTTAGGGTGGGCCCTGACGCCAACGGCGACGGTCCTCGTAAGAAGACCAGGCAATGACACATGGGAGGAGGCCGTGGGGCAGCGGAGGCAGAGACTGAGTGGCGCATCTGTAAGCCGAGGGCTGTCAGAGATTGTGAGTCAGCACCGGGCACTAGGACAGAGGACCGGACCCTGAGGACCACCTCGCTTTAGGCCTCTGACCTCCAGAACTCCCAGAGAAGAAATTCGTGGTATTTCAAGCCGCCTGGTTTGTGAGAACTAGTTACAGCAGCCTCAGGGAATTAAGTGAACCAACCCAAACCCACGAGCAAGGGGGAAGTGCCCGCTCTCCTCCGTGGGGCCGTCGGGTCAAGTTCTCTCTCGACCCTTTCTCCTCCCGCCTCCTCTTCTGGGTCTGGACTGACTGGCTTCCTCCTTGACTTGCTCCCCGCCAGGCTTTCCTCCTTCCTTCTCTGGACCAGGTAGACTTTTCCCGTCTTTATGCCGCTTCCTGTTCGTGGCCTCGCGGGTCCTTCCCTGAGTGGTGCAAGGCTCCCTCTCGGCATCCCTGGCACCTGTCAGCCGCCTGTCACTCAGCTGGAGGCGCCTTCTCAGAGGAAGCCAATGAGCAAATGAGGCCTTCTCTTCCATGGCTTCGACACTGCTGGGGGCCGCCTCTCCTTCCAGAACCCACCGGACCTTTGGCAGCCCAGGGACTGCCTTCCCTTGATCATCC
>NW_006435763.1:5658016-5661404 GCF_000325575.1 Pteropus alecto | reverse complement strand
TCAGAAACCATCTTTTTTTTTTTTTTTTCTCCCCATGCTCCAGCCCCTTAAATGTCAGCATTTCTAGCCTGTTCTACATTTTAGCTCTAAATTAAGCCAACCCCGTGGCCCTCAACGGGAAGCGATTTTGTCTCCCAGAGGACGTTTATAAATGTCTGGAGACACTTCTGATGGTCACAGCTGGGGGCTGGGGGTGGTTACTATTGGCACCTAGTGTGTCGAGGCCAAAGCACCCTCCAAGTGGCCTGACAATAAAAAATGATTTAGCCCCACGTATCAGTTGTGTCTCTGTTGAGAAACCCCGAGTTAATGCAACCTCGCCTGGATGCTCCCAACCATCCACCTCAGGGCTGTGTCCCTAGCCTCGTACATGCTCAGGAGGGAGCGGATCCTGCACTGCTTCTTAGAGACTTTTAATGTGTGTTCACATCTGAAAGGCTCTGACAAGTTCTGCAGCGATGTCTAAACTTGTTTGACTTCATTAAATCGACCATTTCCTGGAGGTATGGAACTACAGAAACCCTCTGATCGGGCAATAGTCACTAATATTTTTCTGAAAGAATCTATGATATCTAACATTTACTGAGCACTTGCTATGGGCCAGCAGTGCCCTAAACATGTCACGTGTCCTTTGAGGCCTTTCTGCCTTTCAGACGTTGGCGTGTGGCAGGCAGGGAGGTGCAGTGATTGAGTGCAGGCTCTGGAGTTGGGCAGTGGCTTTGCATCTGGGGTCACACTGATGATCTGTGCGACCTTGGTGAGTTCCTTTGCTTCTGTAAGCCTCAATTTCCTCGGTTGAAATGGGAACGTATTTAGTACCCACATCAAAGGGTTGCGAGGCTCAAATGAAATAAAATAAATCAAGGGATTTATGCTAAGCTCTCGGCTCTGCTGGCTATTGATTCGTTGGTGGTGGTGAAGACCGTGGTGGTGGTGATGACGGTGATGGGGGCGGTGGTGGAGGTAGAGATGGTGAGGATGGAGGTGGTGACGAAGGTGGTGATAGTGGCGATGGAGGTAATAATGATGGCCTTGTTAGTGATGAAGGAGTGATGGCCGTGGTGGCGTTGGTGGTGGCGATGGAGATGTGGAGGTAGTAGTGGTGACGGTGTTGGCGATGGTGGTGGTGTTGGTATAGTGTTGGTGACAGTGTTGGCGATGTGTAGTGGCTGATGGTAGTGTTGGTGACGGTGTTGGTGATGGCGTTGGCAATGGTGGTGACAAAGGTGGTATAATGGTTGATGGTAGTGTTGGCGATGGCTTTGGTGTTGGTGGTAATGGAGGTGGTGTAGTGGCTGAGGGTAGTGTTGGTGACGGTGTTGATGGTAGTAGTGTCGATGGAGGTTGTGTAGTGGCTGATGGTAGTGTTGGTGATGGTGTTGGTGACAGTGTTGGTGATAGTGTTGGTGACAGTGTTGGTGATGGTGTTGGTGACGGTATTGGTGACGGTGTTGGTGACGGTGGTGGCGATGGTGTTGGTGACAGCGTTGACAATGGCGTTGGCGATGGTGGTGATGGAGGTGGTGTAGGGGCTGATGGTAGTGTTGGTGACAGTGGTGGCGATGGTGTTGGTGACAGCGTTGACAATGGCGTTGGCGATGGTGTTGGTGACAGTGTTGGCGATGGCGTTGGCATGGTGTTGGCGATGGTGTTGGTGACAGTGTTGGCGATGGCGTTGGTGATGGTGGTGATGGAGGTGGTGTAGGGGCTGATGGTAGTGTTGGTGACGGTGTTGGTGACAGTGTTGGTGATGGTATTGGTGACGGTGGTGGCGATGGCGTTGGTGATGGTGGTGATGGAGGTGGTGTAGGGGCTGATGGTAGTGTTGGTGACGGTGGTGGTGACAGTGTTGGTGATGGTGTTGGCGATGGCGTTGGTGATGGTGGTGATGGAGGTGGTGTAGGGGCTGATGGTAGTGTTGGTGACGGTGGTGGTGATGGTGACAGTGTGCTCTGTGTGCATTGCCCTTCCTGTTTTCTCTTGACCTGATGAAATTATATGCACACTTAGTGATTTAGTTCAAAGACTGTGACACTTTCCCCGATTTTGCCTCCTTGGAGCATAATTCCTCCTCATTTGCGTTCTGCATATTTCGTCAGTGCGTCCGCCATGCCACCAGCTGCCATCGGCTGTCAGGACTCCCATACCTATGTGTCTCCCCTGCTCTGCAGGGGCAGCCCTCCCTTCTCTTCAGCATTTGCAAAGAGTGGCCATTTAACAAACACATGCTGACATCAAACGAGGGTGGATTACTAAGGCCCCAGAACTTTCCAACTTGCCTCTCTCAACCTCAAAGAAGTAACGAGGGCAGGAGCAACCCACAGGAACCCTGCCTCCCTACCTTGCCTCAAGGCAAGCCGATCCCCAGCTTCAAATCACTGTGAGAATGAGGGCAGCGCCAGGAGACAAGCTTCGTCACAGGGTGAGCCCTGCTCGCCCTGCTGAGACACAGTGAGGGGTGGGAGCTGGGGCTGGGCCTGGAAAAGCCGCAGCCCGGCTCCCCACTGCCAGCCTGTGCCAGAGACGTCTCACTGCAGAGGCCAGCAGAGTCCTCCGAGCAGAGATTTAGGTAGGAAGGTGTGGGGCAGGAGGCTTTCGGCACACCAAGCAGCTGGCAGAGATGCCTGGCTTCAATGCAGAGCAGGCAGGCTGACGACTCCTGGGCCCGCCCAGCCTGCACACAGGTTTTGCTGAGCTCACGCTCTATTTGAAATTAAAATAGTTGTCAGCTGCATCAAGAGATGTCAGAGAAAAATTCAGATTTCTTACTTAAAAAAAAAAAAAAAATTAGAAAAGTGAGTAAGACTGGACCTGGGATCCTCATGGCCACAGGCTGGGGCTCTGGCTGGGGCCTATGCCATTGGGCCAGGCACGGTCTGGGCCTGCTCGCTCCAGGTGGTCCAGTCCTGCCTGGCTCCCTCAGGGCATTTTGTGACTCTTGCGTGAAGGAACAGCAGAACATGAAGACGCCAGCTTCATACTGGTTAAGAGCATGTGCTCAGGAGTCCTGCGGGCTCGGCTTCATAGCCTGGTTCTGCCTCCGGCTGGCTGGGTGACCTCGGGCAAGGGACAGACTCCTTCTCAGTGCTAGCTTCCTCTCAGGCCAAGCGAGGATGCTGACGACAGCGCTTCTCGTCCTGAAGAATTCAACAAGACCACACAGGAAACGCATCCTGGTGACCCCCGTAGAGTGACCTGTGTCCGCAGTGAGGTGAGTCTGTTCATCGCCTCCATTGTGAGACGCCTGAGACTGGATGAACGCAGTGACTTGCCCAAGAACTCCTGGCTCGTGAGTGACAGAGTCTGGGGTCAAAAGCAGACGGCCTGCCTCCTGCATCCAAGGTCATGACCACTACCCACCCTAATTGGTGCACTTCCGAGGCCGGTT
>NW_006435763.1:5647016-5657640 GCF_000325575.1 Pteropus alecto | reverse complement strand
CCCCGACCCCTTTTATTTTTTTGACATTTCTAAAAATCTCTCCTGGATTATTATAGAGTTCACAGCAGCACTCAAAGCGCCCATGGCTTGGGAATCTAGCGAGCCAATCCATGTGATAAATACAAAGAAAATAAGCCATTTTCTCCCCCCGCCCCAAATCGAAGGCTCAATTCTACCACGAGCAAACGGGCCTGGTGCTCCTTGGTGCAAATCCACAGTAAATGATCACTTATCCCACAGAGAAACGTCTGTCTGCAAGACTGTACAAGTTATTATCCTATCATGAGAAAATGGATTATGCGATAGTAATGAGTACGACCATAACGGTTTGCTGGCAGTTTAATCAATGCATTCCTCAACTGCAATTGAGCGAACATAGGTAACGAAGGATCATTTGATCTACGCTTTTATTAATTGGGTGCCATTTGTCTTCGGGTGATTTTAATGATCTCTCATTATGAGAAAATGGGGAAACTCCCTGAAAATAAAAAAAAAAAGAAGTAGCGTCATCTCGCTCCATTTTATTTGTTGCTTTGTTTCAGTGTGGAAAATAGCTTATTCCAATCTGGTTTGGGAATGGAGGTTCCCGACATCTAATTAAATGTAGTTCTGGATTTCAGAAGGAAAAAATCCCTTATCCCAGACACATCAGACAAAGCTATTCGAAGCACACGTAAGATTATGTGTGTTGAAAGTAGCCTCGAGTTTGCAGAGGCAAATCCCCATCATTAGCGTGCTTGGGTATCTTTTTTTTTTTAGGACCTACTACGTGCTGAGCACAGTGCTGAGTACTCTGTAGGTCTTCTTCCCAGTCCTCCCACTGATCCTGCAAAGGAAGGTACTGGTATTTATAAATGGGGCTCAGAGAGGCCAGTGGCCTGCCCAAGGTCACACATCTAGAGGGTGACAGCAGCAGGCTCTGAATTCGGAGGGTCCCACGCCAGGGCCCCTCACTATCCCTCATACGCATGAGAGGGACCATTTGTCCTTCAGTCCTCCAAGATGTGCCGAGATGACACATGTGGGATTCTAAGTGGGGAATTGTGACAAATGCTGTCACGGCAGTTCCTTTAAGGACTCTGTCTCTCTTGGCCACAGAGCTTTCGGGCTGAACACACGTTTGCCTGGTGGTGTCTGCAAGTGTTTACAGAGAACCCGACGTGTTGGTACATGTGCGCCTTGGGCATCTTCCAAGTAACGACCTCTGACCAAACTCAGTTCCTAGGTGCCACCAGCCCTATCTGTTAACCACATACCTCGGTCTCCATTATTTTATCAGAGACTGTACTGGTGGGGGGAGGGGGAATGAAGTCATTGAGGGCTGACGCAGATTCTTAGAGGAAAGTGGTGGGTACACGGGTTGATGGGATGGCTTAATTTCCTCTCATCCTGGGAATTCTGGAAGCTCGTCCCCACTTCCACACCAGGCCGGAAGTGGCCCCCTGTCATCCCATCGACTGCCATTGGGTTGGAAACGCGAAGGCCACAGGGGTCAGCTGGCAACCTGACGAGCAAGGAGGCCTTGGACCGAGTGGTGGGGACAGTGAAGGAGAGATTCCGCGTCCCGCCGAAAGGAGGTGACCCTTCTTAGCGACAGACAGACGTTGCTATGGGTGGTACTGTCGGCTCTGGGTTCCAGGTCTTCCCATTTATTCTGAGGGAAGCTGGGAATCTCGGCATCTAAATGAGGACCTCTGATTTCTCATTATTAGCAACCGATTCTGAAAATTTAAACATCAGATGGGGACCTGCCAGTTTGCCGACGCCAGCCCACAGGCCAAGAGGGAAAGTCAGATAGCTGGCTACTGAGAGGCAAGGAGGGCACCTGGCCTGTTTGTCACCGTGACCGGCTGCTGTCACCAGCTGAAATGGACACTACAAAAGAAGGCTGGATTTGGTCGAGGGGGGAGGCTGGCAAAGCTCACGTGGGTTTGAGATGCCAGTGGGACACCTAAGTGGGTCCTCAGTATCTTTGGGGGCAAAAGTGCAACCTAGCGATGGATTGTAGGTTCTGGAACTCTGGGAAGAGGCCTGATTTGGGAATCGCCGGGATTTAAGATGCCGTTCAGCGCAGACAAGTGAGTAGGATAAAGAACCACCTTCTGGAGAACCTCGTTCGGGGATTTGAAACATTCAAGGTCCAAGCATGCGTGACAATGTGTTTGGGTCATAAAGCTCGGTAACGCTCAAACGTCAACGTCCACAAGTGTAAATAACAGTCCTCAATAAACAACATCTACAGATATTATTATTCTTTGGGGGAGCTCCAGAGTCAGACCTGTTTTTCATTTTTTTTGCCCCCATTCTCATTCCAGAAAGAAGCTCAAAGATATATTGGAGAAATTATTCCATCTTTTTTTCTAAACAGAACTTCCTCACCCCACAAGCCGGCATGCCTTGCAGCAGTTCCTGACCGCCCCTCCCCCCTCCCGAGCGTAGCAATGTGTCTTGGTTGACGTTACCAGTGATGTTCCAGGTATAAGATCAATGCCCTTCGTCCCGACGGGCAGGGAATTAGTTTTGCAGGACCTTTCTCGCGGCTGTAGGAAGGGCGCATGTAATTAAGCAGAGCCGGGCTGGGTTGCCGATTAGCTGTGAAGTGTGCCAGTAGCAAAAGGTCTCTTCCTTCCTGAGAGACGCAGGAGATGGTGCTGCATCAACATTTCTTACCGGCGTTCCGAAGACGACGATCCAGTGTCCGTCTGGGCCCGATTCTGCTCCCTGTGAGGCCGCAACAGTGTTGGGGCTCTGTGGCAACATACAAGGGCTCCGCCGGTGTCACTTGGGTGACACTGTTGTGTTCAGCCACTTCTGGACAAGTCAGCTGACCGCCCAGGTAAAAGGCAGCAGCAGCAGGCTGGTAAGCCTCTGACCTGATCCCCACGTCAGTATTAAAACACCGCAGGTGGGAGGCCCAGCTCCAAACTCCTCTGAAGGTCGCTGCTCATTCGTTAGCCATTCGACAAACGTTGTCGAGCGCCTGTTATGTGACAGGCATCCCGCCTTCGAATAGCATCTTTCTAGTGAGTACAGGTGTATCTAAGGCGCAGGCTGGAGGGTTTTTATAATGAGCTAAAATCGGATTTTGTCCCTCTGATTTCTCCATTCATGTCCCCCAGCCCTGAAAGTCAATTGAAAGTGTTAGTCATTCCTTGTTAAACGTGTAATTTATTCCCATGAATCGGTTCTGAAGGTGACGGCAGAAAACGTTGGGACATACACTGGACAGAGGAAGCGTGGGAGTCGGCAAGCTGCTTCTGTAAAGCGATAGACTATGAACAGTTTAGGCTTGGGAGACACATGGTCTTTGCTGCATCTCCTCCTCTCTGGCCTTGAGCTTGGGAAACAGCCATAGTAGATCTGTAAATGAAGGGGCGTGGCCACGGCTGTACAAAAGCAGGAGGCCGCCCTTGCACTTGGACCAGGGACCCTGCCTTAGAGGAATCGGGTGACCCCGTCGTTGAGAAGTCGGGCATGGGTTTTCGTGACGTTGGACCGCACTAAGGGGAACCTCCAGATGCCTTTCATGGCTTCCAAGGCCCTGCCTGACCAGACCCCTTGGTCTTCACGGCCCGCTGCACCCCACTGCTTCTTAAGCTTCAGCCGCCGGCTCCTCCTCTCCGTGCTTACTCGTGCCAGGTGCCTGCCTTCGAGACGTTGGCACCGCCATCCTTCCTGTTGCAAAAGCTCCACCTGGACTGGACTCCGGTCCAGTTCAGAAACTAGGAAGTTCTTCCCGCTTCCGCTGGCTTTTGCAAAATGGCCGAGGACTTTACATTATCTTATTTACCTTCACGGCAGTGAGGTGGGTGCGGTCATCAGCCCCATTTTCCAGACGTGATAAATGGTAGGCTCCATTTCACGTGGTTACCCCAACGCCAGCGAGTCCTTCTAATGAACAATCCAGGGGTCGCCCTTGATTCTTCTCTGCGTCCTTCATCTTTACAGCCAACCAATTGCCAAGTTCTGTCAAATCTGCCTCCTGAGCTGTTCTCGCCTCCAACCTTCCCTCCTTCTTAATTGAACTCGCTGTCATTTCTTACTGGGGCTATCCCGAAAGCACGCTTATTGGACTCTCCGCCTATAGATTTCAACTCTTCTAACCCATCTGTCATCCATCTGTCCGTTTGATCTACTCATCCTTTCATTCATTCATACATCTATCCCTTCATCCATCGTTCTGTCCATCAACCCTGGGCATCCGCTTTGTGTCAGGCAGGGTGAGTGGTGAATAAAAATACAGAACCTATCTTCTGGGATGTTTTAGTCTGATTAGGAAAAGAGATGCTAAACAAACAACCGCATAAACACATGTGTGTTATAGACTAGAATAAATGCTATCAAAGAAAAGGTTCCCTTGAGAAATCGTCACTGGATTTCAGCTCTGATCCAGGGAATGACACGAGTTCATCAGGAGAGACAGCAGAACAGGGGTCTGGATGGGGAGACCAGCCCGTGGAAAAGCCTTCAGCTGAAGTCGGCTTTCTCTGGGGGCTGCAGCATGCTGCGGGGGCGGGGGTGGGGTGGGGCCTGGCACCGTGAGCCATGGGGAAAGAAGGGACGAGAGTGACAAGGCTGGAGAGAGAGGTGGGGCAGATCACAGGGGGCCCCGAAGGCCGGCGCAATGAGATAGACTCGCCCTAGGGGCCATGGCCAGCCTTTGGGGGGTTTTCGGCGATGCTCAAAGTACATTTTAAGAAGAACACCCACTCACCAAAGGGAAAGGGGTGGGGGAGGGTAGATGAAGGTAAAGGCGATCAAATATAGGGTGACGAAAGGAAATCTGACTTTGGGCGGTGACACACGATGCAATATACAGATGAGGTATGTGGAATTGTCCACTTGAAACCTATGCCATTTTATTACCCAACGTCGCCTCAATAAATTCAATAGAATAAAAAGCAGAACACTCTGGCTGCGGAACGGAGAGTTGCCTGACGGAGAGGGTGAGGGGGGCGGCAGAGGCGGTGTGAGAGAATGAGTTAGGAACGCACCGGCGCGGTCCGCACGAGAGACGCTGGCGCCGCCCCCAGAGAGCTCGCGGACACGACGGGGGACACATGGATGAGCGAGTGACATTCGGGAGGGAGAACCGAAAGGTCTCAACGCTGGACGAAATGTGCCGACGAGAAAGGACTTTCAGAATCTCTTCCAGGACAGGCCGGCCTGAGCCAGCCTCGGTCACTCGAGCTCCTCGGAAGGGACTACTAATCCCGGGGGTGACGGCAGTAAGAGGACAGTTTCTACCGCACGAGCACCTGCTCCGTATCACCCGGTCCTTGGCGAAGTGCTTCACACGTATCAATCAATCATCTCACTCAGCGGGACCTGCGAGGCTGATGCGCTCATCGGTCTCGTTTTGCAGACGAGAAAAACGAGGTACAAAGAGGTTTAAACAGCACACGGAGTTCCCGTAGCCAGTCCCCAGTAGAATCGGGGCTCGACTCCAGGACCCCGAGGATTTGCACCCCATGTCCTTGACTCCCATCTGGGCAGCTCCGTGTCTGCCGTTCTCAAGTTCATGGGAGCCTGCCCCAGGCGGTACCCCTGGAGGACAACCTCGGAGGACGCCAGACGTACCGAGACCGTCAGGAGGCTGAGCTCCGCTGGTCCACCGCAGTCTACTGCTGAACGGGTGCGGTATTAACCCGCCATTGGGGTCCTCCCACAGAGCCTCTGAAATGACACTTAAATGCCTTGAGAGCATCCCATGCTCCTCGCTAGTGCGGTTCCTGCGTTCACAGCAACACACGAGGAGGAGGGAGGCCTGGCGGACCAAGTGAATTGCCCTTGGCGGTCTAGGCTGAGGAAGTGATGGCAGCAACATCTCTGAAGTCTCTGGGTCCCCGGCGGCAATGCCGACAGCGTCCCGAAGCAAACAACACTGTCAGGCCAGGATGGAGCCCCAAGACCGCCACCCCGTCACGCCGGGCCTGGCGGCTGTGGCTTCGCTGGGCCTCCAGGTCGCCTTGTCAGGCCCTCCGTCCTAGGACTCCCAGTATGAGTAGGGGCGAGGGCAGAGGTCCAGACGTACGGGTCACCCGCGGGGACTTGCTGCTTCCCTGGGCGGCTGTTACCACATTCAGGTTATAATATGGGTGACTCTTTTGGGGGTACAGTGCAGGAAGAGGCAGCCAAGTACCTTGCCTTCTGCGGTTCTCTCCCCAACCTACCTCATCTGAACGGGCATAGCGGTCAGCTCATTCTGAAGCGGGAGGCGGCAAACTATGGCCTTTGGGCCAAATCCAGCCCGTCTATTTTATGAATAAAGTTTAATTAGCGCACAGCCAGCCCGTTCGTCTGCATAGCGTCTGCATATTGAGTGGGGGTGGTTAAGACAGAGATTTTATTACTACTCTGCAGAACCTGAGGTGTTCGCCCCCGTCCAGGACCAGTGACCCGGGGGGAAGAGTAGAATTGGAAGGGACAGGCTGTCGTCCCACGCTGGTGCTTCCCAAAGTGTGGTTTGGAGCAGCGGGAACATCTGCCGGAAACGTCATTTCTTGGGCCCCGCCCCAGACCCGGATCAGCACCTCTGGGGGCAGAACCTGGGAGTCTTCATTTTAGGGAGCTCGATCGAGCATGCGAGCCGCTGACCTTGGCCATGGCAGAGACCCACTGGGATCTCAGGAGATGAGGATCTAGAGCTGTTACGGATCTGAAACCTCGTGGGAGGCTCCTGCGAAGAAAGCAGACCCCTTTAGGAGAATGAGGGGGCTCTGGAAGCTTCCGACATCTTGTTCGGGACTGATACAGAACATGTTGCCGTAACTGGTACAGCATTTTAGCAGGATCATTTGATGGTATCTATCGAAATTTAAAACAGATGAGCCTTCGGCCTACCGATTCCATTTCTTCGGGCACACCTAGCAGCCAGTCTCAATGCGGGGTCCCCAAGAGAATCAAGCGCTACCATCCTGGGCCATCGATTATAAGCAGAAAATGAGCTCTTCTCCAATTCATCTGGAACGGTGCTGGTTATGCACTGTCTTTGGGGGAACTGAGAAAATAGTCACTCGACACAGCAAAAAACCAACCAAACAAACAAAACAGGTAATGACCTCAGCGTCCACTGACAGATGAACGGCTCAACTATGGTGTAGCCAGACTCCAGAGTAAGAATCAGCCATTATGAAGAATTATAGAGGCGATAAAAGACGATGAGAAAATAAATGTTATATTTTTAAAAAATTACGTAGGTCTCTATTTCCTGAGGGGCAAACGGGTCTCAGACCTAGATACACGTCCAAATGAAAAACGCAAGTTCTAGAACCATGCATCGGTTTCATGTACTTTTTGAAGTTCCCCATCCCCCAAACCAGATTCTATATTTTTGCAAGTTCCAGATTTATACATCGGTTTCTTATAATACAAAGCCCAACCCGCCACAAAACAAACCCTATTTCTGCATGCGTTGGATATAAAGATCTAAACGGACAACAGAACCATGCCTGCAGGTTTACCGCTCAGAGAGAATCGCTGGGTTGGGTTTTCCCGTGATTTGCAGTGTTTTCTGGGTTTTTGAAATAATGAGAATGCACATCGTGCTGCTTGAATAATTAAAGAAATCGTTATGAGCTTGCGTGCTGCATTAGCTGAGCGAGTTTTAAAAATAACAGGAATAAGCCGGCTCTCCATCCCACTGCCCTGTCTTCCTGCCACGGTCCTCTTTGGCTGCTGGCAGCGTCACGGGGCAGGGGCCCGGCGGCCTCGCAGTTGATCCCGCAGGCCTGTCGCTCCCCCGACTGCCCGCGGGACGCTCTGAGGTGAGCTATTAATTTGCACTTTGTGGCTCATCCTCGATTCTGATTTAGGGCAACATAAACCCTCCTCGAAATTCTGAAGAACGAATTAGTTTACTAATTTCGCCATTAAGAGTTTATCAAAGCGAGCACCATTTCAATGGTCTCGTAATCAATCATCATTTTCCGTGTTTATCTCCTATTCAATTTTTACCACAGGGTTCTATACACACCAATTTGCCTGATGCACTTCCTACATATGTTTTAAATTACTTTATCATTGTATAAATTTCACAGCCATTAAAAGGCTCTAATACCAGGATGGCTGACGTGGTGTTAAAAATTGGATTCAATTCCACGGGGTAATAAATTGTGACCTAAATCCAATCTCTCATGGGTGACTGAAGGATACAATGAAAAATTATTGCTTTGTCATTTTTACAGTAGCTCAAATACACCACGGCAGCTCAAAACCAGCTGGGAAAGGGGAGGCAACCAGCGCTGGCTGTTTCTCACCCCAGACGGCGTTGCAGGCGAGGCCTGAGGGGTCTCAGATGGGACCGGCCCCCCTGTAGAAGCCGGTGAATTACCCGACTGCATGGATCTTTCTGGAACACATGGATATAGCTCAGGGAACATGTGGACCCGCACGGGCGTCCTTTAGCCAAAGGTAACTGCTGCTTCAGGGAACAAAGCACAGCGATTAAACGCTTGGCCACTGGCACCAAGGTCCCTGGGTGTAGAGCCTGGCTCCCCCACTGAGGAGGTGTGTGATTTTAGGTGGGTTTCCTGCCTCTCTGAGTGTCAGTTTCCGGGAATACGAGTGTTACAGGAATAAACGATCTGCTATGGCTAAAATGCTTAGGATAGTCCCTGGTACTTCGCAGCCCCGAGGTGAAGGTTCAGCTTTAGTATTTAAGGACAGGTACTTGTCCAGCGACCTCGCCTCTTTTTGGTTGCAGGGAAGAGGATGGTAATGACAGCTGGAGAAAGGTGTTAGCATGGCAGCTGTCTTGTTTGGCAACAGGTCCCCGCTTTGGGGGCCCTGGGTAGCTCACACATAACCAGCTGCACCCAGAAGAAGAACGACTCACAGGGCAAGTCCTCTGGGAATCACCATTTGCGCCTCGTCCTGGGGCGAGCTCGGGCAAGGTGCTCACGGAAGCCGAGGCGAGCATCGTAAACCGCCCTGCTGTGGAAACGAGTCCACCAGGCCCACCCTGGAGGCTTCCAGAACCATAATAATCTGCAGCTGATAGGGAGCAGGTGCTTGGTAAATATTTGCTGGCCGAAGAGAAGGAATAACTGAAGTATTCCCCAACACGGCATTTCATTCAGCAGCCCGAGTGTCTTGTCTGAGGGTTTTGCAGATGACGCAGTACAGGGGGCCCTGATGGCCTTTCGAGGCAGGTGTGGTTCGGAGCCTTCCCTCAACTCCCATTAGCTCAGCAAAGTGAAAGGAAAGAGGCCTCCGCTCTGTTCTTCTTGCTCAAGGCAAAGACGCAGGTCATCTAAACCCAGCGACTTTGGGAATTAAGATCTGGCTGGGAAGACAGCAGGCTGACCCTCCTTCCCATCCCCAGAGCTCCCCTTGGGGTCTGGTTAGTTCCTCACGCCCCCTCCTGCCTCAGGGCCTTTGCACGTGAGGCACCCCCAGCCTGGGATGTTCCCCTCCTGCCCTCCTCCTGCTTAACTCCGCCCACCCTTCCTCTCTCTGCCCTACTAAAACGACCACGCGTCTCTGCAGAGGCGGCGGCGGCCGCTGTTGCAATTCTGCATTTATTCCGGGTTCACGTGCTTCCCCTGCCACGTCCAGCAGGCTGCAGGCTCCATAATGACAGGGATTCTGTTTGTTTTCCTCCCGAGCGAATCCCCTCAGACCTTGGGCCCAGCCCAGATAGCAGATGCTGGATGAGTAACTGTCGAGTGAGTGAATACTGGCGGGAGCTGGGGACATACATTTTCCGTCCCTGGTTGGCAGCTGTGCCATGCACGGAGACTTCTAAACACTCCCTTCGCCTGGCACGCACAGGCCTCTGCACAGCTCCCGGAACGGGGGTGGACACTGAAGCTCAAAGCAACGGTGTAACAAGAAGGCTGAGGACTCTGACGTCTGAGCACTGGCTGTTCAAAGGTGAGTAAGCTAGCGCTGCCTGCATCCAATGGACGGGGCTGGGGCAGAGACAGGTAAACAATGAGGCGGCGGGGGTGGGGTGGGGTAGGGGGCTTTCTTCATGTGTCACGTGACAGCCGAGGGCAAATGCTCTTGGCTCTGTGAGAAACAGATCTGCCGTCACTCCCATCATCACCCAGGCCACCTGCAGTACAACAGGGGACTTCTACCAGCTCCCCCGCTGCCATCCTCATCCCTCACAGTCTACTGTCAACAGAGCAGCCAGGGGGATCCCCTTAAACATGTCATATCCAGCCCCTCCAGTGGCTCCCCCAACTCACTCGGGTCAAAACCACGTCTCTCGTGGGCCGCGAGGCCCCCTCTGCCGCTCCAGCCTCGGAGTCCTTGCTGGCCCCCGTCCTGCCCGCTCCGCCCCGCGACACCTTCCTTCCTGCTTCGGCCGTCTCCATCGTCAGCTCCACCGCCTTCCGATGCGGGATGCGCTTCGCTTTCCTCCATGTCAATTACCCGACTTCCTCCCTCCAGGTCAAAAACTGCACGAAGGCCGTTCTCTCTGTCTGCTTTGCTCATTGCCATTTCCCCTGTGCGGAAAACGGTGCCCGGCACGTAGTAGCCTCTCAACCAATGTTAGTTGAATGAATGAACGATCTCCTTACGACCGGAGGTTCGGAACCGTTCCCTCTGGGGGCAGCTCGGAGCCTTATATTCCCTCTTTGAGCAGCTTGTGTCCATTGCTTGTCTTTCGGTC
>NW_006435763.1:5612250-5646960 GCF_000325575.1 Pteropus alecto | reverse complement strand
GACCCCCCGTTTCTCTGTTTGCTGCCTGGTCCCCCCGTCCCCGCCCCCCACAAGACCAGGAGCTCTGTGAGGTTGGATCTTATCTCTCTTGTTCATCTATCCTAGTACTTTGCACTTGCTTGGGGTGGGACCGGCTGCTTGACAGGTATTTGTTAAATGACCAAAACGAATTAAATGTATTTAAGTGTGCCGGGGGGAGAATGGCGTTCACATTCAGGACGGTTCCCTGGGGTTGTCCTAATTCTCAGCGAGGTGCATAAAACCAAGAGAATGTACCATCAGGGGTTCACTCACTCACTCGCTGACCAACAGATGCTTACTGAGTGTCCAGCCCAGTGCCAGGTGCTGGGAGAATCTGTGATTCTTCTCCGACTTATTAAAAAACGAACTTGTCAACTGCGGCACCCGGATGATTAGTAATCCCACATGGCTCGCGACACTCCTGGCCATGGAGCCTGGCCTGCCTGCGTCTCCGGGTGCGGTGTGAAGGAGAGAGGGGGTCGTCAGGAGAAGAGTGGGTACAGGTGCCTACGAACTCCAGGGCTGGGCCAATGTCCGGGCTCCAGAAACTCAGGACGGTCACCCCTTTCCCCAAAACGTCCTCCAGCCTTGAGCAAAAAAAAGGGAAGCCGACTAGTCCGGCTCCCCGCACAGCTGCTCCGAGCAGTGGTCCACAAACGCCCAGCTAGACACGCACTGCCGGTCCCCTAGTCTCTAGATGTCACCGTGAGCCCATAGAAGGAGAAAGAAAAAAAACACCTCACCTAACCGTGATCCCCTTGTCTCAACAAACTCAGCTCAGCGAGTGCTTATTTGTGCCCGAAGTTTCAGAAGGCGTGTGCCCGGGCGACCGCGAGGAAGGGCGTTGATGCCGCTCGTGCGGGGGCCGGTGCCCTGTCTCCTCTCCGCTCCTACACACCCCAACGACCGGTTTGAAAGTGAAGAGCACGCTGTGCAGCTGCCCGAGCACCGTTCCCGGAGGAAGGTTGTGGGTGGAGAGGGAGGCGGGAGGAGGGCGAGGGGCCACGTATGATATTCCCCGTCACTGCGCATTTAGCTTTCGAAAGAGCCTCGTGGTGGCAGCTGGCTGTCTTTACGAGTCCGAGCCTGGGTGGGGGAAAAAGGCTGAGCGGAATTGGCCTATTGGGGGTCACCTCCTGACGGGAAACCTTGGGGGACTGTTGGCCACAGCTGCCCGGCACACGGTAGGAGCTCAATAAAAGGAGTATCAGGCTGGAGTGGTCTTTGTGCCCCCAAAGAAGCCTCTGAGCCCAGAATGGAGACTCATGGTCACCCCATCCGATTCGCTGGCCAGTCCCAACAGCTTCGTCTGCCCACTGGGACCGCGGCAAGGACCTGCCCACAATTTCCTCATTTCCACTCCATCCACGAAGCTGAGTCCAACCAGAAGCAGGATCACTGGGTCGTAATGACTTCTATTTCTAATTTTCTGAGAAGCCTCCTATCGTTTTCCATAGTGCCTGCACCGTTCTGCACCCCCACAACGGTGCATGGGGGTCCCCATTTCTCTGCACCCTCATCGACTCTTGCTTCTTTTTTTTTTTTTTGCTAACAGCCATCCTAGTGCGTGTGAGGGGATGTCTCACCGAGTATGTGTCCAAAAGAATTGCAATCAGGATCTCAAAGAGATGTCGGCCCTCTCGTGTTGACTGTTTGTGCACTGTGCACAATAGCCAGGATGTAAACACACCCTAAATGCCCATCGACGGAGGAAGGGACCCAACTGAATATTATTCAGCCTTAAAAAAGAAGAAAACCCCGCCTTTTGCAACGGCATGGATGAATCTGGAGGACATTATGCTATGGAAACAAATCAAAAAGCAAAACACCAGACTCAGAAGGATAAATACTGAATGATCCCACTTACGTGAGGCAACTCAAATGGGCAAACTCTTAGAGGCACAGACCCGAACAGAGGGGGCCAGGGGCTGGGGGGTGGGGAACGGGGTTCCAGGGGTGTGCGGTTTCTCATCCTGCCGTCCTCACAGCCCCCTCTGCGCCAGCCCCCGACCTCCTGGCTGCTTCGGGAACACGCCAGGCCGTTTGCTGGGGCTGTTTCCTTTTCCGGGTCATAGTGCCCTTGCTCACTCCTGTGGTCACCGACCTCGAGGTCCCCCTTCCCCTGTCCAGTCACCCTGCTGTGTTTGTCTATCACAGACAGACAGCGGACTGTCGTCTCTGGGGTCACCTGTCGCCTCTGGTCTGCACGCCCCCCAGAGGCGTTCTCGGCTTTTGGTCACGGCCAAGTCCCTGAGTCCTAGAGGAAGGGTAGGCAAACCACAGCCCTACCCACCTGGTGTGGTGTAGCCAGCCCTCGAACTAAACGCAGTCTTAAAATTTTCAAACGGTTGGGGGGAAAAAAAAAATCAAAAGAATACCATTTCGTGACCCATGAAAATTATGCAAAATGTGCATTTCCATGAGTATAAATAAAGTTTTATTGGAACACAGCCGCGCTAGTCATTTACTTGCGTGCCGTCCGTGGCCGTGTTCACGCAGAGCTGAGTCATCGTGATGGGGACCCTCATGTCTACTGTCCGGCCCTTCACAGAGCATTTTTGTGACACCGCGGCCTTGGACACTGAACGTGGTCTGCTGGTTTTTTCTGGGCTCACCACAGTCAGCCTCCTTCTCTTCCCTAAGAACCCAAGAAACACCTTCGGGGCCAATGAACCATAACCAAGAACCTCCCTTGGCCGGGCTTTGTGCCTTCATCAGCAGGAGACGAAAAACCGGTCCAACTGGGTCCCCTGCGGACCCGGCCTTTGGGGAGGCGAGTCACGTGGGTCGTTTGGGCTCCAGCACAGCACCCCGTAAGTGCTGTGCCTTTCGGCTTTTCACAGCTGTTCCCTCATTTTCTCATCGTGGTACATACAGCACGAGACCCGGGAGAAAGCACTGCCTCTGGCTGACAGGTGGGGAAACTGAGGCGCAGGCCCCAGGGCGCGCATCGTGGCCGAGCCGACAGCCACATCTCCTTTTCCCTCCTTCGCCGGCCGTGCCTTCAAGCTACAGGCTGCGGAGACGTACGGAGGGGGGACAGCCCTTCCGCAGCTGGCGGTGCCATCTGCCGGTGTCTCTCTGTAGCAGGCGGCCAGCCTCCCCCCGCCACCTCAGTCCAGAAGCCCATTTGTCCAGAGCCTCGGGCCTTCTGCAAAGGCTGATGGGTAAAGCCACGGACAGCTGCCTTTCTGGCAGAAACCCCCTCTCTGCCCATCCTCACTCGGAGCCCCGAGCTGGCTTCCCCAGTCACGTGCGAAGGCGTGCCAACCTGCCGCCCGTCAGGCGACTCGAAAGCCATGAGCCTTTGCTTGTCGCGCCTCGAGAATCACTGCTTCGGTCAGCTGCTCAGGCGGCGGCCCACCCTGCCTCCCCGCCCTCGGCTTCCTCTCGGACTCCTCACGGCGTTCACCTGGACATCCCACCCGAGCTGCGGTCACAGCGTTACCTGGCACGGCAAAGGGTGAAGAAGTGTGGGAGGGACCAGGGTCACTTGAGATGGAGGGCGGCTGGGGGGCCCATGAGGGCCGCTGAAATTTAGTTATTCCACGTGCAACGAGGCAGGAAAGCTGTGTCCCCTAGCTCCTGGCACCAGAACGCCTCCGACAGGTTGAACGGGCTTTATGAGGAATAGCGTTTATTGGGAAAGCCACCCGTGCCCCTCACCAGGGTCGACGTACCCCCTGTGGCCAGGGCCTCTGGGGGAAGGTGTGGTCTGGGAAGGCTTCCCTGAGGAGGTGGCATTTAGGCCGCGATCTCGAAGGAGAAGAGATGATAGCTAGACAAGGTGGGGCGAAGCGGGGGGCGAGGGGGCCGTGGAGAGCACGAGAGAATGCCCGAGGCACGCAGGGCCATATCTGAAAAACGGAGCGAGAGATGCAGCTGGGCAAGAGTCGTGAAGGCAGAACCAGGATTCGAGATCCAGGGCCTGGGGATCTTGGGATATAAAACCACTTTTTTTTCCAGCCCAGGCCACCCTTGGCCTTCCAGCTGACATGGTGTCATTTCCGGGAAATGCTGTGAGGTCCGGCCGGAGTGACTGGAGGCCCTCAGGTGATTCTGGAGCTAAGGAAGTAACAGGAGGCCCAGGCAACTGTGCGGCTTGGGGGTGGAGCTGCCTGGCTGGGGTTAGAAATAAGGCCTCTGCGGCCCGCTGGGCACCCCGCCCAAGCTCACTGCATCTCTCTCCCAGCGCCACTGGTGGATGGATGGTCTGCACATCCCTCCTTTCCTTGTCAAAACGTGTCCCCATTCCAGCTGCCTTCTCCAGGCGGCAGAGAGCGGAGGAGACAAGTCACAAAGGCAAGGGATGTCTCCACAGGAAGCAAACCGTCTCCTGGGGTTCTAGATGCTTCCTTTTCCCTGAGTGGTGCTGGGGTGAGGTGACAGGAGGCATCGGGATGGCAGGATGGTCTGCACATCCCTCCTTTCCTTGTCAAAACGTGTCCCCATTCCAGCTGCCTTCTGCAGGCGGCAGAGAGCGGAGGAGACAAGTCACAAAGGCAAGGGATGTCTCCACAGGAAGCAAACCGTCTCCTGGGGTTCTAGATGCTTCCTTTTCCCTGAGTGGTGCTGGGGTGAGGTGACAGGAAGCATCGGGACTGGGGCCCTTTATAGGAGTCGACGTTTAACATCTATTTCCTTTCCTCTGAATTTTTCAGACTTCAAGCCAAGAGGAGCTGCATCCTTACTTATACGCAACGACTGGCGTCATGTAGGCTGAAGTCTGGGCGATGACGGACGGTGCAGACCCTGGAGTGTGCATGCACACGTGTGTGTGTATATTTACGCGCATCTTAAATTTCCCTCCCTTCCTGCTTCCGTTTCCTCATTTAGCAGGAAATAAAAGGACCACTGGGCTGGAGCTCAAATCCCTCCGAAGCAGAGGGAAATCGGGTGTCATGGTTTCCAGGATGGGAACACAATCTCTGTATGGGGTGTAATTACATCTTAGCTTTCTGCAGAAGAATAGTTTATGGCTTAAATGCTATTAATTGTAAGCCGTTTTGTTCCACGGGAAGTTGTTCATTGATAACTACCCAATTAGGGTTATTTTGCAATTAGTCTATTCACAGTAAATTTATTGCAAAAGGGGGAGGCCGTGGTGCAGCAAATTAAAGCATCGCCCGGGCTGGGTGTGCGATGGCTCTTAAATGCCAATCTTATTAACGAGCTCAGAGGTCCCTGGAGGCTGTGTCACCTTGGCTGCTGCAGCAAAGGCCACAGGGAAACCCCGAGAAGCCTGCATCGTGCCACCGTGCTGGCGAAGTCTGACCAGCAGAGGCATGGGAGGGAACCCCTGGCTTCTGCTGGCAACACTCACCCTCCGCCTTGCAACTCCGCTGATGACAAGAGATATGGCCTCCAGGCGGCAGGGTGTGCCCGAGGTCTGAGCTGGAGTGCAACCATCAGCCCTCTGAAACGGGAGCGTCTTCTGGAAGAAGACACGAGCTCTGCCGCCTGCGTTTCAACACCAGCTCCGCCATCTACCAGCTGTGCTCCTCCGGCCAGGCTCTCAAGGGCTTTGAGCCTTCCTTTCCTCATCAAGAAGATGGGTTGCAAAGGACTTGCCTCTCAGGGCTGGTGTGAGAAGCGGATGCGACATCAGGCACAAACAGTGTCATGCACGCTAGTACACTAGGCTCCCCGTTATCCGTGGGGCATACCTTCTGAGACCCCCAGGGGACACCTGAGAGCACAGAGAGTCTTGAACCCCATATATTATGAGTTTTCCTAGACGTACATACCTGTGATACCGATAAATTAGGCACAGGAAGAAATGAACAACTAACTAATAAGGAAAGCGAACGACGGTAACAATACGCTGTAATAAAAGTTACGTGAATGTGGACTGAATAAAATGTACCACGATGGTCATCTGATCACCCCGACTGCTACTCAGTGCCCAGCGGGCAGGGAGCGTCCGTCCGCGGCCTGGAGACACCGAACGAAGGGAGGATTTGCGCCCCCAGGCGGGACATTTCATCACGCTACTCGGCACGGAGTTTAAAACTCATGCCTCGGTTGTTTCCGGAATTTTCCACTTCACATTCTCAGACACGCAGTTGACGGAGGGTGACGGAAACCTCGGAAAACAGAGCCGTGGATAACGGGCTGGGGGGTGGAGGGGAGACCCTAGCGGACACAGGATCGGAATCTGGCGGCGGGTGTGGGGCGAGCGATCAGCGGGCGTGGGGCGAGCGATCAGCGGGCGTGGGGCGTGGGATCCCGTCTTTGTAGGTTGAGTGTGACTGGAACGTGACCAAGCACGCTGGCGTGTGTACTGTCTAGGGCTCCTTTCCTGTCATACGGGCAGAGATGAGTAGCCGTGACACAGACCGTGGGGCCTCAGGCATTTACCCTTTGGCTCTTGATAGAAAAAGCGTGTGGACCTTTGGTGTATGGTGAGTGCCCAGTATCATGCCCGCAGAAGGGCGGGCACTCGGCTCCAGCCTCTGACGCTTCTCTGCCAGGCCCCGCACTGGTTAACAAAAGATGTTGGAAACATCTCCCTCCATTTACTTATTTCTACACTCTACTTGCCAAGTCCCATCGAGAAAAAGGTTGAGGAACCCTCAGCCAGCTTAGATGAGGGTTAAAAGGCGAGGGAGAAATGATCCTTTTTCGTTAAGTCTTTCTGTTTAAAAGAAAGAAAGTATTCTGTACTGAAAACTTACTGAACACTTAAAAAATACAGATGAACTTGACTAAAAAAGTGACGTTGCCACTGCGCTGCCCCCACACTGGGAGGCCCCACTGGGGGTGCTTGGCATAGATGCTTCTAGGGCTCTCTATGCACTTAGCACGCGTGGCTGCTCCCTCCAAGTCCTCCCTTCTGTGACCAGCGGGTCAACAGAGAGGGTCCTGTGCGAAATGAGGAAGGCTGAGTTTAGCTCGAGTTCCGCCTCGAATGAGTTGGGTGACCTTGGATAAGTCTCCTCCCCCCACGGGCCTCTCATTCTCAGCCGTCCAGCGAACACACAGAACCAAGGGTTCTCTAGGAAGGGGGGTCTTTCTAGTTGGCTTTTTCTTGGGGGCCATTCCCATCACGCACTTCCCTCTGCGTCAGCGGAGATGCAGGGGCCCAGGAGCTGCTCAGAGTAAGGGGGGCCACCGGCCAAGTCTTCCTCGCTGGCGTCAGGGGATCGAAAGGCCCTGGCTCCCTGCCCTGCCGCCCGGGGTGGCTCCTGATTCTCTGACCTTCGTCTCGATACTGAGGAGATCACAGCACCTCTGGTCCCTGTTACAGCTCTGATCACTCCCTGCCTTGCAGTCAGAGAGCTGATCTGTCACTGGTCACCGGCACACAGAAGAGTGTCCGGCACGGGGCAGGAAGGCGGGAGAGAGAGGCAGGGAAGGAGGGAGGAAGGGAGGAATTAATGTTGTTTTTCAGAACGTCCGAAGTCAACGCAACCCATTAGAAACCTTTCGAGTCATATTCCATTACAATAATGTGCACGTCAGGTCTAATCCCGATATTCTGCTGAGACAGAAAACACACCATATCGATACAGCCCCCTCGCCTCCTGCAATGTCCGGCCGCGGGGGGCTGGCGCTTACCTTCCAGGGGGCAGAAACGGGTCACCTTCTCCGGCATCAGCAGCCCGAGCTTGTGGCGGCAGTAGGTCTCGCCGATCTCCTGGCGGCAGTGCTTGGACTTGGAGCGGGACAGGGCAGAGATGGCCTCCTTGCCCGAGATGTCGCACTTGAGGGGCTGGTCGTACTTGACCTCAGGGGAGCTCCCCGCTCTTTTTTTTTTTGGGGCTGTCTGGGGGGCTCCTCCCCACGGCTGCTGTTCACCGAGGCTCTGTCGCCGGCAGGCAGCACCTCATTGGTGCCTTTGTCCCCGAGCGAGTGTCCCTTCCCCTTCTCCTGCTCCAGCTTCCTTTTCAAGAGGTCCTTCTGTCGGCTCGGCAGCTTCTTTGCCGACTCGGGCTGGTGCTTCTGCTTCTGGGTCCTGGGTGCAAAGTTGCTGTTGTCCACATTCTCAAAGTCTTTGGGGACCGAGTTCTCATTGTTGCTGTCCGTCCGCACTTTCTCTTTCGGCCGGTGAGAGAAGTAGCCATCCTGGAGAAGACGGGAAAGAAGCAGGGGAGGGAAATGTTACTGAGCCATCGCGCCAAGCAGGTTGGCCCTTGGGGGAGCGGGGCGCCGAGGTTTGGCGGTCTGAGCCCTGCTTTCGGGCCCCGCCTTTGCTACGAGCTTAATTTCAGCTAAGACTGTTCTCTCTGGACGTGTCTCGGCTTCCCTGTCTGGAAACGCGAGATGATCCAATGAGAAACGAGGCTGCCGCAGGCACCGAAGTGCTGTGATTATGATTCTCTATGCTTGTTGTTATTAACTGTACCTCCCTTTCAAGTCGGTGTCCTTGACTGTCTCTGCCATTGGATTGTGGACATTATGTTCCAGCTTCCTGTACAAATTTCAGCAAAGAGTGCCGTGATGGTTTATTTAAGGGCTGGCGATGCCACGATAAAGTTATCAAGGGAGAAAGTATGGGTAGGATATTATATGGATTCCACTGCCTTTAGGACATATTCATAGATCTATGCCCATAAGAGAAATCAGACCGAGCCGCAGTCAGTTCTGAGGGAGAGACATCCCTGGATATTCTGAGGGGAACAGACCCTTTACAGATGATCCTGACAATGAATCCCGGGGGAGACGCCAACTTGTGACACTCTTGTGTTTGAGCTTTGACTTGATGTTTACGCCTGGAGCAGAACTGATTAAGTCACCTAGGGAGGGGGAGGTCAAGAGACAGACCACGAGTCATTCTGGAGACGGTGCATGGTGGGGGTCTCTCCAGGAGGCGGGCGTCCCAAATCAGCCTCCCCCATCGTTTCTAAAACACGTAGCTTCTGCCGATTGCCCGTTACCAAGGCCTTAACCTGAAAGAGGGTCCAGTGTCCCAAGCCTAGCCCTTAAGGGGACGGCCTCTGAAGCCACAGAGAAGGCTCCATAAACCATTGCTACAGAAACACATGGGCCGTGAACAGAAATTCTGAGGGATGACTTCCTCGTTAGTTTTCCTAAATGTACCTACAAAGGGCTCCTGAGGAAGAGAATGGCAGGCACAGGACAGCAGAGGCAGCGCTGCTGCCTGGGAGAGGCGGTCGCTCGGCGGGCCAGACCCCACCTGCCACCTGCTTTTGTAAATAAAGTTTTATTGAAACCTGGCTATGCCTATTCATTTATGTATTATCTATGGGAGCTTTTATGCAGCTGCAGCAGAGGCTTCTGGCCTGCAAAGCCTAAAAGATTCCTATTTGGCCCTTGAAGAAAAAGTGTGCAGACCCCAGCTCTCCAGGAGACTGAATTTAGAAGACAGCCCTTCCCCGAGCTTGGTGTAGCTGGCTCTGTCTCCAGTGGTTCGGCCGTGGTCTGGAGAAGAAGCTACATGTGGCTGCCCCCTCCTGGCCTTTGCCCCATCTCCGCTGGCATCAAGCACTGCTTTCTCCTATTCGGGAGAGGCCGTTAGGAATGAGAGCTGACACTAAGACCCCTCGAGGCCACTCTGAAAGTTGAATATTGCTATTCTTCTCATTTTATGGGTGAGGGGACTGGCATCAGTTAACTAGCGACTTGCCCAAGGTAACCTGGCTAGTTGGTGGAGGCGCTGGGATTCCTACCAGACAAACCACGGAGCTCGTGCTCTGGGCTACCAGTCCCACCGCCCACTTCCGAGAAGCCACAGAGACATTCGGGCACCCATCACCCCGTCACCTTAGGCACTGCAGCCTGCCTCTGTACCTCGAGGTCTGGCTCCCTTCCCCTCCGCTCCCATCTGGGACAGGTATGTCACCTGCAAACAGCCATCTTAAAACCCACTGGGTGGCAGGGAATCAGAGAGAGAGAGAGAGAGAGAGGACAGGAAGTAGGGACCACGAGAGAGAGAGAGAGAGAGAGAGAGGGGACAGGAAGTAGGGACCACGAAGCTCCAGGAGCTGGGGGTGGCAGGAGCTGGGAGGCGATGGGGTTGGAAGAAGAAAATAAAGAGATGCCGAGAAGGGAGGGCTGAGTCCGTACGGGGTCGCAGAGCAGCTGCCGGTCAGACCCCGGGGCTGTTGTCATATCTTGGTTGGTGACGGGGACCTTCCAGTCTGACACCTGGTTCCGGTGTTCCTGACCTCCCCACACAGACTTTCAAGAAACCCCCTCAGTGAGGTGCCGTGCCTCTGACTTTGAACCCCAAAGATATTCTTCTTTCCCTTCTTTCTGACCAGAAGCCCTTGAAGAACCCCGAGCAGCCTCTCTGGCGCGTTTCCTGAGCACTTGCCACGAGCCAGGCACCACGCGCGACGTGACCCCCTCACACTAGCTGTTGTCTAGTGCCCCTTCCGTTCGGCCGAGAGGTAAACCAAGGAGCATTTGGCTCCCCCTTCTCTCCGAGGGGCGAGGGTGGGAGGGGTCTCCCGTTGGCGCATGGTAGCCTAGGTTGGGATGGAGCTGGATATTGGGGGGAAGGGCAGTTAATAAAGCGCTTGGCAAATCTTCCATTTCTCTCCCTTCTAGACACAGGAGAGCGCCGTGCTTCCTGTCCCCCTGAAAATTAGGCTCCGCTAAGCAACCTGCTGTGGCCGAGACACGTGACCGGAGCCGGGACAATCTGCCACATCCCCCTGTCCCCGAGAGTACCCAGCCACACCCCCGATGGTGGAGGCCCTGCGTCCCTGAGTGAGGCCAGCGTGGAGCAGAGACTCCGCTGACCCTCCATGGATGGGAACAAACCTGTCGCTTTCTGCCACTGAGATGTGGGAACTTTATTCACCGGAGCACGGCCCAGATCATCCTGGTTAAAGCAGGGGCCACCTTGATCCGCTTTCTTCCTTCCAGCCGTCCTCAGGTACAGAAACCTTTGTTTGTTTGTTTGTTTTTGCCTCTAACAGTCAGAAAATCAGTTTACCGACTCCCACTGTCCGAGAATATGAATTTAAATCCTGTCCTTCAGCCCGCTTTCTGGAAGTTAGCAAGAGGGCAGAGAGGAAGCAGAAGCACCTCCACCCTCGACAGCCACCTGCACCCTTGCTCAGCAGACACATCCTAAGCATTATTCTTGGGCTGTTCTCTTTCCTCGTTAACTGAGGGTTGGAATTTGCGCCCCCCACACAGCAGAGACCCTCCGTAAACCGCTGATGGCCAACGCTCACAATCGCTGGTGCTTTCTGGCAGAACCTCGGCACAACCAGACATGAGGAACACACTACCCTCTGAGAATGGCCAGTTCCTCGGGTTAATTTGTAATATCGGGACCAGGCGTCACCAGGAATTCCACTGGGACTCTCGATTTCTACGACCCTAGTCTGCTCCGAGTGGCCCTGCGGCCTCCCGCCTGGCCCCAGACGCGACGACTCGGCTGCCTCAGGACATGGGACAAAGCAAGCGAGCGTAAGAGGGAAGGGAAGTATTTCGCCTTCTGGAAGGAGGGGCTCACCGACGTGAGCCGGAGAGAGGCACCGTCGGGGAGAAGCGGGCGTCGCTCCGAGACCTGAGAACACCTGTCGGTCACGCCGAGTCACCTTCTGTCGTAGCTGATGAGCTCTCCGCCCCTTCCCCTCTTTTTAAAAAGTCTTACTTCATCGTGGTAAGAGCCCTTACCGCGAGAGCGACCCTCGACGCGTTTTTAAGTGCTCGGCACGGCATCGCTCTCTCGACGGGCACAGCCTTGTCCAGAAGACGTATCTGGAATGTCCTCACCTTGTAGAGTTAAGACTCCTCGTTTCCCCATCCCCCAGCCCCTGGCGACCACCACTCCCCTCTCTGCTTCTGCGAATTTGACTATTTTAGATGCCTCGTCTAAGTGGGATCCGCACTATGTGTCCTCCTGTGACTGGCTGATTTCACTCAGCACAGTGCCCTCAGGCTTCCTCCATGTTGTCATGAATGGCAGGATATCCTTCTTTTGGGGAGGGGGCTGACTGATCCCCGTTGAATGGCTAGAACACCTTTTCTTTATCCTTCCCTCCCTTGATGGACATGCAAGGTCACCTTGCCTTCCCTGTAGCTCTTCGCCTATCTGCCAAGGGACAAACAGGTGTCGGCTTTTCTCTCCTTTTCCTGGAGAGCCAAGATCCAGAAATCCAAACCCAGGTTCCTTTCCCTATAAAATCCAACCCTGGGAGGTGATCATCATATCCTCAGCTCCCGGGAACCCTCATGCTCCGGCTGGTCACACCCCTCGTGCCCCGAGTCCTCTCCACAAGGACTAATGAAGGGAAGGAAACAAAGGCCCAGGGAGATTAAATAATCTGGCCACGGTCACACCGCTAGCAATGAAGTGACTCAAACTCTTCATGCCTCTGCCTCCTCACCTGGATGATGGGGAGGATAATACTTCCCTTCTGGGGGCTCTGGCGAGAGCGAATATATGTAAACCTTGCTGAACGTCCCCACCACCCAGTGCAGGAGGACGAATGAGCAGCAAGCCCGGAACTAGGTTCGCTAACGATGAACCCTGGGCCTCAACCGTCTCACCCCCGATGGGGCTTTGCCTGGAGGACAGATGGGTTATTATTTCTTCATGATGATCGACTGGCTGTATCTCCATTATTCTTAACTAGTCCAACGCTCTCACCTTGGGTTGTTTATGCAAACGCAACCCTTTGACTTATTTTATTTTAATGGACTTATCACAATGATTGCGCATTCGAATGTTTGCGCGAGAGCTTCGAAACTCTAATTGCTCGGCTGTCGCCTGGCATCTGAGCTGCTGCGAGCATCCGTTTTTATTCTGAGGAAATAATTAAATGCAATAACGTCCTCCGCTCCCATTCATTCAACCTTGGGCATGTTTAGAGCCAATTTCAATCAGGTAGAAATATGCTAATCACAACACGGCTCCGAGAGGCAGGTTACGTGACCCGGGCTACTGTTTGGCAGGTACCTGGGTCTTTCCCTGGTTCGCTAACGTCCAGACGCCAGGAGGCCTCTGTACTTGCTCGGTCAGTTGAGTCTGTGCCCCTTTGGTCCTGTTTTTGACCGAGTGGAGGAGGGTGGCTGTGTTTTCTAAGCGCTCCGCTCATTGATAAACCTTTCCTCTTATTTTTGTGTAGAAAGAACACTGGACAGGAGGGAGAAGGCCTGGGTACTTGTCTTACTTGAGCGACTGTCCAATTTTCTCCTCTGCAAAGTGATGGGTCCTGAGTGTGTGTGACTAGATAGGTCCTCTGAATCTGTCACCAATTGAAATGATCGTCTAACGAAGTGCTGCCATTTCGGCTCATTGAGAAATAATCTGATGCACTTTAAGATATCGGAGACCAAGGGATAGACGGGCGCCCCCGAGGGCCTCTGGTGTCTCCCTGCCTCATCCTTCGATCATTCTCTGCCGCGGCTCCTGGATCTGGCACAGACCGTTTCAGCTCCCTGCGCCACAATGTCCTCATCTGTCACCGAGGTCTGAGGCTGGCCCCCCCGACGCAGGCACTGAGAGAGTCTGCGAAGCACAGGACGGTGTCTGACACGGACGCGGTGTTTGGGAAATGCGTGTCTCTCGGGAAGCCCCCGTGTCGTACAGCGCCTCAACGTCCCGAGCTCTGTCCCAAGCCCCCCGCACGTCCTCCTTCATTGAACCCCACTGATGACCCTGCAAAGGACACACTGTGCTTTCTTCCCCACTTTGCGCAGGCGTGTGCTGAGGTTCAGGGAAGTGACGTGTCTAACTCTAGATCTCGGAAGTGGAGGAGGCAGGATTTGAACCCAGGCCGCCGGGGTCCGGCGGCCACGCCTGCCAACGCCTCGCCACCTCTCGGCAGCTGTCAGGAGTAGGGACGGTGCCCCACGGACACCCCGGCCAGCCGCGCTGCTCGGACGTGAGGTCACTCATCCCACCCTTCCTCATCGCGACCAGCTTACGGCGTCCTTCCGTGTCGCGTGGACGCACAGCCAGCTGAGTGGCCGTCTGCTGTTGAACTCAGTGTCCCAGGCTTCGTTCCAATCACCAAGGTGACCAAGACCACAGGGAAGGGCACTGGGGGCGAAGCCCGCACCTGCTCCCCCAAGGACCTCCGTGCCAGGGTGGGTGAATGGTGGAGGTGCAGTGTGCATGGCTGCGCCCGATTAGGATGTGCAATTACCCAGGCTGCCAATGCAAACAGACCGAACGGAGGAACGGAGCCCCCGCGGTTGGATCGTTCGCGTGCACGACACGCGGCTGGGCCGGCCAGCGCTTAGAGAGCGAGCCGCGGCTGCGCTGGGCACAGGCCGGCCCTGCCTCCATAGAACCCCGAGCAACGAGCCCGGTGCCATTTAGCACATTTATTTACGCGGACGTGAAGCATGGCACGGGGTGTGGAAGGCAGAAGGACAGAGCTGGCCTGGAAGCCAGCCTCCTCCGGCCCCTACCCCCGAGAGGAAGGCAGGAAGCGTCACTTCTCGGGGCGCCCGTTTTCTCGTTTACGAAAAAAGGGGTAAAGGAGACGCACACAGCCAAGACGTTGGAGCAGGTGAAATAACGCGACGCATCTTTAATTCTAGTTCACAAGTGAGCACCTTGCACGGTGCCTGGCGATGCTTGGCGCTCAAGAGACGCTCTCTGCGGGCGTCTGGTCCCCCGACGGGCAGACTCCTGCCTTTCGGAAAGGCAGGCGGGTGAGGCGCGGTGCGGTCAAGTCTG
Organism: Pteropus alecto; assembly: GCF_000325575.1. Classification (NCBI taxonomy): domain Eukaryota; kingdom Metazoa; phylum Chordata; class Mammalia; order Chiroptera; family Pteropodidae; genus Pteropus; species Pteropus alecto. The sequence goes on along the minus strand of NW_006435763.1, from coordinate 5,632,325 downwards.
GCCTCTGCCGCTTCGCAAACGGCCCAGGCACAGAGCCTGACTTTGTGAGCCTCAGTTTACCTCTCTATAAGACGGGCGTTATAACCAGACCCTGCGTGGGGGAGCTTTTAAAAGAGTAACTGCATGTAGAGCACTTAGCGTAGTGCCCAGAACTGGGAAAATGTTAGCTGGGACTTGTTCACGTAGAATTCATGCTTGGGACAGCGAGCTCGTGTGGTGCTTCTCAAAGTGTGGTTGGGGGACCCCTGTTGGGGGCCTTCAGGGTCAAACTATTTTTCATCATAATATGAAGATGTTATTATCCTTTTCTCTCTCATTCTCTGACGAGCGCACAGTGGAGTTTTCCAGAAGCTGCGTGACGGGCGAAATGGCAACAGATTGACAGCAGAAGCAATTGGGAGAACCCAGCGGTCTTGTGTTAAGCCAAGATATCGCAAAGATTTGCAAACATGCAAAGCAGTGCCTCTCTTTTGTTGTAAAAAAATCATATTTCCATTAAAAATCTTCACTTATGTAGCTATGTTATTATTGTTATTTTAAGTAAGTTAATAAACGCTTTACGGTGACTCAGTTTCGTTTCAATTTCAATACATAGAAATAATTGATAGGTATAACCTACGGGAACAAAATCTCTTTGGGGAGAGGTCTGTGATAACGTCTGAAAGTATAAGGGGCCCCCCGAGACCAATTAAGTTTGAGAACTATTGACATAATATATACTCATAATCCTAATATCTACTTATTAAGGAAAAAAGTTGAAGACCCTTCTGGGTTGGGTGTGTCTCTCTATGCCAAGCCTGTGGATTTATATTTTACTGGTGCACACAATGAAGACACACAGGCTAGAATCTAGGTCAAGTGGACCTAGGGTGCTGATAAACACTTTTATAGAGAGAGAGACAGCAGAAACCTAGAGCCCCTGACGTCCTGAACCAGCCTACAGAGAGTGACTTGCTGGCGAAGATGCGCCCTTTGTTCGAACTCCACCCAGGCCCCTCCGAGCCCCTTCCCAACCACGCCTCAACCTTGGCCTCTAAAGACGGGCAAGCACTACCATCGTTTCTGACAGCTCAAGGCCACATCCCTAGGATGACTCCAGCCTCCCCTTGTACCTCCTGCACGAGAAAACTCAAGGCTGCCCAAAGAATTCAGTTTGTTTCAGCCAAACCCTAAGTTAGGGACCCTGCGTCCCAGCCTCCCACAGGGAGGGGAGGTGCCTAACATGGCTAAGTGCAACTTAGCAAAACCCAGATGGCTCTGACACCGCGGACTTCTCTTCCTGCTTTTCGTCCTGTTCCCTTACCTGGCTCCATGGAGCCGCTGCCTACGCCCCTGCAATTCCTTCAGGCTCCCTTTGCAAAGCGCAGTCACCTCTGTGCAAACCGCAGTGGAGTCCAGTCCATGCTGGGCTCTTCCCTGTCGCGACAGTATTTTACTAATTAAAATCTGTCCTTAACGGTGTTGTTTATCTCTGCCCAAGACCGTGTGGCCTGGACCTCAGCCCCTAAATGCCACGTCCTGGGGGCATAAGCATGGGAGTCCCGTGGAAGTGTGCTTGGAGCCCAACGCAGGCCTTGACGTGTGTGCTCCTCCCAGCCCACCGGGCGGAGGTGACAGTGCCAGTCACAAGGAACAACTAACTCATCTCGCTTCGATAGCAAAGCCTTCTGGATGCCTCTTAGACAGAGTTTCTCAACTACGACACTACTGACATCTTGGGCCGGCTAACACGATCGTGGAGGCCGTTCTGTGCAACGTAGGGTGTTTAGCAGCATCTGTGACCGCTACCCGTTAGATATAACACTCCTGCGACAATCGAAAATGTCTTTAGACATAGCTAAATGTTCCCTGGGTGGCAAACATCACCCTTGGTTGAGAACCATGGTTCTAAAGGCAAGTGAGTCTGGGCAGACTTGGCCGTTCAAAGCCTGTTCCCACCCAGAAACCGCAGCCCCTGAGGACCAGCCAAAGCAGTCAGAACAGGAGGGCTGAGCTGGGGAGGAAGGAGGTGGCCGGGGGAGGGGCGGTAACTGCACAGGGAAAATGGGAGGATGGTTGGGGCCCCCAGCTGAAAAAGGGGTGACCCAGAGATGGGGAGGAGCTTTCATTCGGGCAGGGAAGAGCCCCCGAGCTAGCCTCAGCTCCTTAGCTTAAACCAGAGGTCACGATGGGGCCCAACGGTCCCAATATGGGTACAGATATTTGGTTTGCTCTATAGAGTGTTTTCGTTTGCTTGGTTTTTAATCCCAGACAACGCTTCAAAATCTGGAGATTTCTATCTAAAAATCAAGATTGCTGCCCCCTCTTGAAACATCAGGGGGACCATGTGTGACGGTCGTCTGGGGCTGAGCAGTGGCCCTGTGGTGTCGAGAGGGCCATCTGCTCCGCGGGAGGTCACAGCTCCCTTCCGGCCTGGCCCGTGTCCCTTGACCACCCGCACACCGGGAGCCTGGGAGTTGTGAGCATGAAGGAAGCTAAGGACCCAGGATCTTTAGCCTCGAAGGCCTCAGAACCCTGAGCAAATCCTTCAAGTCTTGGGCTTTGAGGAAAGTGGGACCACCCCACATGGCACATTCTGAAAGCGTGTGGTGGCATTTCTGGTTGCCATGACAACTGGGGGACACTCTTGGCAGCTAGTAAGTGGGGGACACCAGATCCTTAGCAATGCATATGGGAATACCCGTTGCTGAGCAGCAAGGGACTGTCCTGCACCCCGCAGGACCTCTGAAGGTCTCTAAGATGTCGCATGGGTGAACGTTTAATTATCGCGGCTAGGAGCCTAACGCAAATGACACAGAGAAGTTCTGGAATGATTTCGGTGTAGCTGAATTTTCTAGGAGTGTCACTATCATTTAATGCAAGGGGAGATTTTACATCATTCAGAGTTTTACCACGATTTCAGAAAATGGCATCATCGACATCTGCACAAGCTGTGGTTTTAAGTTGCCAATAAACACACCTGTCATCCACCTGCTCGGTAACCACTGAACTCCTGTGATTCGACATAGCTGACCTCCCATGTGCCTTCTGGCCCTGGCTATTCCAACTGCGGTCCACCGTTATCCACTGGGACTTTGTTAGAAATGCAGGGTCTCAGGCGCCCGCTGGACCAACTGAGTCAGAATCTGCATTTTAATGAGATCTCCAGGTGACTCGCCTGCACATTAAGGTCTGGGAAGTGCTGACCTAGTGTTGTGGCGTCTGATCATTTAAAGAATGCAATCTGCATTACTTTTATTACAAATGACTTTCCTATATCATTATTAGGGCAGCGTATTGATCTGTTTCAGAGTCGCGAGTGGAGTAGGTGATAATAAGTATAGATTTCATTTCCGAATAGATAAAAGGAGTATTTTTAGAGATTCGTTGCATTAAGAAGGGGCTGGGTCTGGTAGGGCTGAGAAGTGCCGGTCGCTTCATTCTATAAGCTTTAATTGGGTGCCTACTCCCTGCCAGGCAGGGCAGAGGCCGAGGACAGGAAGGTGAATTAGGACAGGCTTCCTGCTGTCGGTGGAGATCAGACATAGGGGAGGGAGGAGGGTCACGTGTACGTAAATTTCAGTGAAGGACCAGCAGCGAAAAGCGGGCTGTGGAGATGGACCTGTGCCAGGGGTTTCTTCGAGCATTGGAAGCCGGTTGGGGGTTCAGGGAAAGTAGGGGAGGCTTTCACAGAGAAAGCAGTTCTCCCGCCCCGTCTTGAGAAGGAAGAGTACGTTTATGAGGCAGACAAGAGAGCCAAAGGAAGGAGAGACCAGCAAAACTCAAACTGAGTAATAACAACCAACGTAGCTAACACTTATCGAACGTTTCTTCTAAGAACAGTGCCAAACACTTGATAAAGATCATCTTCAAAAATCCCAGAACAAAGCATTGATCGATGGAGGAAGCGTTTTCCCCATGTTTATGTATATCGAATCTTCACATGATACGCTTTAATACATTTCAGTTTTTATTTGTCAATTATACCTCCATAAAGCTGGAGGAAAATCCAGGGACAACTCTACTGAGTAGGTGCTATTATGATCCGCATTTTACAGACGAAACTATGGAGGCGCAGAGAGGTTACGTAACATGCCCAGAATCACACAGCATGGCTATAAAACTGGCACGCTCCTCGCACAACTAGCATCGGCACTGTTATCGATAAGTCAGCCAACGACAAGGGCTGGCGAGGATGTGGAGAAAAAGGAACCCTCGTGCACTGTTGGCGGGATTGCAAATTGGTGCAGCCACCGTGGAAAACAGTCTGGAGAGGTCCCGAAAAATTAAAAATAGAACTACCCTAGGACCCAGCGATTCCGCTGCTGGGTGTTTGTCTGAAGCAATCCAAAACATTAATTCGAAAAGATACATGCACCCCCATGTTCATTGCAGCCTTAGTTATAATAGCCAAGATACGGAAGCGGCCTACGTGCCCATCAAGAGACAACTGGATGAAGAAGAGGCGGCATATACATATACAGTGGAATCTTACTCGGCCACGAAAGGAATGAACTCTTATCCTTTGTGACAACATGGACGGACCCAGAGGGCATTACGCGGAGTGAAATAAGTCAGACAGAGAGAGACAAACAGCGTGCGATTTCACTTACCTGTGGGATCTAAAAAAGAAGAATAATACATGAACAAAACAGAAACAAATTCGTGGATGTAGAGAGGAAACGGACGGTTGCCAGATGGGAGGAGAAAGGTTGGGGGGGCGGGGCTGGGTGCAAAAGGGGGAGGGATGAAGACGCACAGATCGGTAGTTACAAGAGAGTCGGGGGGATGCGAAATGCAGCCTAAGAAACAGAGTCGACAGGAGGGTCACGCTGCACGGCGGTGTCAGACTTGTGAGGGCGACGGTTTCACTGTAAGGCGTACGAATGTCTAAGCGCCGTGCTGCGTGCCTGAAATCAACGTACTATCGTATGTCGACTCTAACTGAAAAATAAATTAAAAAAAAAAAACAACCAAACCCTGCTAGCCTTTGCGGGGCACCCCCACGTGTTTACAGAATAGCCCGTCGCGGGCGACCGCGCCTCCGGGGAAGACCCTGGAAGAAGGTGATCGCTCGCTCGCTGTGCTTGGCCGGTCTTCGAGGAGGAGGGGTCAGCAGGTACCAGGCTGGCTGCTCACACGGCTTGGGTCCTTGGAGGAAAGTCGTCTCGCCTCGCTGCCTCTGTCTCTGTTCCTCGAGACTAACCCCAGCTCTGTCCCCTCCGAACCCCGACGCGCCCTTTGTCGTGGATTTCTTCTTCCTCCACATCTTCATGGCTTTGCTCGCCTCGGCTCTCTAGGAGCTGTCCTAGTTGGGGCCGTCACCTCCTTCACATTCTCCGGTCCAGGTCTTCTGGGAAAGGGACGCTTAAGGAGACAAATGGGCCTCCCGCGGATGGAGGAGATCCAGCGGTCCAACTCCTCCTTCGCATCTGCTACGTACCCGCCCCCGGCCCCCGCACGCCCTGCCACAAGTGAGTCATGAATGACACACTCGTAAGCTCGTGACTGCAGAGTCTCTGAAGAAATGTCCATGCTCATGGAGCCGGCGATACACATAAGGTAAGATGCCTGTAAATAAATAACTATATACGCGTGTATACACACAAACTCACACACACAGTTAATTTGTATCATCTATCTGGAAGCTTGAGCCATTTGGGCTGGGAAGAGAGAGAAAGGAGAAGGCGGCTTATATTTCCATCTATGTGACTTCAGAGCTGAGCCTCCCGGCAGCTGCCAATAAATTATTTTTACTATGCAGAGGTACAAATGAATATGCCGCTGTCGCCCCCTAAATCTCCTTTACGAGCATGCATTTGCCTTGGCCCACCCTACCAGGGACGGGGGCTTCCAAGCGAGTTTTCACTGGCCCAGCTCCCCAGGAGGCTGCCGTTTCGCGGGCCTACTCTTTGCAAACATGCGAACTTGGCACGCCACGGAGAACGGCCACCTCTGTTGGAGGGCCATGGGATTAAAGTGACGGCCGCGCCCATGCCCGAGGCGTTGGAAAGTGATTTATGCGTCCTGGACTGAGGGCTGCTGCTGTTGATGTGCTGTTCTTGGTCACACAGTTCATGAGACCTTGACGTTCTCTATGAGGCTTCAGGGTGGGCAAAGCAAAACCTCATCACGGCCGATGTTTGCGTGCACTGCCACCGCCCGAGAGAAAAGTTCTGGACGCTCCCTGAGGATGGAATGTGTCCAATGTCTGCTTCTGAAGCCGTGCTGAGCAAGGAGGAGGCGATGGGCAATCACGGGGGGCCTTCGTAGCCCACTGCGACGTGCTGGACGTGGCAGTGAGTGCGTCGGAGTGTGACTGCAAGCTCCGGCGTTGCTCTTCTGGATTTGAAACCTGGCCCCGCCACCTGCTACCTGTGCGACCTTGGGAAAGTTAGTTAACCTCGCTGAGCCTTGGTTCCTGCCTATGTAAAATGGATATAATACCATCGAAACCTCACGGGGTTGATGAGAAGATGTGTTGACATAACCAGGGCAAAAAAAAAGGACGATTCACAGCACGGAGTGAAGCAATCGGAGAAGGTAGCTGTCTGTTATCGACATTATTTCACACAGACGTCCACAGTAACCTTTCGCGCGCTCAGCCGCGTACGTTTACTGAGCGTCAAGTATGGGCGAGCCACTGTCTTAGGAAGCAGGGTATGTCTACGAATAAGACAGGCAGGTGCCTGTTCTTGGGGACCTCACATTTTAGTCCAATGAGATAAACAACCAACCAACAACAACTCAATGAAAAGATAGCATGGAATGTGATGCTGAGCATCTATCTGTAAAATGTTTTTATCCGCCCATTTTAAAGATGAGGGAACCGAGGCTCGAGGGGTTATCTAAGCAGGTCGAGAGGCCAGCCTGTCACACTCCCGGGTGACAGGTGAAAGGGTGGCTTCTGCCTCTTCTTGCCCCTCCTCTTCCGGAGAGTGACACTCCTCCCCAAGAACACGTGCCACGCAGACGATTCGCGCCCAGTTCCTTATTCGAGGGGCCGGGCAGTGGAGCCTCTCCTGGACCACCAGCCACACCCTGACTCCCCGCGCCTGGCTGGACGCAGACAAAGGACTTCCTTTATCCTCAAACGACCCGTGAAACGAACCCAGCAGAAGGTGGTTCTGGGAGACTGTTCGGGCCACTGGATGCTCTCGCGTGATCTTCACGGTGTTCGAGTCGTCAGTCGTACGCAGGATCTGAATACAGGCTGCTTCCTCTCGGGATGGGACACAGTCTCTGAGGTCTCTGAGTCCCTCAGCTCCTGGGGGCTCTCTGGGGTCTCATCAGGTCTCTTGGATGCCTCCACCGCCCCAGGGCGTGTTACTTTCTGAGGTCTCTGAGTCCCTCAGCTCCTGGGGGCTGGCTCTCCGGGGTCTCATCAGGTCTCTTGGATGCCTCCACTGCCCCAGGGCGTGTTACTTTTTTTCCCTTAAGGCAGTATTTCCATTAAGATTTTCACCGAAGACAAGTCGAGACAGCAAGATGGGGCCTCCCACGCTGACCGCTAACTACAGGCCACGTGCTGAAGTCACCGCGGGCTTCCCCGGCAAGGCAGGCCCTGCCTGCTTTCCCAGCTCCAGTGGTTTTGCGTGTCCGCTTCATCCTAGCCCGTCAGGAACCAGTGACATTGACCTTCTCATTTATCCTTGACCCAGGGGATGCTCTTATCCCCACTTGGCATAGGAGTAAACTGAGGCTCAGAGAGGAAGTTCCATGACTCGCCCAGCGTCACATGGACAGGAAGGGGCAAGGCCGGAGTGAAATCCAGGTCTGTCTGATTGCAAAGCTTGTGCGCTGACCTCCCCAGCCTCATCGCTCAGAAGTGCCTGAACTTGAAGTGGGGACTGAGGCCGACTGAACTTGCCCTTCGTGGCTGGACCTCAGGCAGAGAATAGATATTCAGCCGCTGTGCTCACACGCCCGAAGCCGAGACCAGGAGAATCCTCGCTGATGCCAGGTGCTCGGGATTCTATGACAGGGTCCCTCCGTCCCTAACGCACCCTTCGTCCCTGTTGCTAGGGCAAACATTTTATGTCATTTTCCTATTGAATCCTCCTAACGGCCCTGCAAAGAGGCAGCATCACCCAGTGGTCAGGGGCCTGGGCGCTACCTGGACCCCGTGACATTTAAAAGCTGTGGGGCCTTGCGCGGGTTTCCCAGCCATAACCAGTACATAGAACCGGCATGAAGATGATGTAAGTCGTTGCTGAGGAAGCGCTTAGGGCAGTGCCTAGAACACGAAGCACAGCTGTCACCAGCCTTCCTATCGGTCGTGCAAAACTCTTTTTGACAGATGAGTAAACAACAGAGGCTCAGAGAGGTAAATACACTTGCTCGAGGCCACAGATCAGGGATTGGAACACCGCACCTGACTGCGGAGCCCAAGCACACACCCACGCCCCAACCCGAACAGCGCCTTCAAGCCACAGGCTGGCAACGGGCTGCCCTTGTCAGGGGTCAAACACCCAGCAAAAGGGCTGGCCGTTTCTCTGCGGGCATCATCAGCAAGCCTGCAGGTTCACTGTGCGGAGCACGGGCCGAGGGCGTCAGCTTCTACCCAGTGTCTGGCTTCACCCATCTCTGGGCCATTAATGGCTCCAGCAGGATGGCCAAAGAAGATCACGAGGGTCAGGCTGGACCTCCCCGTCCGCCCCCTTTCTATATGAATTATTCCTTGTAGCCAAGGCTCAATGTGCATGTGAGCAATTACTGGGCAAGGGGACCCTGCAAGTCCTGGAAAAAGTCGGGTGGCTGTGCCTTTCCTGGAGTCGGCCTCTCTCCCCCTGCGGATCTCTGTCACATGTCCGCCCTCTCTCTGCCCATCTCCTGCCTCTGTCTCACCCGTGTCCGGCATCATTCTGCCACCAAAAGGCTGCCCGAGGCCTGGGACATTGGAAAAGTTGTTAAATCTCCGAAGAATTGAGATGGTGAAATTGAGCGTTTTAAAAACTGTTTTCCAAAAAGGAATCTAAATATTTCCTAATACGAATGTTGATCAAACACAGAAGCCTCTAATGTAATTTTCACTTACGAAATATTTCAAAACGTACTGAGGGTACAGAAAAATAATATCGCCCCAATTTTGTACCGATTTTTCCATGCTTCCTTCAGTTCTTTAAAGGCAATAAAACTATACAGATAGAGTTGAAGCATCTCTTATCACCGAACCCCCATTTCTCAGAGGTCACGTCTATCCTTTATATCTATGTATTTGTAGCTTTAAGAAATATGTATATGTCCACATCCGATTGTACTGTTTGACATGCTTAGAAGTGTCACTAAATGGCATCACGCTATTAATATTCCCTTTGCTATTTGCCCGTTTCATTCAATATTTCGTGAGCATTTCCAGCCCCCGCCTTCTCCCCTCAGGTTTTGCTTTTCTCATTCTTCTCCCCTCAGGTGACATGTCCATCGGCTGTCACCTTCCCTCGCCCGCTGGAATCACCCGGAAACTTTAAAAAAAGTGCCGATGCCCAGGTGGCAACCCTAGAGATCCTGATGGAAGTCGTTCTGGGCTGAGGCCTGGGAACGGAGATTTTTCAAAGCTCCCCAGGTGATCCCCACCTGTGTCGCCAGAGGTGCCATCACCCCTGGACTCAGTGCTCTCAGAGCCTTAGTTCCTGTTGCGAGTCTGCCCGGACGCCGGCCCCTGTGGCCTGCCCGCAATGCCCAGTGGGACTGGGGACGGGGAGTGTGACGGGCGGCAGGCACGGGGGCTGCAGCCTCTAAGGTCGCATCCCCGGCGGTGACTCTGCTCAGCTCTCCCTGGCCTGCTGCAAACTGGGCACGTCGGACTAGGACAGAACTTCCAGCACTTTCCCCGGGTACTCGGTCATTTTAGTCGCCTACCGTGGAAACGTATCCGCTTACGTAGTGAAAAGTCGACGTCTGCGGTCCCTGGACACAGGGAACGGGAAGGGTGTCATTGCGTCCTGGCTTGGTCAGGCCGCCCGCCTGAGGCCGTGAGCCCCGGGCGCGCTCTTTGTCATCCGGGGAGATCGATATCAAAGTGTCAGGTATTAAAGACAGACTATTACAGAGGCATGAAAAGGGGTGATGCACAGGTATCTAACGTCCACGGAGCACCTGAAAATCCTCTTGGGTGCCACAGGGGCCCACTAACCCTCTTGGAAAACAGGGGACACGTTCGTCCCTCAAGTTCCTAATGACACGGATGCTCTAGGCTTCTACTGGTCTGTGGGTCGTACCGGAGGTTACAGAGCCCGCCTCCCAGGCTCCCGGTATGCGCACGGGGCAGGGGACCCAGGACGGGCTACGCTCGCTCCGCCTCCCGGTCAGGCCGGCGTCATGCCCAGAGCTCTCTGTGTGGCGTCTCCTGCCTCCCAGTGCGGCTGCCACCCACGTGCAGCAGGTACCACAGACCAGGAGCTGTCCTGAGACCTTGCGGGGACCACCTCATTTAAGCCTCACGGCGGCTCTGGGAGGCACACGCTGTCAGCGTTCCCACTTTCTGGATGAGGAAACTGAGGCACGAGAAGGTAAAAACCGACTGGCTTAGGACCTTCACGCGGCCTCCCAACCCCGCAGCTGGTAAGTAGCATTTGGCTGCGGCACTGCAGCCCCCTCTGCAATGACCGGGGGCCGCCAGCTGTTCTGTCCTGATCCCTCCACAGATGTGGCTGCCTCCGGGAGCGAGGCGGGAGAAAAGAGGGAAAACGTTTTTAGAAATTTTTAGAAATTATTCCCAACAGGCGACCAGAGACTAAAATAACAACGATTGGTTTGTCTTGCTCGCTGGAGGCAAACTCGGCTCGGGTGGGAGGGAGAAGCTCTGCTTAAACGCCCCGAGCCGGCCCGGTTCTGTGGGGGCACCGTCCCCCGTCCCCCACCGCGGGGGGAGCCCCCGGCATGGCATTCTGTAGGAGGGAGGTGGGGGCGGAGGGGCTGGGTTTTTACGAGTGTAAATGTGGAAGGGGGGCTGGAAGGCCTTGCCGTATGTGATGACCAACGAGCCATGTTAAAGATGAGGAGTAAGTAAGTCTGTCGAAAACGGGACGAGCAACACAGGCCAGGTGTGTGTGTGCGTGTGCATGTGCTGGGGGGGTGGGTATGAATATTCTTATCGAAAGCAAGAACGGGTATTTACTGCGCACTTACTCTATGCCACTGTTGCAAGGGACTTGCCTGCATCCTATCACCTCGCCCTCGTGATGATGCTTAGATGCGGTGACCACCATTCAACAGACAAGGACACCGAGGCACAGAAATGATAAATCACCTGCCTAAGGCCACGTAGCTAGCAAGGGGCTGACCAGGAGTATGAGTTTCTGGGCTCAGTGCCACCAAACTTCGTGCGTTTTATGCATTTCCTCATCTTTGCAGAACTCCTAGGGAGTGCGCAGGCCTTTGTGGGTGGGTCGGAACGGACGGGCACGTCCTGTCCTTGCTTGGAAGGAAGGAGGAGGAGCTGGTCCTGGAAAACTGACAGGCTGGCACGTCTGGAGGCAGAGCCAAGCCAGCGCGAGCAGATGGAGCCCGGGCGGCAGATGTTAATGCAGTGTGCTTTTTCCATATGCTTTTCTGTTTAGCTGTAATAAGTGAATTGTTCTTTAATATCTGTCAGGAGCTTCAACTCTGAAGGCCGGTGGCAGACACAGCCACACAGAAAGATGCAAAGGGAGCTGGCTGGGCCAGCCCTTCAAATCTCAGAAGGGAGGACAGTGTCAAGAAAGACGCCAAGTACGGTGTGGTCCGGGGCACACGTGCATGCAGGCACACACACGCGTGTGCACATGCGCACACACGCACACACGCACGCATGTGCACACACTCTCCCGGCTTGCCCTGACAGCCAGATTCTCGCTTGACGTTCTCGAGCCTTTGAAAGCCCGTCAGTGACCTTCCTGCTGCCAGAGAGCATTGAGTGGAGTTTCAGGTTTTGCCTTAGGAAAAGGAAAAAAATAAAGCTCCAATTTGGAACCAAATAAATGGCTCAAACCGCTTAGGTACTTAGTTCCCACAAAGCACCGCAGCTCATCTTCTTGGTGAAGGCCCCCGTATTCCTTCCTGCGTCTGGGGCGGGACACCCCATCGCCACCATCACGCAGGGGCGGGGTTTGATGGTGGTGTCTGCAGACAGTATTGTCCCATCGAAATTTCTATTTGACGACCGCTAACTCTGACTCTCAGCTAGCGTCTCAGCAACTTCCCAGAGCTTTCAGGACCCAGCTGTGATTCTGTTGACAGCGCTAAGACCCCCACATGTCCTTAAAGAAGGGACACAGAGGGACGGGACCCTCGTCTTCAACACAGAGCAGGACTTAAGGCCTGAACCGGATCTCGGCATTACCCCTCCCGAGCTGGCCGACCTGGACAAGTTACTTCTAGCATCTCCAAGCCTCGGTTCGCTCCTCTGTAAAATGGGAGGAGATGGCCCCTACCTTGCAATAGGCGTGTGACGATCAAGTGACCAAAGGAAGTAAAGGGCTTAGCAGCATAGCGACAGGCACACAGCATGCACTCAAAGAGTGGAAGCGATTGTTTATTATTGTTACTACTATTCTACCTATTGTTACTACTGCTTCATTCATTCATTCATTCATTCATCCATCCCACCAGTATTTGAGCTTATTGTTACTACTGCTTCATTCATTCATTCATTCATCCCACCAGCATTTGAGCACCTCCTAGGCAGTGTTCGCTGTTCTAGCTGCCGACTGGTGGACTCGGTCGATGCGTGGAACTTGATATTCTACAGGCAGAGAGCCAACGAGCTACAGGCAGTTGTCAAATATGACATGAGATGGGCTGAGTCCTTTCAGGAAAGACAAAGCAGCAGAGAGGTAGGGGATGACATTTCAGATTGGGGTCAGGGGAGACCTGTCTGAGGAGGTGACGCTTGGGCTATGGGCTGATGACAAGAAGGAGCCGATACCAGACACCAGAGGCGCCAGGCAGTGGGGATGGTAAAGGCCAAGTTCCCATGGCAGAAATGAGGTGGCAGGCAGAGGCCGGTGGGGTTATGGCAGTGACGCAGGGTCCCCATGGGACAGCAGGGGAAGGCAGGGGTCCGATGGGGCTGGGCCTTGCTGTCCACGGTGAGGGGAGGAGTCCGGATCTTATTCTTAGGTTCTGGGAAGTCACCAGAGGCTTCTTAACCATGCCATGATCTGACTTATGTTCCAGAATGTTCCCTCTGCCTGGTACCAGGAGGGCCACCGGCTCACCACGCACGGACTTGGGCCGAGAAAGGGGGAGCCGACCCTCGCCGGGGCCATGATGGTTGGGACGCTGCTCTTCCCTGTCTCTCGCTCTGGGGTGTGGCCGGGAGAGGCTGAGGCCTGGTGTAAGTGACACAGGCAGTGACGGGAGCTCGGTCACCTTCTCTGGCTGCAAGCTGGGGTGCGCGTAATCACCCAGGACCCCACTGTGGCCTCAGGCCCGTCAAGGGGAGACACCAGAATTCTAATGGACCTGAAGCATCTCTGTGCCTGTGCAGGACGGGCTGCCTCGGACCTGCCTGCAGGCGCTCCCCAGCAGCATCCTTCTGGTGACTCGGGGGCAGAATTTGAGACTTTGGCGTTTCCTGCCAGATCCGGAGCTCTGACTCTGCCCGACCTGGGCCGGCCCCAGGCCCAGGATGGTTCAGAGTGGGCACCGCATCCACGAGCAGGCACGGCATCAGAGCCGAGACCCAGTATTTAGGTCCGGCTGCCAATTTCGCCCTGATGGCTGGGAGTTCCGCTTTCTGCCGGGGCCTCGGCCAGGGATGCTGCTCCCCCACGCACTGGCATTGGGATGAGCGCTGCTCTCTGTCCCCTCTGCGCTACAGCCCTGCCTCATCAGACACGCCCTTTCCCTCCACCCCTGCAGACCTATGCTCTCACCTCCGCTGCAGAATATGCAGACCGCATTCGGTTACCCATCAGCCTGGGTGTAGCCTCCACCCAAATATGCCCTTCTGAGGGGTAGAACTTAGGTTTATAACCCCACGGGCCTAGCCCCAGACCTGTGCATGTGCGTGTGTGTATGTGTGTGTGCATGCGTGCACGCGTGTGTGTTAGTGATGCCACAGCAATAACACCAGCCGCGGCTGACGTATGGCACCGAGCACGTGTGCCTCACCACGTGTGCTGAATGCTTGACCTGCGTTACCTCCCTCAAGCGCCACAATACTCCTGTGACATATGATCTATTATTATTACTCTCATGTGACAGGGGAAGAAGCTGAGGCTTAAAATAGCGAAGAAACTTGCCCGAGGTCACGCAGCTAGTAATCGGTAGGACCGGGGATTTGAACCAGGCTCGTTTAGGCCCGTAAGTCAAGGCCCTTTAGCACCCGAATGAATGGACGGAGGGAGAGTGGGTTACAGGTGGGCAGTCATGGGTGGGAGGGTAGGGAGGTCCTGGCTAGATCATCGGGGAAGAGGGCCACAGATGGAAAGTTAGAGGAAACTCATCGTCACAGAGTCTCCTCAGGGTCTTGGTCAAACGGCGAGAACACCCGTCACCTTGCCAACGTGCATACTGCTCTGCCTTGTCATCCCAAAGCACCTGCTCTCAAGGGTCAGCAGGTGCTTCTTTACCCGCATGGGTCCTCGGTCATCACGACACTAAAACTGGCTTGTGTAGCTAATATTTATGTGCTAAATATGAGCACCTTACATGCGCTAACTCATTTAACCCTCAAAATGAGCCCACGGGTAGGTATTTTATTATTATTACTATTATTATTATTATTATTATTATCATCATCATCCCAATTTTAAAGATAAATAAATGGAGGCAGAAATCGTTTAAATCACTCGCCCAAAGTTTCACAGCTAGCAAGTGGCAGAGCAGGATTTGAACGCATGTCATCTGTCCTCTCAACCATCAGGCATCACCATTATTTATTGATCCTTTACACTTCACTAAGCATCTTATAAACATCTTACATCCTATACGAGCTTATGATATTACTGCCATTTTCATCTCTATTTTATAGATGAAGACACTGAGGGTCAGAGAGGTCAAACTCTCCCAATGCCACCCAGCCCAGGCCCCTGCTCGCTCATGCTGCATCTCTGCGAGAATGACAAACGCACTCCCCTTACTCTGGGCAATTCCAGCCCTGAGTCTCGGCGCGTGTCTTGATGGTTACAGTCAGGTTGAACTTCAGCTCCTACTTGCTCCCTTGTGCAGTGTACACCCTGCACAACTGTACGTAGAAGCAGCACGTCCAGCTAATAAACGGCGGAACTGAGACTCCAACCTGGGAATGGCTTTTAAGCACTACAGATGCTCCATCACCCAATCGCAGACATCACTCCCATCTTTTCACACCCGGTTCTAGATCCAGCCCTGCCTCAGGCTGCTCAGAAAATGTCCAGTCCAGTATCCTTGAGTGGGCAAAAGCTGGGTCAGGGTGTGCTGGCCAGGATGGAGCCTTGCAGAACAGACTCCATCCATGCCCAGGGGCTGTCAAACACTTCTTCACAAGTGTCTGGGCTCGTGGAAGGCAACTCCCCACTGTGGGATCATTGTCAGATTCCTGCAGGACGTACGTGTGTGGCTCTACCTCCCCTCCCACCCAGGGGGCCCGCTCTGCCCAGTGACTCCTCCTGATCTGCACTGTCTGGCTGTGATTAGTCATTCTGAGGAACTCTGCTTGTGGCTTCTCCAGCCAAGAGCTTGCTGCCAGGGAGCGCTCCAGGCCTCTAGACTCTGTGCAGATGTCACTTTGCATGAAGGGCCCACTGTGTTGGGCTCCCAGAGAGAGAGGACGAGGAAACTCTGCAAAATATCCCCCGAGAGAGAGGTCAAATGAGGAAGGAGCGGAAGAGAGGGAGAGAGAGAAAGACAGAGAGGGAGGAGGGGAAGGGGAGGGAAGAGGGAGGGAGGGAGGCCGAGCATCTGAAGAAGGAAGACAGAGACACCCACCCAAGACTGTCTGGAATGGAGACGCAGATTCTTCTGACCGGCGGCGGACATAGTAACAAAAAGACTTGCCATCTATCGATCACTTAGTAACAAAGACGAACACTGAGTGAGAGTTTGATATGTGCCAGGCGCTGTGTTAAGCGCATCTCTTTTAACTGAGGATCTGTAACAGTTACTCGTCCCTTCTGTAATATAAGAATGGGGTCCTGCCCAAGCGGGGAGACTAGAGGAGAAACCAGTCACCAGTGAAACCTTTGGAACACAACCCTGGGTGTGCAGCCTCGTTCACGGCGTGAGCAGTAGCAGCTGGGATTTCCTACGCGCCTCCTACTCGTCCGGTATTGTGCCCTGATTCTTAGGTTCTTTTAGGGGTTTGTCTTATACTATGAGTACAGTCGACTCAGTGTACTGATGGCTGCTGATGTATCCATGACCTTGGCAATGTGACTTCGCGGCTCTTCCCGTTAAGAGGGGGAGTCTATCTTCCCACACCTTGAGTATGGGCTGTCGGGGGGACGTGCTTTGTCCGAAGGAGTGTGGTGGAAGTGACCCTGCTCCAGGTCTAAGTGTGGTTTCGGGGAGCCCTGCATACTCCCACTCTCTCTCTCTCTCTCTCTCGCAACCCCATCACTGACATGTGACCAAGCCCAGGCTCGTCTACTGGGGGATGAGAGACCAGGTGGAGGAGAGCCCATGTGTACTAGTTGAGATAACCCTAGAGCAGCCTATAGCAAGCTGATCCTGAGACATGAGAGCTGGCCAAGATTGCGGAGTCATCACCGAGAAGAGAACCATCTGGCTGACCCAGAGACCCGTGAACAACGACAAATAACAAAAGTCACTTACAGTTTGTCATCACTGAGTTTCGGGTGATTTGTTAAATCACCCCAATGAGACAATGAGCGTTATACAGAAAAAGAAATAGCCTCAGAGATATGAAGTCACTCTCTAAGGTCACCCAGCTCATAAGTGGTGGGGCAGGGATTCTGCCCCGTTGTCAGAGTTTTTATCCATGATGGTCTAGACCAGAGGTCAACAAACTATTTTTGTAAAGGGCCAGCTAATAAATATTTTAGGTGTTCTAGGCTACATAGTCTCTGTCGCAATGACTCAGCTCTGCTACTGCAGAGGAAAAGCAGTCATAAACCATATGTAAACAAGTGGGCATCGTTGTGTGCCAATAAAACTTTATTTACAAAAGCGAGTGGAGGGCCGGATTTGGCCCGTGAGCTGTAGATTGCCACCTCCTTCTTTAGACCCCTTCCTTGCCCCGTCAGCGTGCCCGCCCTTCTTCCCTTTCCTTCTCTGCTACCTCGCTTGTTCCTTTCTCTACGATTTCCATGTACAACCCTCAATTATCTTCCACCATTTTTATACTCTACTCCATGACATGTGACAAGTAACTCTAAACTCAGCAGCTTTGTTTCCCCAGCGCGTGTGTGACTCCACTCCCCAATTTCGCAAATCTCTGTCATTTTCGAAAATCAGTTTGACTGATGTGTTTTCCCAATGTTAGGTTGATAGCTCTCTAGATGGGAACTTTTAAAAAGTTACGATTGTATTCGAAATCCAAGACCCAACATCATCACTGTGACAGCTGGGGATGCAAATGACTGCTGTTCGGAAGATTTAAAAAAAGGTTCAGTTCCGTAGCTATAAAATTTGACTCGCTCCTAAAAAACTTTGCCCCTCACCGAAAAAAAAAAAAAAAAAATTTGCAATGACGCACAAGTAGCTCTGAGATCTGTTTCATCGCCCCACACACTCCGTCTCTAGGGCAACCCTTCTGTGGGAAGAAGAAAAGGCACGTGACAGTCACTTTCTGCAGAGAATAAAAACTGGGGTACAGCGAATGAAATCCCAGGGATTTCCAGTTTTAAGGACACACATGTCATCCAGGAAATAAGTATGACAATGGAGTTCAGCTTTCCCACATCTTTCTTGCCTTCTCCACTTCTTAGTTGCCCTACTTAGAACACAGAGCTTGATTCGTGATTAAAGTAGCCTCTGATCTATTGGCTATTTTTTTCCACGATTGAAAAAAAAAAGGTAGATTTGAGAGTTTAGCCAAGTAGCTCATCCAATTTAGAGGCTGAGCCACGAATTGAAAGTTTCATCCAAGGAAAGTCAGTCCTGGCGTCCAATTTTCCATAATTTTTAACAGCCTTCTAAGTAAAAATAAAGATGTCTCTCTAGACTGAATTTAGGTTTTAAAGTCCTCAAGCTGGGAAGGTAGAGGAAGGCCCATCTCATTTTTCATTATGGTGGAATTCCATTTCCAAGAAGGGCTGGCACTGAGTGAGCAGATTCTGGAGGCCGCCATTACACGGAGGGCCGAGAGCAGGGTGGAAGGAGACGCCTCGTAGGGCCCCTGACTGCACGGAGCTACTAGTACATTCCATGTCCAGAATCCCCTGCTGTACTTAAATAGTCTGATCCACCCAACCAAGAGGCCAAAGCCTGCCATAAGGTATGCAATTGTCAGTGAGCTAACTATGAGCTGGAGGCAGTGTGAGGTACGTCTCACGTAATTATCTCTATTATTCAGATGAAAAAAATTAAGGGCAAGGCCCCTAGGCCACAGCTAGTGAAAGGCAGAGCTGAGACTCCTGGTCAGCTCCTCTAATTCCTCTTAAGACAAAATAACTGACTTAGTGGATGATCATATCGGAGCAGGTGACCGGGTGACAATGCCCCGGTGGTGATCAACACCCCTGGATCTTCCACTCAATCCCGATCATCCTCAGGCCACCTGACAATTGTCTTGTTTTAAAAGGATTTTCATCTGATGAAAAGCATGTCAGATACGGGATCTACGAGGTCAGGCAACAACCGGGGTGGTTATTTCTCATTCCACACAGATGTGGAAACTGAGTCCCGGCCACCAGCACAGTCGATAACAGACCACAGGTCCTGAGCCCACAGAGGGGTGAGGATCCAGCTGGAGTGAAGCGCGCCTCGTTTCACACGGCCTCACACGCTCTAAGGCCAGGAAGCCTGGAGCCCCTCTGAGCTGTGTTTTCCTAAACCTGCAAAGGCCAAAGTATATTCCCGAATGCCTCACATCTGGAATACGCTGAACAGGGGTGCAGGGGTGAAAGATGCTTAAGTAAGAGATATATAGAAACAGATATAGCAAGAAATCATATTTCTATCATAACAGCTACTTACCCCTGCTCTTCCATGCCACAAAAAGGCTTAAGCAAAACACAGTTCCGTTGACCAAAAATTAAACAGACAAACACATGAGGTAGAGGGAAGTAAGGAACAGAATCAAGAGAAAAGAACCCGATGAGAAATTTAATTTGCCAACAGGAGCATGTCAAGCACCCAGAAAATTACTGTGGGTCCCATACCACTTGTGAGAGGTATGGACGCTGTGTCTGAGCCTCCTAGCAGACAATGCAAAGAGAGAAACACAATTAATTATTTCTCCCCATTTTTCAGGTCACCAGCTCTGATTACGTTCTGCTTCCCAGGTGCCAGTTCTGCCTCTGTATCTGTTGAGCTGATCTGAAATGACCTGCAGATGCTCTGCAGACAAGCGTCTGACATCAGACAGGCCGGCTGGTCTGCCTGCCCACATCCCTGCTACAGTCTGGCGTTTGTTTCCCGAGCGTCACCCGAACAGACCGGCGATGAAGAAGCTTAGAACCACTCTGCCAGGAGGCCACACCATCAGAACAGCGATCAGCAGTGGAGCAGAGCGAACGGTGACTTTCAAATGGACGTGAATAAGAAAATGCACGTTTGGGATGACGTCATCGCACTGGGCCACGCACGGTTTTCCTGAAACCCTTTTCTGTACCAAGTGGGGCGCATGGATGGGGAGACCCCTTCCCCACTTCTCTCCACATCTCCCCAGACTCGCTGGCGAAGGGCGAGAGGTTCGTCCAATCGGTCTCAGCCCCAAGCGCTGAGTGGGCCATCTGAGTGACGGGCAAGGCCACCGCGTACGAGAGGCAGGGACCAGACGGTGGCACAGGCTGCACCGCTGGCTTCAGGCAATGAGACTGTAAACTGAGTCGGGCTCCTGAGTCAGGGCCCAAATTCCGATCGGCCGCTGTCGCAAAGGAGAGCAGAGAACTGGACTCCGGCCCTCAGTCCTGTGTTCCAGAAGAGACCGCCGTCTGCTCTGGGACACCAGGACGTCGCTCCCCGTCTGCTACGCCAGCTGATGTCCGGAGGCCTCGGAAGAAGGGAAG
>NW_006435763.1:5610705-5611455 GCF_000325575.1 Pteropus alecto | reverse complement strand
GAGCCGTCACTGCTGCTCAAAGTACCAAATAAGCAGAGTGCGGTAAACAAACACTATTTTTATCACCGTTCTGACTCTCGCATGCCACAGGCAAAAGCTGCTGTGTAAGGGATGGCGGCAGGGGAAATGTTTATTCAGGGCCTGGGGTGGCCTGAATACCAATGGGGACAAGCAGGAGGCCACACTGCAAAGGCTTCCAGGGGACAGGGCCCAGAGCCACGTGAGGATGCACAGCAGGGCCGACCCCAAGAGGGCCGACAGGGCGGCTTCTGCCCAGTGTCCTTCTCCACAGACTCAGCCCCGCATCCTGCTGCCCTGGGGATGCACCCCGACTTATCTCTGCCCTGCCGGGAACCTCCTTTACCCTTCGGCACCGCGGACAAAACTTATCCTCCATCTCTGGGCAAGTTGGACCTGAATTATGCAGGCACGGGACAAACACGTCACGAAAGTGTTATCTGACAGCTTGGGGGACATCGGGGAACATGGAAGACAAAGGTCTCGCCCTGAGGAGCTTTACTTTAGCACAGGGAGACAGACAGAGAACCACGTGGATAAGATTATGCACGGGTACTGTGCGTGGGAGGGGAGAGGAGAGCCGGAGAAAGGGCGTCAGGGTGCTGGGTGGGGCGCAGCATCCACCTGGATGGGGCGCAGGTAGGCTTCAAAGTGAGAGCGCGGGATTTCAGCCAAGACTGGAAGTCAGGGGGCAAGCAGGCTGTGTGGGTATCCGGAGGGGCGGGGGGGGAC
>NW_006435763.1:5607147-5607595 GCF_000325575.1 Pteropus alecto | reverse complement strand
TGATGGGCAGGACGGGGCATCCCTGAGTCTGGCACCGTCGGACAGGACCGGAAACCTCCGTTTACGAAAACAACGAGGATTTGCTCCTTGATTCTGCTGACCTGTGAGCATCGCCCAAATGCAAACGCCTCGTGGAGAAGCCACTGCAGCCCCCTCGGGACTGCACCAATTAAATCATGCGACACTTTGGAGGTGGAAAGCTATGTCTTTACACCCAAACCAGAGGCCCGAGAGTCCTTACGTGAAGATTGTGAATGGGAAAATAATCTCCCTTTTAAGAGTCAACGTTAGCGAACGCCATGTCCCTCTTCGGAAAGGCCATCGCATCCTGACTGCTGCGGGGAGGGCAGGGCAGGACGGGGCCACGCCCTCAGCACGGGCTTCCTGGAGACGAATGGATTCAGATCCTGGCTCTGCCTCTTACTGCGGATCAACCCAGCCTCCAAGA
>NW_006435763.1:5605166-5606972 GCF_000325575.1 Pteropus alecto | reverse complement strand
GAGCCGTCACTGCTGCTCAAAGTACCAAATAAGCAGAGTGCGGTAAACAAACACTATTTTTATCACCGTTCTGACTCTCGCATGCCACAGGCAAAAGCTGCTGTGTAAGGGATGACGGCAGGGGAAATGTTTATTCAGGGCCTGGGGTTGCCTGAATACCAATGGGGACAAGCAGGAGGCCACACTTCAAAGGCTTCCAGGGGACAGGGCCCAGAGCCACGTGAGGATGCACAGCAGGGCCGACCCCAAGAGGGCCGACAGGGCGGCTTCTGCCCAGTGTCCTTCTCCACAGACTCAGCCCCGCATCCTGCTGCCCTGGGGATGCACCCCGACTTATCTCCGCCCTGCCGGGAACCTCCACGCTCCTTTACCCTTCGGCACCGTGGACAAAACTTATCCTCCATCTCTGGGCAAGTCGGATCTGAATTATGCAGGCACGGGACAAATACGTCACGAAAGTGTTATCTGACAGCTTGGGGGCCATCGGGGAACACGGAAGACAAAGGTCTCGCCCTGAGGAGCTTTACTTTAGCACAGGGAGACAGACAGAGAACCACGTGGATAAGATTATGCACGGGTACTGTGCGTGGGAGGGGAGAGGAGAGCCGGAGAAAGGGGGTCAGGGTGCTGGGTGGGGCGCAGCATCCACCTGGATGGGGCGCAGGTAGGCTTCAAAGTGAGAGCGCGGGATTTCAGCCAAGACTGGAAGTCAGGGGGCAAGCAGGCTGTGTGGGTATCCGGAGGGGCGGGGGGAACATGTCAGGGAGAGGGAGCTGCAGGGCAGGGGCTCTGAGGTGACAACGTGCCTGGCATGGCTCACCTGGCCAGTGAGGACCAGCGAGGAGGCCAGTGTGGCTGGAATGGAGGAAGTAAAAAGGATACGAAGCAGGAGAGTGGTTCAGAGAGGAAATGGGGGGCGGGGGGCTACATGGCGGGAACCTTCTAGAACCGTTGCTCTTAATGAGGGCAGTTTTATCCCTCATGGGACGTCCTGCATGCCTTTTGTTGTTACAACTGGGGGTGGAGGGTACTCACACCTAGTGGGGAGAGGCCAGGATACTGCTAAACGGCCTGCAGTGCACAGGATGGCCCCACAGTAAGGAATGATCCGACCCCAAATGTCAACAAGCGTAGACATAGACAGCTGTAAAGACGCATCCTTTGCTCCGAATGAGCTGAGATTATTTGTCGAGTGAGTGAACAGCCCTACGCCTGCCCCAGTGATAACACAAATCACTCATCGGAAGGTGTCTCATCTTCTTTACAACCCTTTCGCCTATTAACAGAGTTAGGGAGAAATGAAAGGGACCCTTCTGACTGCCGGAAATGCACGGTGGAGCTCCTAGTTTTGAAGTGTCCTACTTTATATGTGCAACCTAAAAAGGATGCCAGCTGTCTCCTGGCCTGGTGACAACAGAAGTAACTTCCTGGAAAGCTAGCTGTGGTTACACGAAGGTGGCCGGGATCGGCCTGAGGGGAAAAAACACACACACACAAATCAACAGCAAAAAAAAAAACCCCATGGTTACTGCCACCCGGGGGCGTGACCGGGGCCCCAGAGGAGACCAGATCCCCGTCTGTTTCTCCCCACGATCTCTCGAGTGCTTGCACCTCTCATCTCCAGATCCCGGCTCAGCTACTTCTAGAAACCTCAGCCTCACTTCCCGTGGGTGATTAGAGCGAGGAGGCCCCGGCTCCCCGTTCCTGCCTCTTCTGTTTGTGAATAATCAAAGGCTAATTAGCCGCAGCCCCGTGGGACCTGGGATTATACGTGCGAGACATCTCAGAGGCTCTGAAAATAAAACT
>NW_006435763.1:5593454-5605142 GCF_000325575.1 Pteropus alecto | reverse complement strand
GCTGGGATAAGGTCAACCGGGGCTGCGGGGGACAGGTCAGCCAGGGGACAAATAGGGCTGGCTTCCTCCAGGGTCCGCCTGACCCTCTGACTGACCCTAAAGAAGGATGAGTCGCCAAGGATCTGGCCTTCCTCCATCAGCTCCCAAATCAATCCGATCAAAGCATTAAGAATCTAGAATGAGCTCGGCGACGGGCAAGGCCAGAAGTTTTCTCCAGACTGGAGTCAAACCAGCAGGGTTCAAATCCTGGCTCCTCCCTTCCTGCCCGTGTGATATAGTCTAACCCCTGAGAGACTCGGTTTCCTCATCTGTAAAACGGAATCGAAGGCAAGCCATCAGAAACGAATCTCTGAAATCATTTTGGCGGCAGAGGGAAGGAATGGAGAAGAGAGAGCGGAAGTCACACTAGCTGATTCCTGGCGACTAGACGCTGCGCTGAACGTGACGACTGTGGCATCCTGAGCTTAGTAAATTCCTCTAACAACCCGGGGCGGCATGGGGCATCCCATTTTAACAGGAGAATGCTGCATGGAGTGGGACTAAGCCCCTGGCTTGGGCCGGGGAATGGAGTCTCCATCATGCTGCCTGCGACGCCGTGTTCTCTAGCGACGTCACCCGGCACACGGTGCTTTGGGCTTCTCACGTGTCCCTGATCACACATGCGAGACCCAGTGACGAGCAGGACCGAAGCATGTCCCTCAAGGTCCCATCCCCTGAAGGTCTCCGCTAGGAAAACAGATCCACCTCCCGCCGCAAAAAATAAAAAATCCCAACAAACGCAAACGCGGTTTGGGTCCGGTGACAGTCACGTGGGGAAGGACGATGTCATGTCGGCAGTGAGGAGCTGGGCAGGGGGCTGACTGCGTTCATTCAGGACCCAGCAGCGTGGGGCCCGTGACTAACGTTTCCTGCAGAACAGCCGCCACACACCGTGTGCTGAGCCCGCGCGATCTCGTCCACTCCTCACAGCGAGCCGGGGGCCCACGGCTCTCTTTCTTCCCATTTCACAGACAGGGGAGCTGAGGTTCAGGGAGGCACAGTCTTTGGGCCGCGCAGCTGGTGAATGGAGGTGCTGGGGGTCGAACCGGGTTGGTCGACATGTTCCCGGCTGTCCCGAGGCCCCTTGAAGTCTCTATGAAGTGTGGGGATGGGAGTCGAGGGCCCTGGAACGTTGTCCTATCAGCAGCAGTATGGCCTTGGGACAGTCAGGTCCCCCTAAAAAATCTGGCCTCAGTCTTCATCCGACAGGGAAGGGGCTCGAATGAATGTCTTTGAGCTCCGACCTTCTGCGGTGCTGTCAACAGACCCAAGGTAAATGCTGTAGCCTACCGCAGGGCCTTTGCACTGGCTGTGCCTGGAAAACTCTCCCCCAGATATCCCATCGATCACTGCTCGGGCATCTCCTCTGAGAACTCCCCCCACCCCACCCAGTAGGCACCCCGTGTCCCTCGCATTATGTTCCTCCTCAGGCCACTTATCCTCTCTATCTGCTCATCATCTGCATCCTGCGACTAGAAAGCAAGCTATTTCGTGGTGTCTCTTATGTATCTGTAAACCCTACCTGGCACCTGACGGAAACTGGGCGACTATTGGTTGAACAGATACCTGGATGCATCGAATTCCTTTCCGTGTACCTACTGTGTTCCAGGTTAACGCCATCGCCACGATGGAATCCGGCTACATGCCATTATCAACCCGGCCACCGTGTTTAATCGGCCATACTGAGCCGGAGAGAACCGCTTACAGAACGGGGATGGGGGTGGCAGTCAGCCACGGCGGGACGTCGTAACCAGACAGCGCAGGCCAGCACATTCCACTGGCACAAAATCTCGTTCGGGCTTCTCCATCCCGTTAACCCGTAAGGAACGTACAGAACAAACCATCGCCAGACGCCGTTGGGTTTCATTACCGCGATGATTTCAGGAGTGCAGCCGGCTTCGTCAGAGGCAACTCCGCTGCAGAGAGAGGCTGCAGGCACTCCGTGACTGTCCGGCCCCTGTGCACCATGATTTGCTCGCTGAGGTCACAGCATGGGGGAGGGGAGCGCGGATTTAGCCTTCATTCAGCCATGGAGACCCACCAGGGGGGGCTGGAAGCGATCTGAATTTGTCTTGTGCAGACACTATGCCAGGCCCACCCGTGCTGGATTTCCTTGACCGCTAAAAGCCGACCACATCCCTCATAAACAGAGACCAGGGAGAGTCTGCAGAACGAGAGCCGGCTCTTAGAGAAGAAAGGCCTGGTGACGCAGGAAGGACTTGACTTTCCCGCCCCCGTCCCCGACCTGGGAGAAGCTGCGAAGCTGCTTCCTCCAGCCCCATGTCAAAGCATGCATCCGGGCGGTGGGAGTGAAAGCCGGCTGCCTCGGCCTACCTAAACTCAGCGGGAAATACCAGATGACGAGCATAATTCATTCACTGACTTATGTGCATAAGAGGGGGCAGGGGTGGGGAGCCCACGTCCAAGTCAATAGCCAGGTCAGACAGAATTTGGGGGTCGAAACAGTAGCTGAGTTAAGAAAAAGGGGTGCGAATTGACTCTGGATGGCTCGGTGAGAATTTCAGCTTTGCAGAGATGTTTCCACAGTCCCAACAATATGCTATGGTTTTAAGCACGCGGGCAGCGATCCCGTTTCTAGAAATTTAACTTCCAGGGCTGCCTGCATTTGAGTCAAATGACCCGTGTGCAGGGAGGAGCGTCTCGGCAGAGTTTTTCATCGTGAAAGACTGGAAATCGGCCCGAGATGTTTCCACAGTCCCAACAATATGCTATGGTTTAAGCGCGCGGGCAGCGATCCCGTTTCTAGAAATTTAACCTCCAGGGCTACGTGCATTTGAGTCAAATGACACGTGCGCAGGGAGGAGCGTCTCGGCAGAGTTTTTCATCGCGAAAGACTGGAAATCGGCCCACCTTCAGCGGCGGTGGCCTGGTTACAGAGCTTACGCCGCGCTCACGCAAATGGAAAACAACGCGGCTGTTAAAAAGAACGAGGCGATTCTATACGTGCCGGAAGAGAACAATTCGCAAGGTACGGAGGTAAGGGAAAAGAGGGGACCATGAAGAGAAGCGGCTCACAGCACAGGCTGGAGCCAGACCCTAAGACTGAACGCCAGCCCCTTCTCACTAGCTCCGTGACTTTGGGCAAGTTGCTTTACCTCTCTGGGCCTGGGTTGACCTGGCATCCATCAGATGGGCCGTTAAGGAGTTCGTGCATCTAAAGCAAGCTTGCATTCTCAATGGGGCTGATGTTGTTCCCCCCAGGGGGCAAAAACGGGTTGAGGGAAAGGCCTGGTGAAAAAAAAAATCTTAGATATTACAATGGTTTGCCGCCCTCCAAAGCTCAACCCTGCCTGATAAAATCATGTCCTTTGGTATTTAATTTCTCTCACTGGGTGATATTGGGGGAAAAAAAAAAAGCAACCGTCGAGAAACATTGATTTGAAGCACGCAGCAGCGTGAGGCAAAGCGGGCTGGCCTTTATCTTGCGATGCTTCTGGAAGGCTTAAAAGAAATAACAGCGGCAAAGGCCAGTGCTGTCTTTTGATCCGGGCCCGACACCAGAGGGGAATGCTGACGTCCACTCCCATCTCAGCCGTGACGTGATAGGACTGGGCCAGAGGTCGGAAGCAGGGCCGGACTTTTCACCTGGTCCCCCTGACTGACAGCTGCCTCCTCATGCTCTCATGATGCTTGAAGACCACCTGGTCCAGTTGTTCACCTGGTCCAGTTGTTCACAGGGCTGTGCCAGGTCAACCCAGGCCCAGAGACCCGGATGTATCCTCACCCATTTGAGGATAATTTGGTGGGGTCCAGCCGTCCATGTAAGAGGGCAGCCTGGGCCAGGGACGGCTGGAGCAGACAGCCAGGACGCCCGCATGTCCACTGAGGAAGCCTCATGGCTGCTGGGCCTTGGTCCTGGCTGTGCTTTCTCATGGGCTCTCTGGAGAGACTTCCATCTGCCCTGAGCACTGGACAGTCCTGCCTGCCATGAGCAACGGTCTGTGCAGGTTATTTGGAGATAGTGGGGTGGGAGGGGCTGATTTGCTTTTCCTGCCAGCCGTCGGAGAGCTCCGACCCAAATCCCTGGCCCCCCACAGCAAGGTCTGGGTGACTTGTGTCTTACTGTCAATCCTGGTTCCAAGTTACGGCCCCCACCATCACGTTCCCTCCCGCAGGCTTCGATTTAATTATGCAATCTTACTCCGCAGACTGCCCTTTCTAGAATAAGGAGGTGGGAAAGAGATGTCTCAATAAACACACACACACACACACACACACACACACACAAACACACACACACACGGAAACCCAAGGTTCCCAAAAAGCCACTGCGGGCAGAAGAGCTCACTGGGATGCGTCACCCACATTCCCCAGGGCGTTCTGAGTGAGGCTGGGCAGGTGAGGGCTGGCTCTGCGGCCTGGAATAAGGAAGGAGTGGAAGGAGGGAGAGAAAGTCACAGTTAGGTAAAGAAGTAAGTGTTGAGAAAGGCAAACGGGAAAGCTGGAGCTTTAGTCACGGTGGTCTCATCAGGCAGACCACCAGCTGATTTCCCGTTTGTCATTCATGCATTCGTTCATTCTTTCTTTCTTTCTTTCTTTCTTTCTTTCTTTCTTTCTTTCTTTCTTTCTTTCTTTCTTTCTTTCTTTTTTTCTTTCTTTCTTTCATTCATTCATTCAGGATCTACCACGTGCAAAGCGCTGTGCTCCCTGCACGGGCCACAGTGATGGCCAAAACGTGACGCAGCCCTCCTCACACACATGAAGGTTACGGCAAACTCAAACTCCGCTGAGGAGTCAGCAAGCTGTCCCCGGCCGGCCAACTCCGGTCGGCCAGCCTCTTTTCCAGAAGTTGTATTGGAACACGACCACGCCCATCGAGTTACACATTGTCTACAACTGCCTTAGACCTACACTGGCAGAACCGGGCCGTTGTGACAGAGACCACGTGGCCTCGAATATTTACGACCTGGCCCTTTACGGGAAGTTCGCGAACCCTGCGTTTTTATTTGTGAGTACATAGACATTTCTCAAGTCGACCGAACCCTTAGGACCCCCTCTCGAAGCCCCGGCTGTCACAGTTAGGAAACTTGCATGACGTGCGTGTCACCGTGAGGATGAAGTGAGCGAAGGCACGGGAAGCTCTTGGAAATGAACCCGGGACGTCGGCGCCCGCGTGACTTTATAACTCTCGCCGTTATTGGCATTACGAAAGCTGAGGCAGGAAGCCTGACAACCGCACCTCGACGCCTTCTCGAAACCCACTCAGCCTTTCCATTCCGATTCTAGGGAGAGGGCGTTTAGCGGCTCTAAATAATCCAGGCATTTTCCGGGCCATTTTACCGTGTTCTCTTGATTTCTAAGATGGATATATATTTTTTTTTCACCATTTTAACATTTCTGAAATGGAGGCTTATCTTACAATCGATAGGATTTGTTAATTCGTACTGGTCGAGAGCTAAGTGCGTGGCAGGCCCTCAGGATATGTGAACCGAACAAATATGTGAACAATAAACATATGTATGTAGGTATGTGTGTGCACCCGTGTGTGTGTGTATATATATGTATGTACATACTTCATAAGACATACTGTTATGCTCGCTTGGGATTCACACTGAGACAGGGAAGGCAGACAATAACTATGTATCGGTCAGTGGCAGTAACAGCTATGAAGAACAGCAAATCAGCACCGAGGGATAGAGAACGGTGACTCTTAGCAATTTTACAAGTGGTGGTCCAGATGGCCTCCCCAGCAGCTGAACTTTGAGCAAGGGCCTGAGGCAGGTGAGGGAGCGAGCGGGCTGGAATTTGGAAGGACAGGGCGGCAGGTAGAAGGAAGGACAGGTGTGAGCTCAGGTGCAAAGATGCTTATCTCTGGGAGCGTGTCTTGCCACCCTTCACGCAGTGCTCTCCCGGGATTGCAGAAGTGGCCTACGTGTTTGGCGGGCGTGGTGGGAAGCGATGGTTCTGGGGTTTGGACTGGGAGGGGACAGCAGTGAGGTGACTGGAAAGCGCTTTTATTTCAGTCTACTCTTAAAGCTTAGTGCCTTTGAAATCGCTGATGTGTTTTTGGCCCTAAACCTGCTGTAAACCTATATCCAAAAAGCATCACCTGCCAACAGTGTAGTAAATCCACAGGTAAGATCCACCCCCCCACACTCAAAAAAAAAATGTGGGAACGTGGGAATGAAGTGAGTTGTAATCACAGTTGTAGGACCAGTTAAGCCAGTCCCCGTTCCTCCTTCGCCCTTGGCGGGGAAAGCCGAATGGGAAGGGGTCTATTTTCACAGAAATGTTCCCACAGATTCAAGATAAATAAATCTATTTGGGTATCAGTCGCCCAACTTTGCACAGCCAGAGGAGAGTATGGGGGTAATGAAGTGGTGGCTGGGACCGTCCCCACCAGGATTCTCGACAAACTGGCCAAGAACGAAGCCGCAGACTCAGCCTCTGGGTGGCAAGGAGCACGTGACCCTGAAGGCCACGTGCCTGTTTGCAGCTACGCTCACTGCCAACGGCCACACTGCGTTCCAGCTCGCGGGGGCCCTGCATGTCCTCCCCGTGTGCAGCAGAGGAGGGGGCAGAGGCTCAGGGAGGTGCCGACGTGGAAGCTCATCCCGGTTCCCTAAGTCAGGATGTCTCGGACTTGAGTTCAAGTTCATGGGTCCAACAGGAACATAAATTTACGGTTGCTAATCTAACTGCCTTCTCCGATTTCTAAAAACGTGTCCTTCTGGAGACGAGCGGACGGCAGATGAGATGCGGACGGGTGTGTGAGTGAATGGGGAGGGCCAGGAGGGGATCGATGAGGCTTTTTAGTAGCAAATGCAGCCAGAACGCCGCTGATAGGAAGGGAGATGAGCAGAACCAACAAGGACTAAAGCGAGGGCAAAGGGCTCTGCGGCACCCCCAGATCTCCTTCGGGTCTCCCCAAATTGCAGCACGATGCAATCGATCATCGGTGACAACGATGTCATCGAAAACATTTTACATTTTGTTCTTTGGACCCTCTTGTATAAGATGTGGACGTGACACATCTTCCACAAAGATGTGGTCATCGAAAACATTTTACATTTTGTTCTTTGGACCTTCTTGTATAAGGCGTGGACGTGACACATCTTCCACAAAGATGCGTTAATTAAAGTGTGTGTGTGTGTGTGTGTGTGTGTGTGTGTGTGAGTGTGAGTGAGTGTGAGTGAGTGTGAGATACTCCCAGAGGTCCGCTTTAGTTTTCCGGGACATTTGCTAATGACGCGGATGAGGGGCTGCTCCACCAACGCGTTCATGACCGTAAGACCCCGCCGACCCCAGACTCTGGCTTCCCGAGAACTTCTATTTGCAAATGAAAAGAGCCAGGTCTGGATCACACACACGTGGGACACAGTCACTCCTGCGTGTGGACCCCCTTCCCCCAGGCTCTCGGGCAGCCTCAGGGGGCTGGGAGGTGGTATCTACTCACTTCCTCTGACCTGGCTGTGACTCTGACTCGCCCATCGGCAGAGGAGTTACGGCTGGGAGTGGTGATGAGGCGCCCTCTCCAGCTGCCCCCCAAGTTCATGTTAAAATCCTGCCCCCCCAGTGGGATGGTGTCGGGAGCTGGGGCTTTTGGGAGGTTGATGAGGTCGTGCGGATGGGTCCCCATGATGAGATGAGTCCCTATATCACGTGGACCCCACAGAGCTCTTGCCTTCTTCCTGCTACGCGGTGGGGAAGAGGGGCCTTGCTGGCCTCCGACCGCAGACTTCCAGATTTCAGAACTGTGAGGAACACACATCTGGTGTTTCTAAGCCACCCGGTCTACAGTATTCTGACAGGTGGGGACACGTCACGCACGGATTCCAATAAGCGAACTCAAATGAATGTGGCCGGTGAGGGGAAGAAAGTGAGAGAATGGGCAAAAGTAAGAGAAAGAATGAGAGAAAGAGAAAACAGAACAAACAAACAAAAAAAAATCCAGACTACCCAGGATTTTTGCCCCAAGGGCCGACTTTCAAACCTAAACTCCAAGTAAGATGCAGTTCGTCTGTGCACGTGTGTTTCACTGGATGCAGCAGACAAGCCTCTGAAACATTAGATATGGACAGGATTTTCTAAAAATCCTTTCTGTATGCATCTTCGAAAGCTCACGGCTCAAAGGTGTCCATTTGTCTTTGTCCGTCTGGGCTGCTGTCACGAAGTGCCATGGGCTGGGGGGCTTAAGCTGCACTCATTCATTTCCCCACAGTTCCGGAGGCTTGGATCTGGGTGCTGGGGTGGCCGGGTTCTGCCGGGTTCTGCCAGGGGCCCGCCCCTGGCTTGCAGACGGCGGCCTTCACACTGCCTCCTCTCATGGCAGAGACAGAGGGCTCTGGTCTCTTCCTCGTCTCACAAGGACAATCACCACCTTCTTGAAGCCTCATTCTCACGACCTGGTCCAACCCTAAGCATCTTCTAAAGCCCTCTCCACCCTTAATACTGTCACATCCAGGGTTAGGACTTCGACGTATGAATTTGGGGGGACACAAACATTTAGTCTCTACCGCCAGTTCCGAGCCTGTTCATGAAGATCAAGATCCTTTGGTAAAATGAAACGTTGGTTCCTAACCCCTCAAATGGATCCTTCTGGTAAGTTTGAGTTTCCAAGTCTCGGATGTTCTTAACATTCATGAAGCCAAGCGGTATGCGAGGCATGTATTCCAGCCCCCCCTTTATACAGAAAAAAAGGGTCTGAGGCCCAGAGAGGCCAAATAACTCACCCGAGGTCGCACAGCTGGAGCGAGGCAGAGCTGAGCCTTGAACCTGAGTGTCTGGGCTTTTTGGCGGTGAGTCTCTGGCTGACGCTTGCTTGTGCCGCTTGAAAAGGGGGGGCTAGTGGCTGGAGCCTGCGGATCCGTTAGTTATCTGAGCCTGTAGCTTTAATGCCCTATTTTCTGGAAGTCAAAACTAGATCACCGGGGAGTTACTCTCTATTATTACAGGAGTCATCTCTATTTTATTTATATTTCGCAGCAAAATGGTTTAAATCAAATCTACTTGGGCGCAGAGGAGATTTGACCTGAAGAGGGGTTCTTTTTTTTGTGGCAGGAAGAAGAGCCAGCGGATACTTATTTCCTGCCTTTCGGAGACCAGTCACATCTCGGTACGAGGGGACCCATCAATACATCTTTCATAAGAGGGCTTCTCTGCACAGCGAGGTGGAAAATCTTTCCAGTGGCTCCAGCCCATTTGTAACTTTACCCTGAATAAAAGAAGGGATTGATCGGGCTTTGGATCACTTCTATGTCCCGGGGCCTTCCCGTGCCCAGAGGAGGTAGAATCTACAAATGGCATTCAGCCGGGCAGTTGCTCTTGGAGGGAGGGGAGTAGAGGCTAGCCTGGCCTCTGAGGAGGGGGCAGGGAAGGCTTAGGTGTGCTCAGCCTTCCTCCTCTGGGGTCTGTCTGCATGGGGGCTGATGCCTGGAAGTCTCTACAAGAAAGAGTCGTAAGAGGAGTCGGAGGGAAGACATTGCTGGTTTTCACACCTGGGGCACGTGGGGTGGGAGCTACTGGCATCCAGCACGCGGAGACCAGCGACGCTGCTCAACAGCCTCCGATGCACGGGACAGCCCCCTCGCCCCACACGACAAAGGAGGATGCAGATGAGAATGTGAATCGTGTGTCAAAGATGACCAAACCTGCCTTCGACGGTGCTGCTCAGAGTTCTGAGGTCATGGGATCTGGGCACAGTCCAGTGGCGAGTACGGGACAGGCAGAAGCCGGCTCTTCCTTTTATCTCCTTGAAGCTTTTCCTCTCGACTGTCCGCTCCTCACCCGCCACTCCGTGAAGCGGGGAGGGGCTCCTAGGACACTGTCTTCTCGCTTGGTTCCAAGGCGGTTTGAACGCAGAGAAGACCAAAGCTCCATCTGCATCCTCACAGGCCGGTTCCGTCCGAAGACACCCGCCCGCACTCTTGCCCACCGGCCGGAAGATCACCCCAGTCCTTAGCTTCTCCCCCATTCCCTAGGCACGTGGACTCGAATGTGCACCTACTCTGATCCAAGCACCCGTTTCGACGTTGGGATAAACGGGATTACAGAACCTAATTTAAACCAGAGTGGAGGCGAGGGTTAGATATCAGTATCCTTACCAGTACCTGGCACATAGTACATGCTCAATAAATGGGATTCGTTATTTCCTACGGGAGAGGGGGGAATAATGTCTGTCTCCTCCAACTGTCATGAGGATTAAAAGCAAACAAAGACTGGGTGGCACGGAGCCAAGTGCCGCAGCTGACGCCGAGTACACCTTGGGGTGGAGGCGAAAGGTCACAGATGAACCGAACGTGAATGACAGAGAGACATGAAGATTCATGCAAAAGCCTAGTGTGCAGAGAGGGCTCAACTGGTATTTGAGAGGAGGGAAGTGAAGGGTCTGTGATGGGGTTTCTCGGCCTCCGCACGACCGACACTGGGGACCCAGAGGATTCTTTGCTGGGGGCGGGGGCGGGCGTCCTGGGCACTGAGGGGTGGTTAGCAGCACCTCTGGCCTCTACCCACTAGATCACTAGATGCCGGTAGCACCCTTCTCCCTCCACCCCAGTTATGCTGACCAGAAATGTCTGCGGGCATCGCCACATGTCCCCTGGGGGCGCAGCCATCCCTGGCTGAGAGCCACTGGTCTGAGAGTGTCTGACACACAGTGGGTCCTCACTCAGCAACGCGCGTCGGCAGGGGCCAAGGAGAGAGGAGGAAGGAACGACTCAGACCCGCTGGCCCCGCTTCGCTCCCAGCCTCGCTCTCCCTTACATCGGACGAGGGGCTGAGACGGGGGGCACTGCCCGAGGGCAGACACCCGCGTGGTGCCTCTGAGCAGAGGGCTGCCCCCGGCGTGTGCTGTCTGCCTCGCTACCAGCGCCATCCGCTGAGGACCCATCTCTCCAGCCCCGAAGGGCTCGTGTGGCTCTGACAGCATAAGCCTTCACCCCGCCTTGTTCTTCTCCCTTCAAAGACACTCTCTGGAAGCCTCTGGTCCCAGATGGTTTGATGCTCCCATTTCGTGGGAACATCAGTCACCGCGGTCGAGAAGATGAACACGTATGGAGGGCACGTGAGTGTTGGTGGGTTTGGGCTTAGAGGTGGACAAACCCGGGCCTCTGTCTAGCATCTGAACGAGACCTCGGGGCGGATGTCGAGGAAGGCCAGGAAGGGGAAAGTAAAATGCACAGTCACAGGTGCCCAGGTGGAGGGACCGCTGGGAACAGGGCTGGCAGGGGCGAGAGGTCACGTGAGCTCGAAGGCAGTTGGGCTTGGGGGCCGGGGCGGGAACACATTGCCCCTGCAAAGGCGGAGTCAGCTTGAGACTTCCAGGACCTACCTGTAGGAATGAGCTGAGTCGCTGGACACTTCCTCTACACCCTCCTGTCCCTCACGTCCCAGAGCCAGTCCTTCCTGAGCCCTAAGTCCCTGCTGGGTCCAGCCCCTTCTCTCCAGGTCCACACTGGCTGGCAGACACACAAGTGCAGCAGATTCTCGGCTGACCCCCGCATCTACCTTGCCACCACCCATCCTCCCATCCCTTCCCCACCGGCAGCCAGCGTGATCCTTCCAAAAGGCAAATCGGATGCTACTCCTTTGCTTAAAACCCTTCCATTTCTTCCTATTTGTCTTAGGACAAAGATGGAATTCTTACTGCAGCCTGTAAAGCCTTGCATGGCCTGACTCCTGCCAACCCTC
>NW_006435763.1:5555507-5593399 GCF_000325575.1 Pteropus alecto | reverse complement strand
CTCTCTCTCTCTCTCTCTCTCTCTCTCTCTGCTTAGTATTCTCTCCAAACATCACCAGATTCCCACTGAGAACAGGACCTTTGCACGTGTCACTTGCTCTTCCTAAAATAATCCTCACCCAGCCTGCACTGTTTCAGCTTAAATGTCACTCCTCGGCTCCCCCCCCGCCCCCCCACGGAAACTCTGCTGCCCTTCCCCGAAGTCCCACAGCTAAACCGCTTCAGAACGCTCAGACTCCCCTCCCAACGCAGCCGTCGCGGTCCTGCTCCATGACTGACACCTGTCCCCAGCAAAGGATGCTGCTGCCTGAGGACAGGGTGCACATCTGTGTGGCCCATTAGTGTGTCTTTGCTCCTACACAGTTTGGTCAACATCTGCAGAATAGATTTAAAAATGCACGACTAGGAGAAAAAAGGGAAGGGCTCATTCCCGGTTCAGACCGAGAGTGTTCTTTTTGGGGGTCACGTCCTATGGCTCCGTTCCAGGACCCCACCATGTCTGGGAGGAGCGGGTGGATGGGAACAGCCTCCTTCCTCTCCGCCTCCCTTTTCCAGCTGCAGCGAGATGACCACGGTCCCCCCGGATCCTCCCTGTCCTCTGTCCCCTCAATTCGAAGAACCACAGGATAAGGGGTTTCTGCAAACGCACCCACGTTTTCAATAACAGTAACACGTCGCCAAGCACCTACAGCCCTGGCAGCTAGAAGGGAGAGGTGGAGAGGACTCGGGAACCCCGAGGAGTCGGCCTCCCCTGGGGGGGTCATTGGAAACCCCAGATCTGGGGTCCACCCAGACCTGCTGAATCAGGACCTGCCGTGAACGGGATGCAAGGTGACGTGTATTAATGTGTGAGACACGCTCACCTTACAGCTGGCTCATCAGAAACCACCCGAAGGATTTGTCAGGCTGCAGATAGCTAGACCCCACCGGGCTGCACCCCCAGTTTCTGATTCAGGAGGTCTGGGGTGTGGCCGAGAACTGCCTCTCTCTCCTGTCCATGCAGATGTGCTGGTCCAGCCTCACGTTTTGAGAACCACCGCTTTACAGCCTTATGGGGCCCAAGGGAGCTCGGAGGGGCCCAGGAACGCCTCCCAGAAGGGGCAAG
This sequence comes from Pteropus alecto, assembly GCF_000325575.1. Classification (NCBI taxonomy): domain Eukaryota; kingdom Metazoa; phylum Chordata; class Mammalia; order Chiroptera; family Pteropodidae; genus Pteropus; species Pteropus alecto. The sequence goes on along the minus strand of NW_006435763.1, from coordinate 5,592,295 downwards.
GCGTGAGCCGGGAGGATGAACAGGCACTGGGCAGACGATGAGGGGTACAGGGGCATCCTCCACAGAGGGCCCTGCATGAGCGGGACTAAGCAGCATGAAGCAAGGCTTGCTCTGGGAATGCATTCGTCAGCTGTGCCTGGAGCTCAGGGGATCCGGGGCTGGGGAGCGGGGGTGACCCAGGGGTCACAGAACCATGGCTTCCCCTCTCGTGGCCCAGCCCTGTCCAGGATGGGATAAAACACTCTCAATTGCCATCATCACCATCTCCATCGTCACTTGAACTCAGGTAGGGCTTACCGTGCCCCCAGCCTTCTTCCAAGGCCTGACAGACGTTAACAAACTTTCCTTTCCTTCTCGACTTTTTAAAAGAAATAATTACAGACTCATAGGAAGTTGCCAGACCGAGAGTTCCGAGTGCCCTCGCCCAGCTCCGCCAGGGGTGACGTCTTAGGTAACCGCAGTGTGATATCAAAGCCAGACTATCAACATCGGCTAAACCCGTTAACCAAACCGCAGACCTGATGAGGTTTTCACGTTTTCCACGCGCTCGTGTGTGTGTGTGTGTGTGTGTATGTGTGTGTGTGCGCGTGTGTGTGTGATTATCTAGTTCTCACAACAACTCTATTATTAGCCCACTTTGCAGACGAGGAAACTGAGGCACAGAGAGACTACACCTGCACAAGGACGAGCAGGAGCAGGCATCGGATTCAGGAGGTCTGGCTCAAAGCCTCTCGCTTCTCCGGCCAGGTCTGGTCGTTTCTCAAACTCTCGTGGCCCTGGGAGGCTTCCGTATGTATCTGCATCTGGAAAGGACTTCTGGGCACCACGTGGAGGATCCAGCCCCGTCTCAAAGTGCCAGGCCCGCTGGGGAGAAGCCCCACTGGCGGGGAGAAGGAAGGGGGTCGCGTGGAAAAGCTGGGGCCAGGGCAGTGGCCGCAGACGCCCTGCCCGGCCCTGTCAGCTCCCTCCTGGCTCAAAGACGCGCCTGCCCACCGGGCCCCAGGTACCCGGGTTGGTTCACAGGGCTGGCTTGGGCCGTCTGCCAATGTCAAGACCAGACAAGAATCTGCTGTTCCACTTCTCAGCCCCTGCCCTGGAGCTTGGCAGCCCCACAGCAGCCTGCTTGTGAGGGCGGGGAGCAGGAGGCCGGGTGCTCGGCCTTCCTCTCGGCCAAGCTGGCAGGGGCCGGGGCGGGGGTGGACGGGAGTGGGGAGAGAGGACACAGTGAGCCCTTACTCCACCAAACAAGGCCTCCCTCACGAACGGGGCCTCCATCCGCCGCCTTAGCGGCCAGCGACCTGCTGGACAAGGCCTCCCTTTTGCTGCCGACTTTTATGGCGAGGTGGGCTCTGCGGAAGGGAATGTCCCCGGGGCTTACAAACACGTACAGATGACTGATGCTCGTGGACACGGACGGCTTGGACCCACCGCGGCCGTGTGGTCTGTGGGCAGATCGCTGGGGCTGGGGGTGAATTCCTCCCTTCTGAAGTGTGACATTCCACTCCTGTTGTTATAATGCCGTCGGTGTAGCGAGGCAGGAAAAAATAGCTTTCCTTTCCTTAGGGGGAAAAAGGTGTTGAAGCCATAGGAAAACAAAGTTTTGGAAAATCCACTACAGAACTGGGAGTGATTTTGTCTCGATGGGAGCAAAATCCCACTGTCGGGCCTGATAAATAGTCTCATCTCTTAACCTCCCTGAGCCTCGGTTCCCTTGCTGGAAAGTGTGGGTTAGGCTAGAAGGGGACCCCCAGACTGTTAACCTACAGAGCTCTGTGTGTGGGAGCGAGTGGGATTCAGAGGGCAGAGTTAAGGGGGGGTCTTTGCTTATATTCCATCCAGAGATTCCAAAGTGCAGCCTTGGACAGGCCTCATCGAAGGGTCAGGGTCACCAATTATAAGACAGTCCGCTCTGGGAAGGAAGGTCGTGAGCAGTGGCCGGGGCTCGTCCAGCCAAAAGGAACATGAAAACCTTATGGTTTCAGAACATTCTGCAACAGGTCAAAACAAATGTGCCGCCTCCTTAGTCACGTAGTTTTGACTGCTAAAGTCACCCCGTCTAAAAATCCCTTTAGAGCTCTCTGCTATCTTTGGATCAGGAGATTCCAGAGAAAATCTGGGAGCGACAGGCCCTCGGGAATGGATCGTGGTCCTGGAGTGTGCCCACGGCTGCCCATTCTCTGGCGGGGAGCCCGGCGGGCCCATCCATCACCCACACACTAGCCGCCCCGGCTGCCGTGAAGGGAGGAACTGAGCAGTCAGCCCGGCCCGGCTGCACGCGCTGACTCAAAGTCATTTTCAGAGCCGCCTAGAAACCACTCGATTCTAGATCCCAGAACAAGTCCCCCTCTCACCCCACCGACTGCTGCTCCTTGGAGGGCGTCGACGCATCTGCTCTCCGGAAGTAGACGCACACATAGCCGAGAGTAGCGTATGAACCAAATTGCAAGTTATACCCTCCCGTGGCTTACAAGGAGGGCCTGCACTGAGAGACACAGCAGCCAGAAAACCACTACACTAGAGATGGAAGATCGATAACCACGGCGAGGGAGGGGAAGCTTTAGAAACTGAAGCCAGGAGAATGATTTGATTGACATCAGACGAGGCTCTGAGCTTCCTGGTGGCCAAAGCCAAAAGCGACGTGTTGCATTATCTAACTCAGGATCTGACGCTTGGAAGCTTAGCCACCGAAAAGAGGAAAGGTAGGTCTTGGTGCCCTGTTCCCGGCAGGGGTGAGTGACAGGGAGGCGGGAGGTCACGAGGTCCAGAGGCGAGCACTAGCCGGGACAAGGCTGAGTCTTTGGCTTATACCCCGCGTGGTATGAGGAGCTCCCGGCCAGCTTTGCGCAAAGGCCTGATCTCATCCAACTCAGGATTTAAAAGCACGGCTCTGTGAGAGCCGTCTGCTGGGGCGCCAAGGTAGGAGGAGGGAGACGAATGTGGAGGCTACAGCCAAACGCAGCCGAGAGATCGTGGACACCCGTAGAACGACATCCGGTCTCGTTCCCTGCCCTGGCGTGCTCTGAACCCGTTTCTCCATTCGACCCCAGCTCGTGTCTCCTCCCCTCCCTCCGGCGACCTTGACCTCTGTCCGCTTCTTACCCTGTGCACCTGTCACCTCGGGCATCTGTGCCTCGTATTCTTCCTCCACCCCCATTCTTCGCGTCTCAGCTTAAAGGTCAGCCCGCAGAGAGCCCTTCCCGAGACCTTGTCATACGCAGGACCTCTGTTAACTCCGGGCTCTTCGGCTTCTTTGCTAGCACCCCGACACAGCACCCCGTCACTGCAGTCCCGCTTTACTCACTGGCTGCTTGCTTTGGGCCCGTCTCTCTACCAGGACGTCTAGTATTCCATGAAGACAAAGATATTCCATCCCATTCCCTGCAGCGCCACGGCGCAGGCCCTGACACCCATGAGGTGCTTAATAAACTCTGGTGAATAAGTGAACCCTAGGAGGGAGACACAGAATGATTCCTAAGTTAGGAAAAAGAGGCCCAGACAGGTCAGGAGATCTGTTGGTGGACTCCAGCTCTGACTCCAAGGCCAGCTCCCTGAACCCGTACATCCCATTGCTCTGAACTCGGATCAGAAGACCTTGCTCTGATCTGAGTTTGCAAGATTCTCACCACTGGATTAAACCAGGACATTCGTGCTTCGACCCGGGGCCAAGGAGAACGTGGTGACGATCCGCAAAGCTCCCAGAAGATGCTAGAAGAGGGTTAGGAAGTGGCAGTCGTCCTTGGCTCGGGCCCCGGCAGAGTGTGAGAGCAAAGGGAGATTACACGAGACCCCACGGGGACGGCCTTCCTGCCACCACGTGTCACCGCTCACAACACACGCCGTGCTCCCCCGAGCGCACGGCCCTTATCTGATCAATTTTCTGGGCTGTGGCGACCCAACAGTGGAATCCACAGGAAATTAAGTCTGTTGACTCTGTCTTTGGGTACCACATGGGGAAGAGATAGTGACACATGTCATCTGGGCCTGGGGGATGGCAGGCTATCGGGGGTGGGTATTTACTGAGTGCAGCATCACAGCTGGGGAGCGTGGGGACATGGCTACTCTGCCTGCCTGCTCCGTGCAGATTCCTCCGAGTCCCCCTCTCCCCGAGGCCCTGTTTCATCTCCATGTGGCTGGCGTGGAGAGTGGAAGGATTCGGGATCAAGTTAATTTTCCGCAGACCCTGGTATCCGAAAGGACTGACTTTTCAACCCCAGACAGACTTAATGGGGCCCCTCGTTGTTGGCGGTGCTGATTGGCAATGTGATTCCATTCCTAGGTGTTTGCCTCCTGCCATCTCTTCATGGTTCTTTGAGCTGTCACTTCTCCTTGGGTCATTTATGACTCGAGAGGAAAGGCGACCACTGAGATTCATGACAGATAGGTAGACCAGAGGCCTGGGGAATGAATGCTCCAGTGAAAAGTAACTATAACTCAATAATGACATCAAGAGCTAATATTTATGGGACCCAGCACAGGTGGCGGGCCCTGTACGGATATTTACAGGCGGTATCTCATCAACTTCATGTGTTCTTCCATAATTAGGATAAAATCTGAGCTCCTTATCATGTCCGTCCAAGGAGCTCCTACAAGATTCGGATCGCGGGGCCGCCCACCTCCATAAGCTCACGTCTCCTCCCGTAGCCCGCCCGTTGCTAAGTTTCAACCGCAAGAGGCCACGCCCATTCCTGCCTCAGGACCTCTGCCCACGCCCCTCCTCCGCCTGGAGAAGAGTACTTTCCCTGCATCCTCGAAGATGTCTGGCTTCTTCGCACCTGGGCTCAGACATCACCGCCCCCACGCAAGCCATCACCCATCTCGTCACTCAGCTCGATCTCTGTCATACCACCCAGCCACTTCCTTGAAGTTTTCTTACGTATGCGTTTGCTTAGGTGTTTATAAGTCGCTTTCTTCTTGCTAAGCTCCATGAGGTCAAGGACCTTGGACTCCTAGGGCGCCCAATGCCTGGAGCGATGCTGGCACATGGTGGAGACTGAATAAACCCTCGTCCACGAAACGGAAGGGGAGCTGGAACTGGAACTGGAACCTGGGTTTAGTTGATCTCACGCCGAGGCCCGGGCTCCTAACCCCTGGGCGACACTGCCTCAGCACGGGACCCCCTGCTGAGTCGGCTGGAGCAAATTTCGCAGCGAGGCTGAGGTTCTATTTTGTTGTGTAAACCACTTCCTAAGAACCGCAGAACCACCTGGGCTCCTTTGCCGAGGCCTCCTGGTTTCGTTCTCTACCTAATGAGCTATCGGTCTGTTTCCTGAACCCTGAGATCAAGTTGGAGCCTCAGCAAAATGCAACGTCATGCGATGCGGGTGTCAATGACGCTGATCCGAAGCACTGCTGCGAATCGGTTCATCGATGCTACAATGTGTACCGAGAACTTCCGGGCGTTTTGGACGACGCGGAGACAGAGCGGCAGGCCGTAGTGGGGACAAGCGTGGGCTGTGCTGTCGGGCGGCCCAAGGTCCCTCCCGGGGCTCTGCTCACTCCCTTGCTGGGTGAGCTCGAAAGAGCTGTCCCTACTTTCTGGGCCTCAGTTTTCACGTATGTAAAATGGGGATAATGACTGTCCACCGATAGTAAAGAGCTCGCTTTCAATGCCGCATCGAGAAATGCACAAAGAATATCTATTACGGTGCCTGACACTTTGCAGGCAGCTAATAAGGAGTCACAGAAGATGTGTCAAATGCCTCTTATGTGCAAGGTGCAGTGGGTGGGTTCCCCGAGTTTCTCTCTAGCTCTTGGATCCTCGAAGCATGACAGGGCCCTGTCTTCTTCACGTTTCCCAAACTGCACGTCAGAACACACGGGCTGACCCCTGGGCAGAGTGTGAAGCAGGGGTTGCTCTGGGACACCTCGGGTCAAGGCCACGTAGCCTGGATTCGAACTCTGGCTCTGACCCGAGCTGTGTGACCCTAGGAAAATGACGCGTCTCCACTCTCGTGGGCCTTATGCTTCTCAACCATCAAACGTGTCATCTGGCCCCTTCCCACTGCTCGAACTTCACGTCCTCGTCCCCTCCCCACCAAACTTCTTCAATGGCCCTAAGCAATCTGAGCCTTGGGGAGTTGGCCTGGAACGGCCTCCGACGCTTCCCAGCCGCCCTGTATAAAGCAGCCCCATCCATTGGATCGGATAGCAGCCCCTTATCACCACCATTCGACACGTGTAGTTATGTCTGAAGTGTCGCTTCCTGGTTTTCTGTCTGGTTCTTCCGCAGAGTATGCGATCGTGAGCCTCCTCGGGAAAGGGAACCCTGCCTGTTTCGGTCAGCCATGCACTCCCAGAGCCGAGCATGATGCCCGGAACACAGTAGGTGCTCGATAAAGGTGTGAAAAGCGAATGGATGGATGCTTGGTGATCTGCACACGTAGAAAAGCCTTCATCCAACTCACTCTGACCCACTCTGCAGAACGCAGACACACTATTCCCAAAGCCAGTTCTTTTCCTGCCCCACCCCTTCAAGCCAAGGACCCGGGCTCTTGGCCAACTGACCTGAGTTCCTTAACTACACTGTGTCTTACTTGCCTTACCATTAAAATGGGCTTAATGAAAGAAATACCTATCTCCTAGAGTTTAGCATTAAATGAGTTAACATATGCAAAGCACTTAGAATGATGCCTTGTTCACAGATTAATGGCACAGACTGGTACCGGTCCACGGCCCGGGGGTTGGGGACCCCTGCTTTAAACCATCCTGATGCCTGGGTGGCCTCAGACCAATTGCATCAGCATTTCTGGGGGCAGACGGAGGCTTGAGCATCATTTGTTTTGCTTTTTATCTCCCCAGGTGACAACCTAAACCAAAACCGAGACCATTGCCAACTCCTCCTACTCAAAGGACCACAAAACTATCTGCGATGGCCCCTCATCTGCAATACACTTTTGCTATATTTACTCTAATATCCTACGCTGCTCGTTCCCTAATTAGCAGCTAGTCTGCTCATTCTATTTTGCTCTAGAGCTGTGGTTCTCAGCTGGGGGCCATTTTGTCCCTTCTCAGGGGACATTGGCAATGTCTGGAGACATTCTGGATATTATGACTTGGAACAGAGGGTGACTGGAACCCAGTGGGTAGAGGCCAAGGGATGCTGCTAACTGCTCTACAATGCACAAGGCGGCCCCCATGAAAAAGAATGATCCAGCCCCAAATGGCAATACTGCTGAGGCCGGGAAACCTTGCTATAGAGTTATCCTTTCTGTGGGTGTGGGGAGGCCAGCAGAGACCCGCTGACAATGGGAAACTGGAAGAAAAAGAGAAGCGAAGTTATCATTAAGGAACATCAAGCTCCAGCCAGGCGCCAAGCAGATGTTCCCATGAATAATGACAATATCTAATGTTCTCTGAGCACCTGCAACAGGCTACAACCAGGGCTGACATGTCTTATGTAAGCACGAGGTGATTCTGAATTCGAAGATTTCGTCCCCGCTTCACACATAAGAAAGCAGGGACAGCGAGGCTAGGTAGCTAGGCCGAGGTCACAGAGCTTGCACACAGAACTCAGCCCATTTCGTTTGACTCCAAAGTCAAGGCTGCCGCAGCTCACACTTCCTGCGCCTCATCGCAGGTGGGCCGGGCAATGTTCTGACTGCTCCACACGTGTAAATCGATCGCGACAGCTAGTGAACTAGGTTCTAGTATCGTTATCATCATCATCCCCATTTTACAGCCTAGGAACGTCGAGGCAGAATGATGCGAAGCCACTTGTACTTTTTCACACAGCGGGTAAGTAGCAGAGAGGGGATTCGAACCCAGGGAGCTCGTATCCAAAATCTGGCTGCTTCCCACCTCACTCGATTGCCTCTAAGAGAATGAGAAGGATGGATCAAAGATATTCCTCTCTGCCTCAGGACCTTTGCACAAGCCGTTTCCTCTGCCTTAAATACCCTTCCTCTAGTCTCTTTGTCCAGCTGACTCTTTTTCACCCTTTGGACCTCAGCTTCCACTTCGCTTTTCCAGGACACGCTCCCTGCCCCTCGGACCAGACGCGTTTCCTCTGTGGAAGCCTCTCCTCGCTCCCCTTCACCGCATTTCACAAATTTACAGTGAACTCATTGCTTGTGCGAGGATTCCGTCAGCATCGGTCGGCTCCTCTGGACTACGGACTCTGTGCGGACCGGAACTGTGCCCGTCTTCATCAGCCCTGTGTTCCCAGGTCCCCCGGGGGGATGCCCGGCACAAAGGAGGAGCTAGCTCCGTCAGAGCTTCTGGTTGAATCCATGAAGCAGAGAAGCCGAAGCCAACACAACAGCTGGTGCCTATCCGGTCCGTTTCCCCGTTCCCGGGAAGGGACAGAGCTGTCCAGCGGAGCCCTGTCCAAATGCCTCTGTGACAGGTCAAGGCTGCAGCCCTCTATGGGCGAGCAGGAGTGAGGGCCATAAACCAGCTCCCCGGAGCCACCTCTGCTTCATGGCGGCGAGTCTTTATCATTTTCCAATCAACGCTGGTTGAGTTCTAATTGATTTTCTATGACACCCCTTCTCCAGAAGGGAGAATGGCTCTGTTTACTGGGGCCGTGCGTACAGGACAGGCCTTTTTCTTCCTGCTGTATTTAATGCTGCTGCTAATCACGGAGATTAGACTAAAACAATTACAACAGCTAATTAAAGAACAATGCGGTTTTTGGCATCTTCGCGCAGACGGCACCGTTGGGAATTCCTAACTCGGGCAAAGCAGGGATAATTAAAACCCCTCTCTGCTCGCTCCACTCCGGCAGCTGGATCACGCTGATTAAACTGCAAATAAAACACATGAAACCAACACTTTGTAGTCTATCCAATTTCATTTAAAAGGGCTTTTAACTGATTCATAAACAGAGAAGCCGTAAACAGCACATTATTTAACTAAAGCCAGTTATTTCATCAACGCTGTTCCCTTCGATCTCGACACTTGGCCGTGTGCGTGCGGCCCTGGGGGCACGAGGCTGACGGACTCTGAGGAACCACTCCAAAGCTTATGCACCCTCTCCTACTCACGGGCACCGGAACATCACCAAAGTACTGCCGTTTTCTCTGGGCTTAGGATCTTGCTGGGAAAAAAAAAAAAATCATATACTGCCCTCCAAAATGCTCAGGTTTACCTAGAGCCAGCAGCTCTCGACTCCGCATCGAGGACAGATGGCAGGGGTAGAGGAAGTGCCAAAGTACAGCGAACGTAGGAAAAAAAGAACGTTTGGCCGGAAAACATACCTAAGTTATTCACGGCCGGCCAACCGCAGAGCTAAAATGCAGCCGGTCTCTGCCGAGCGAGGAAAAGCCTCGTTCTCCAGCTACCGGAGGACTTGCCACAACAGCTGGATACCAAAGCAGGTTTGCTGCAGACGGAGACACTCTGAGACCCTCAGATCCTGCTGCCACACTTCCCCGCTCAGCCTGACAAGCGTGGTCATGCGGTTCGCTAGCTCCCTCTCTCCCTTGCTACCAGATTAGAGGAAGGGAAAAGGAGGGGAAAAAAAAAAGAGAGAGAGTGGAGGAAAAGAGAGAGCAGGAGACACGCTCTTTGAAAGCAGCAAAAAGGGAAAGAAAAAGAAAAATACGATGAGAGAGGACACGCAGGAGTTTTAACTGCCTGGCACTGCACCGGGGGACGATCTAGTAAGTGTCTTTCCCTCCCCCCACCCCAATCTCTGCTCGTTTTATAAAATAAAACAACAACAACAAAAATAAAGTATCAAAAAAAAAAAATAGAAGGCGTGGATGGAGATGCTGGGGTGCCGTGCGACGTCCGGTGACTACAGAAGTTTCTAAAAGCTTGCCCCCGATTTCTGAATTTGTCTCAGGACACCCAGGGACAAACACGTGCTGACAGGCTCTGATCCATGGACCACACTTGGAGGAGCTCCCTTCTCTGGGGTCCCCCACAGTCCCCGGGAATGCACTGAGTCACGCTCAGAATATTCTACGTAATGTTCCCCGCATGTTCTTGGGGGACAAAAAGAAATATGTAGGTTTCTAAATGCATATAGATGTGGGAAACAGACCTAGGAAGAAACGCATCGAAGATGATATTCCATGGTTTTACCTCTTTCTTTTCTTCTACTTTTTCCCAAGCTTTTTCATATAATAATTATTTTAACAAGAATCTTTCATCTATGATGGCAAAGGAACAGATGCTTTATCATAATATGACTTATAGTTACTTAGTCATAACTATTTATATCTAATGTTATAATTGCTAATTACTATAAAATACAATAACTGTCTCAAACGGTTCAATAAGGTACATATCTGCATATAACCACACGATGAGAGTTTGGACAGCCAATAAACAGGATGCTTGCAAAGAACACGCAATGATTTAAGGAGAGGCTTTTGTAATTTGTCGAACAACGTTAAATTGCCAATATTCAACCCTTTTTGATCCACCAAAACAGCAGTTTCATATGGTTTAACCGAAAATAATGTTAAAGGGAACAAAAAGTTCCAAACGAATAGACTTTGAGATGAACTATGTACAAAATGCACATCCATGGAAAAGGAGACTGGAAAAAATATAGCAAAAACCGTGGCCTGGTGACTTTTTTTTTTTTTTCTTTTTGGTCGTTTTCCAAGTTTCCAACTATGAGAATACAGTACTTTCCAAAGTAGGAAAAAAAATGCCGTTCAGGTTCTTAATTCGGGGAAATCGCTGGCATTTTTGAGATAGGTTTATCCCCATTTTTATACCATTAATAAGAATTCCATTATAGTAAGTAGTCGCTTTTGAATACTGCGGTTAACTGGTCACTTCCTCTGTGTGCATTTGTGTTGGGGGAGGAGGGCACACGACGGAGTCAAATGTGTCCGTATTAACTGCTTAGATTATTGTTACATTTGCTCATCATCCCTAAGCATAAAGCTACGCAGGACAAGGAGGCTGGGTCGATGAGGAACAGGAAGACCAAAGTGTCCCCCTTTGTCTGCATCTGCCATCCACGGTCCTGTGACCTTGGACAGTCACTTCCGCTCCTGTGTCAGCCTCAGCCTCCCCACCTTCAAAATGAAGGGGTTTGAAAGGCTGATCACTAAGCTCCTTCCAACTTCGATCCGATATGGAATCAGGATCCTATTCCACGATGGCCAAAATCGGCTGCGGAAGGTGCAGAACCCACTGCAAAATGAAAACGCAGGGCCTCTCGCCCAAAAACTATGGAGGATTTCGAGACGGAGACATCGGAGCATTCAACTGAGGGTAGGGTCCTACAGAGCACGGAGCCCTGCGTGGCCGCCCAGGGTACACGCCCATGAAGCTGGCCCTGCCGATGGCAGAAGGTAAAACACAAACCACCACCCCGCAAAACGAAAGTGGATTTAAAAGTGTTTGGCAGACCAAGTGCATAGATTACAATAAGAATTATACGAGGTCGATAAAACACCCAGCAACAATAATAGTTAACCGCCTTCGGGTCCGGTGGATAAAAATGAAAGATAGTTGCCTTTTCATAGACTACCATCCGTTTCTATTTTAAAAACACGACTCCGAACGAATATGAAATTGCACTCGGGTTTCCCGGGTGAGTCTGCATTCCCCAAGTCTCGAATTCCACCGCGGTGAGCCAAACGCCGCGAACCTTTCCTCCGTGAGCATCTGTGATCGAGACGAAAGTGACACGCAGCTCAAACCGGAGGATAAGACCTGGCATTCTGCAAAGTCCGAGGAGCCAGCCACACTCGCCATTTGCTTCCAGGGCCTGCTGTTCCCTCGGCTGTCATTGGTCTGAACCTTGAGACGATCGAGACCATCGGGCAGTGGGCAACGGGTCCCGTCTCCCTGCCTCGGGACTGCATGAGGAAACCAGCACGCACGGTGCAACCTCGCTCCCGTGGGACTCGGCTCCACGGGACAGCCGAGGGCAGGGGAGACACGCAGGCATCCCGGGTCCTCAGGCACCACCCACCTACTCTGTGCACATTTCTAATGAGTCTGGTGGTTTCCGGAGCTGGGAAGCAGAACAAGCCAATGAGCCCTGTCGGCTGCGTTGACAGCAGCGAGCGAGACAGGCGAGGGCCGAAAAAAATGATCAGAAAGGAGACAGAAAGACAAAAAAACATACAAAATGAAAACTAAAGGACGCTGGAGCCACCCAGGGAAGAGCGCCAGCATTTCTGACCCCGTCAGGGGTCAACGGCAATTTCTGCAGAACTCAAAACCGAGTGCCTGAAACGAAAGCGAGATTTCTTTAAGGAACGTTGAATGCACGCCCAGCATACGGTTTCAGAAGGCGGGGAAACGGGCCATATGCTTTTGAAAGATTCCCCGGGGGTGAAAACTAACTCTTGAGAAAGTTATGATGGCCTGGGCTCCCAAGGGCTCCACGCGGCTGCGATTTCGCGGTATTTGTGCACACGCACGCACACGCACACACACGCACGCACGCACACACACGCACGCAAGCACACACACACACGCACGCACACACAACCTGGGCGCAGCCTCACAGGTCACATCGCACACACGCGCGCACGCGCGCACACACACACACAACCTGGGTGCAGCCTCACAGGTCACAGCACGTTTTAAAACTAGTATTTAAGAACCGTTTTTATCTGGTAGGCTAGAACAAAGGTTTGCAAACTTTTCCCGTGAGGGGTCAGACAGCAGAGACTTCCAGCTTTGCAGGCCATATGGTCTCTGTCACAATAGCTCGGCACTGACGCTGTGGCTCAAAACAGCCTCAGACAGTGTGGAACGAGGGGGCGTGGCTGTTCCTAATAAAAGCTCCCTTACGAAATCAGACGGGGGAGGGAGGGCGAATTTGGCCGGGGAGCCAGCGTGTCCCAACGCCCGGGCTACAGCACAGAACATGGGCTCTGGACGGGGCTGGCCCTGGGTTCAAATCATGCCTCCACGCTTTCGTTACTGAGACTAAGTTTCCCTCTGTTATAATACGGGGGATAATAACATCCCCTTTGTTGGGGTTATTATGTCATATTACGTGTTATGTGTAGAAAACATAGTAGAGCATTGATAAAAACTTAACTGTCTTCTCCCAATCATTATTCTTTTCTTCTGTATGGTTCTTTTCTAGGTTCTTCATCCGTACAGTTCTGTTTTGGTCAACAGTGGTCTTTCTAGAACGCTGGCTTGTTGCTCCATACCCTCCCCCTGCTCGTAGCCCACAAGGCTGGTACACGGACATCATCAACCGCTTTACCGACAAGGAAACAAGACTCGCAGAAGTAGATCTCATAGCCAGAGGGGTAAAGCACACTCTCGGAACCAGCAACCGCTCCCCGGCTCTGGCGTGGCCACTTGTGCAAACACGGGCACATGTGACTTTGCAGATGTGCCCACTGAGAAGCCTCCCATGGGCTTCTCCACGATCTCCACGGTCAGGGGCGCCAGGCGTGCGTTCCAGCGTGGCCACTTCCTGGATGGATAAGCCCAGGTAAGGCACCCGACCACTCAGCTTAGGCTTCTGCATTCGTGAGATGGGATTAATGACAGGCTAGGTTCTGGAAAGTTCTACCTTGCAATGTTGAGCACTTAGCACAGCGCCTAGCACATACTAGGTGCTCCGTGCATATCTGTCGCAGGAGCCAGTGTGGCTGTGAGGACTGAGTTTTTTGGGCCCCGGTGCCCGACATACAGGGAGCTCAATAAATTGTCACTGCTCTGTTAGCGGCAGGTCTGTACACACGTACATCTGTGTGCCAACCTCTTATGCACACGCATGCACGCACACACACACACACACACACACACACACACGGCCGTGAGCTCTGTGAGGGCAAGAACCACATCTGACGCAAGGCGTGTGCTCGTTGAAGAACTGCTTGTCGGTTTATGAACATACAAAACGCTAACACATAAACATGTGGCTGTAAACAGTTGACGGCTGGGCTGGCCTACCCAGCATCCCTGTAGCTCTCCATCCATGCCCACCTGTCCCCCGGAAGGAGGTGACGGATGGGTGGTCCAAGCCTGGGATTATGGAATTTTGCTGACTGTTCGCTGGGTGCCAGAACACGGCCACCCACACTGCTCAGAGAACCGCACCGATTCAGGCCCCTGAGCTGCACAGCACAGCTGAGACTCCAGGGGCCCACGGGGTGACCAAGCCTGGGGTGTCCGTGGAGAAGGTCCCCGCCAAGATGGCAGAGGAGTGAGGAGCCGTGAAATGCCCACCACGCACATCAGAGACAGTGCGCGAGTCTGGAAGGGAAGCACCATTAGATGCCCCACCGTGGGGCACGAAGGAGACGCTTATGCTCACCCAGGTCCCAGCCAGTCCCCTGCTGGGAGCAGCCCCTGGGCCCCACGCGTGGGTGAGGCCGCCTCTGAGCCCAGAAAACAAGAGCTCGCCTCCAGAGGAGGGACGGGGACTCAAGCTGCAGCACACAAGGCCCTTCATGCCCGTGCGGTGCCCACGCCAGGCGGCTGCCTTCACCGTGCCAAGGTAAAGCCTTGAACTTGGACGTTGGGTCTGAAGGAGGGTGGGGACCGTGTCTTCCCGGCATTACCTAAACTGACAGCCTGGCTCCTTGGCCCCAAAACAGAATGAGCCAATGTCTGCCTCTGGCCATGCAAAACCGAGTCTCGGGTTAGTCAGTGGAAACAGGACATGGAGTGCCAGATGTGGTCTTTGGCTCCGAGAAGTCAGCTTGCTCACTGACACATCTGCTTTTCGTTAAACGCGATTGCTGCTTTGGTGTGGTCATGCTGCTGTTATTGTTTCAAGCGGGGAGGGGATTAAAGCGCTTTCTGAAACGAGAAAATGCGTGTGTGTATTTATATATGTAGAAAGAGAGAAAGACAGGCAGAGACACACACACACACACGCACACGGCAGATGGTGGCATCTCCACGGTACTGATGGGCGTGTTGACTGTTAATACGTAACGCAGCCAAGATTCAAACCTGGACAGGATGACCCCCATCCACTTTCCCCCACCGCACTGGGCTATAAGGGCTAAAACTAATATTATGTGTTGCCTTAACATCTGGGGTAAAACCAGGATGGCCTCAGATGGCCTAAATGCAAGTTCTCCTGCCCACTCTGCTCCTTGGATAAGGTCCCCTAGCCAAAGAGCCCTCCTTGTCACAGGAACCTGGCACAGCTCCTGATCACCCCTGAGTACAAGGCTTCGGGCCTCTGCCAGCCCCCTGAGTACAGGGCTTCGGGCCTCTGCCAGAATTATTCAGCAAGATGATCACGTCCTTTCGTGGGAATCTGTGGTCATCTGACCCTCTTAATACTGCAGCGTCTGCCTCCCACAGAGCCTGGGTATTCACTCAATACGAGTGCATCCTTCTGCCCCACACTGTGAGTACATGTGACTAAGAAACTGCTGTCTACCTCATTTGTGCCATGTTGGCTGTCATGTGTTTGGGCAACCCTATGACCTAGGACGGGATTCGCTCGCTCGCACACCTCACTGCTTCCTGAGAAACGAGACTTATGAAGACATCCCTCACATGTAAGTCCCCTTCAAGGGGTCATCTCGCAAGGTGACTCCCGCAGGTGAGACACTGGTCAGTGCCACAAGAGATGGGACCGAGGACTCTGGCGTTCAGATAACCGAACCTCAAGTCATCCCTGGGCTGGCCGCTGACGGCCACAGAGCTGTCACCCTGCCACGTGTCTGCTGGCGGGAGCTCCGAACTCCATGACCTCCAGCCTTCTGTGAGGAGCCCAGGCAGGAGCCGTGGAGAAAACAGGGGTGACAGGTAGAGACAGCGGGGTGCTCGTGTGTGCACCCACGGAGGGGTGACAGCAGAGCCCTCAGAGGCACAGCCCTGACGGACGGAACTCAAACTAACCACGACCATCGATGACTTGAACTCGGTGACAGCAGAGCCCTCAGAGGCACAGCCCTGACGAACGGAACTCTAACTACGACCATCGATGACTTGAACTTTTCTAGTAGCCACGTTTAAAAAACGAATAAATAAATAAAAATGGAAAGATTGATTTGAATAATCTGTGTAACTTAACCCAATGTGGTATTTTATCTCGTAAGCGATGCAAAAAAAGGATCAATGAAACCTGTTTCTGTCTGGTTTGTGAGGCACAATCCAACTGGACCTAGCTGCATTTCAAGGGCTGGGCAGCCCCACGCAGCTGCTGGTCACCGTGCTGGACAGCACAGGTCTGGAGCTCAGGCTGAATGAAGTGACGGCTCAGGATGCGGATTCTGGGCGTTTATAACAAACTGACCAACAGTCCCTCGCTAAGCGTCTTCTCCCTGCTGGCACATTGTGATTGACAAGCTGGTCTTGAGTTCAAATGGGTCTATTAGGATGTGGACTAGGGGCCACCAAGGCCCTTCTCCCCGGTCAGGGCCTTGCCCGGCAGAAAGGTGGCTGTGAGAGAAGCCACCTGCCTCTTTCTTGGACCTGTAATATGTGAGTATTTTCTCCATCTTTCACTTAAATAAACTTACGCTTTAGAGCAATGAATGAATGAATGAATGAATGAATGGATGAATAAATAAATAAATAAATCCTTCAATGAATGAATGAATGAATGAATGAATAAATAAATCCTTTTCTGAAAAGGCCTTTTACCTACTCACCACCTGGGAGTATGTAGAGTTTGATGGCGCCCGCAACTACCTTCTCCAAGGAAGTCTAGTGGGGGCAGTGACAAATCCCACAGGAAAAAAAAAAAATCAATTAATATGGACTCGATCAAAACCGGCTGCCGACTGCCCGAAACAAGGGCTAAGCAACGTACAAGGCAGACTCCATGACGAGAAAAACTGAGGTCAGAGGACTGAGCGGATCGGCCGCCACGCTGCCCTGGGGACTTCAGAGCGGGAGGACGGCAGGGAGTCGAGTCACTGCTCCCCGATTTCAATCATGCCCCCCGCGGACCCTTCCCACGTCGCCCTACCCCCGTCACGGCTGTGGACTTCTTTATCCACAGTGCTCCTGAAACTGGCTCAGTCTAGGTTTTTCTCTTTAACGAACTAATTTAAAAGGGAAACATTACCCATCAGTGGGAGAAGAACCAGGATAAATTGCCACACATTAGAATGTAACTAGAAAAATAAACAGGTAGCCGTTGATTCCTTTCCAGTTTGTTCGTGCGCTGCTGGAAATGATCTTGCGTGCCCCCGGCTCACGCTGGAGATTATGGAAGAGACTGCCGGGGGGGGTGGGGGGGAATTAGGACCTGGGCTTTGCCTGGCTGGCTGGGAAGACTCTGCATTGGGGACGAGGGGACTAAAAGCCTCCTGCAGGGCACACAGTATGGAGAGAGGTGGATGGGGATGGAGCATGCGGCATGGAAGGCAATAAATAAATAAATAAATAAGCCTGACAGCTGCGTTATTAAATCACCCCAAACGTTCGGGACATGCGGTGGGTTGAACATCTCGGGAGTTATGGGCTGACACACTTGGGAAGTATTTTAAAAGCGAGGACGGAAACCGTAGCCAACCAGAAGACAATGACCCCAAACCCCACGGCCACTCGCCGGTGTTTCCCGATACTGTCATCTCATTGCAGGTGGGGGAAAAAAGCCTCTTCCCTGGACGATGGCGAATTCTCAGTGCAGATGTCCAAAGTTAGGGGGAAGAGGATGAGGCGGAAGGAGAAAAAGAGGTGGGAAAAGGGGCCAACTAAATCCTCATCCCCCAGAGTGTGTGTGTGTGTGTGTGTGTGTGTGTGCGCGTGCGTGTGTGTGTGCGTGCATGCGTGTGCGCACATGCTTGTGCGTGCGCACCAATCCTCCCAGGGCCATCCTAGGCCATGGAGGAGACACACATACCTTGGAAAAGGTCAACTTCTAAATCGGTCAGCAAGCCTGGCCAGGCCGAATTCCACAGGGAAGGGCCAGCCTGACCCTGGATTCAACTGAGCTGACATGCCCAAACGTCGGGGCTTTGCGTGGGTGTCAGATCAGCCCCCTCCCTGCCCCCGGCTACCTTGGCTGGGACAGCTCGCCTGCCCTCCCACATGAAGGGCCGTGTGGCTTTCCTGCCCGCACAGGCCCGAGACGATGCTTTCAAAAGCCCTCAGAAAAGTCATATATTCTGCAATATGATATTCTATAGTCGCCATCGTGGCTTTTCATACGGTCATATATAATGCCAGCTGTAGTTGTAAAAAAAAAATTATTATTCAGCCCCAGAAAGGCATAAAAATCCCTGCAAAGTGCAGGGTCTTCTTTTCAAAGTGGATTAATTCGTACTACCTTTGGCCCCCGTACTTCGCTGGCAGACAGTGGCCCGCGCTGCATCTGCCCGCGCTCCTGGGTGCAAAGTCCCACACTGCTACGTCCCAGGGGCCCCGCACAGCCCGGTCTCCTAGGGAAACAGGTGTGGGGGCGGTTTCTAAGGTCCCGTCCGCTCCATCTTCTCCTCGACAACCGCACAGGGTGCTGCACAAACTCCCAGGTCCGAGGACGATTTCATCTGCCCTCCAAGCTCGGCCTCGACTCGCCCGTCCCTGTCCGTTATCCCTGAGCCCTCTGCCCTTGCCCGAATCCCGCCCCGTCCACTCCGCAGACTGCTGGCCCTCAAATCTGTGCCACCTGTGCGTTCCCACTGTCGCCGCCCCGGTTCAGGCTTTCATCAGAGTCTCACGGGCCGAGTGTCCCTTTCCTGGTGCCCCCGCCTCCGGGCTCGCCTTGCCCATCCCTTCCCCACGCCGTGGCCGATGTGGTCTCCTCTGACTGAGCCTGGACCATGTTTCCCTCCTACTCAAACCCCTTCGGTGGCTCCCCGTAGCCGAGGGGGTATCTCAGGCTCCCCGCTGCGGCCTGCGCCCCCCGGGCCTGCGCCTATCCCCATCATCAGCCCCGTCTGGGGCTGTTCCCTGCTCTCCTCCCTATGCTCCATTTATAGCACGCTTCTGGCGACTTCTTGATGGGACCCTTTATTTCACCTCCATCTCGATGGGACCCTTTATTTCACCTCCATCCTCTCTGTTGGGAAGGACCCGCGTGTCCCCTCATCCCTGCCTCTCCTGGCCTGTGCTCACTCACCCTTTAAGACATGTGGTGGGCAACGGTTCCTCCAGAAAGCCTTCCAGAACGTTCTGGGTTGTGCTGGGATGTGCTCCTAGACCGTCATAGATCTGATGGCCCTCCATGAAGGACAAATGTCCAAAGTCCACTGACCTCACGACGGTTCCACTGCACATGCTCAGAGGGCTGGCGGGGGTGGGGGTTGGAGAAGGACTGAGAGAGACGGTGAGACGACTCATTTAAGTAACGTGTTGACATGACGCGGGTGGCCCTGCGCCATCTCCCAGTGACCGCATGCCATCGTGCAGGGATCTGTCTGCCCATCTAGTCCAGGGCTCACCGCCCAGGTCGGAGGGCCCGTGGAGAGAGTTCCAGGTGTCTTTATTTCTATAATTACTTTCGCTCACGCTATAAGTGAACGCGAGCACGTTGTTCTGCTATGAACGCAGGCATCGGACCAAAGAGGTACTAGCGAGACCTGAGGATCTGACGCCGACGGGAAATAACGGATATTTTTATATCACACTGTTTGGTAGCGGATATCTCGAGATACGAGTTACGCTTGCCACTACTTCAAAATTGCGGTTCTTAGACCCGCCGCCAAATCCAGCTACTCGATGTATGAATAAAGGCGCAAACTGCATTATTCCTCCGCCCACGTGTTCTTTTTGTATGTATTTTGATAGCTGTGTTTCAATATAACTGCTTTCCTTTGTGATCCTATGCATTTATTTATTTATTTTTCTCATTTTCTTCTTATTTTTCTCATTTTCTTCTTATTCAGAGAAGAAGGCCAGTGGTTTCCCCAGATGCCAAAGGGGTCCATGGAGGGGGACACAGGCCCCCCATCTTCCAATCCCTGGTCCTTGAAGCAGGGTCAGTGCATAGTCAGTGTATAGTAGGGGTAAAATATGAATATTGATATAATATCAATTTATCTATCTACTGATTAATCACCCTCCCATCTTTCCTTTCTCCTCCTTCCCTTGCTCCTTCCCTCCTTCCGTCCTGTATTCCATCCTTCCTTCCTTCCACCTGTCTGTCCATCGTCTTCCATCCATCTCTCTCTCTCTCCATCTGACTCAATCTACATTCTGACTATCGACGCCTCTGCAGTTGGCCCCCAGATCTCATTCTGCAGAACAGCTGAGGACTCGGTCAGGAGAACATGTGATTTGGTGAAAAAAGGTGACACCGTCCTCTTGGGTGGCCTTGGCCATGTCACTGAACGTGCCTGTGGCTCGGGTGTCTTTTGGGTGCCTAGCACAGAGCTCCGTCTGCAGCATCCATACCCGGGTTCTGTTGTGGCTTCACGCCTGTGTCCAGTCCGTTTGCTCCCCAAAGCCAGGGGTGCCTTGGCTTTTGTTTTCAAGTCACCAGAATGGTCCAGCCTCCAAGGAGAGTCACGGCCATTACCAACTCCCCGGATCTCTATGGCAAGGTGGTTAAGTGTTCTGCCCGGATCCAAATACCAGCTCCCCACCTACTCGCTACACAACGCACGATCTCGGCTGACCTACTTAGCTCGCTTCTCTCCGAGCCTCAGTTTCGTTCACTGAGAGTGAGGATCCTGACTGTCCCTCCTTCACGGGGTTCACGGGAAGACTCAGCGAGCTGACACATGTGGACTTCTTAGCTCTGTGGCTGGCACAGGGGAAGGGGCTCGGCAAGTCTCGGTTACTGTCACCCAGGACAGCTCCACGGGGGCCGAGAACGAGAATGCTGCCATCGGGCGCTCAGGAAAATGGGGCCAAGGAATTAATCAGCGGATACCGCTCTTAAAAATGCCTCAACCCTCTCATACCTCAAATGCAAATCAAAACCAGCAAGATGCTGTTTTTACCCATCAGCTTGACACGGATGATAAAGATTGATCCCTGCCAGCTTCCGAGAGGGGAAAGAGGGAATCACTTTGATAGCTGATGTGAAGAAATCTCTGGATAGGACAGTCCAGCTACGCCTGTCAAAATGTAAGAGGCACGCAGTCTGGAACCAGCGATCCCAAATCTGGTCATTCACACCGCAGGCTTACACGCTCAATTGCAAAAAGACGTGTGTACAAGAATCTCGGCATTGTTTAAGGCAGAAAAAAGAGAGAGAGAAACGATCTAAGTATCTATCAATTGGAAATGAGTTAAGCTGATGACAGGATATTTCATTCATTCAATTCGTATTTATTGAACAGTTAGTTACTACCTATCAGACACCATGCCAGGTACTGGGACAAGAGGGTTGGACAAAACAGAGGGCAGTTACAAACAGTAACTGGCGGGCTGGGCGACCGAGGTCACCCAGTGTGGCTATAAAGTGAGGTCTAAGATAGAAAGCAAGGAACTGCGAGTTATTACAAAATATATGTCATTAGATTCCACTTCGAGAAAACAAACAAACAAAAATCTCAGACCATGCATCACACACACACACACACACACGCACACACATATGCATGCACGCGCACACACACACACGCACACACATGCACACACACATGCAGGCACAGGCACACACACACGTGCACACACACATGCATGCACACATATTAACATGCAAAGATGATCTGGAAGGAGAAATGAGAAAACTATTAGGAGTAGCTACCTCTGAAGACAAGGGAGAGGGGACGGGAGATTGGCTTTTCCTTCGATGCTTTTCGTATTGTTTAATTTTATTTATTTTATTTGTTTTTTACCATCGGCTGGTACTGCCTTACATGCTTCCAATCCAGTCAGCCCCACTCTCTGAAGCATCCAGAATCGAACCGCGTGGCTCGGCCTCCACCCCTCAGACGAACCCCCAACGCCCCGCCCTGAACACTGCAACGGCCTCCTCCCTCCTCGCCCGTCTCTCTGGTCCCGTCCTTTCCCCAGCTACGCCGCATTCTCAGCAGGCGGCCAGTCTCATTTTCACAAGCCAGACCACGTCAGTTCTCTGCTCAAAATCCTCCAAAGCTTTGCCAGGACGGGGCGAACGCAAAATCGTGTCCAGGTTCGACAAGACCCTCATGACCCGGCCCCACTTCCGGCCTCTCTCCCTTGCTCGCTTTTGCCTTAGCCACACTGGCTTCCACCGTGTGATGGCCGTGGCTACCTCAGGACCTTTGCACTGGCTGCTCTCGCTTCCTCCGGGTCCCCATAGGGCTTGCCTGCTCTTCGGATCTCTGCTCAAATACTGCCTCATTTCCATGCGGCCCTCTGTGATCCCACCCAAGTCAAGGGCAAACCCCTCCTTGACTGACCTGACCTGATCTGGCCCCACCCCCTCCTGCCTAACTCTTCTCCTTACTGCTTGTCACCAACTGATATGACATACAAACGCGTGTCTCTCAATTACCATCTGTCTAGAACGCGAGCACATGAGAACGGGGACTTCTGGCTTGTTTGCTGCTGTATCGCCAGCCTCTAAAAGAGTGTCTGGCACACAGTAAGCACTAAATAAATAAATAGTTCAATGAACGAACCAATGAATAATATAATAATACGATAATACAATATACATGATATAAAGCAAGATATACAACGATATGTGATATACAATATTGATAACAGCAGCTATGAAAAAATGAACCCAGAGAAAGATCTCAAGGCCCAAAAGAAATGTTTAAAAATAAGTAAATAAGTAAAAACGAAAAACAAACATGCTTCCAGCCCCGGCCGCCCTCAGAAAACAGGGCGGAGGAACGCCCAAGGACAAACTGACACGTAAACACCTAACAGCCAGGGTGGCAGACAGTGGCCTCGTTGTTTCAGGCCAATGTCCCATACACAAGACTCTTTCACGGAGCCCGGAGAGCAAAGACTGGCCTGTGTGAAAGCCGTACAGTCACGGCCAGTCAGCAGCGGGAAATGCCAGCGGCCTTGAACACGTTACAGCATCAGCCCCGAAGCCACAGACTATTTCTGGGTGTCAAGCGAGGCCACGCCCGCCCGCGCAGCCAGACCGTGGCACCTCCGCCAACCCCAACCCCACGTCTTCCAGAGGACGGAGTCTGGGGGGGGCCCCGCCTGGAACTCCGCCTCCTCACTGCCACGGTTCAGAGCTGGGACTCGGGTCTCATTCCCCAGACGCCGGTGGCACCGGGGGCCCTGTTCTGTGCCTCTGGGTTTGCTGGACTTTTAAACGGAAGGAGGAACACGACAGGCTTCATCTAGATCTCATCTCACCTGCCCTCAAAGCCTTGGCTCGTTCTAATTTGCATATAACGCAAATTCTCCGCCTCCTCACTGCCACGGTTCAGAGCTGGGACTCAGGTCTCATTCCCCAGACGCCGGTGGCACCGGGGGCCCTGTTCTGTGCCTCTGGGTTTGCTGGACTTTTAAACGGAAGGAGGAACACGACAGGCTTCATCTAGATCTCATCTCACCTGCCCTGAAAGCCTTGGCTCGTTCTAATTTGCATATAACGCAGCCTCACAGGAAGTCACCTGAGAGCAAAAACGTAAATTCCAATGACATGTCTGGGAGGGGTCCACCGGTGGGCGACACCAACACCCTTTCGTTATCGGCAGCCGATGCCACACATTCCCCGCACACTACACTTAGTTATTCGGGCCAGAAGTTCTCAGCTGGGGTTGCTTTTGCCCCCAGGGGACATTCAGCCCTGACTGGAGCCATTTTTGTTTGTCACAGTTGGGGAGGACGGTGCGACGGGCATCCAGTGGGGGAGAGGCCACGGATGCTGCCAAACACCCATGGGGCACAGGATGGCCCCACGATGAATATCTTGCCTAAGATATCAGCAGCGTCTGGGGTGACCAGCCCTGGCAGATCGGCGGGGCGACCGAGGTCACCGTGGGGAAGGGAGACGCTCTGGTGGCCTGTGGGCTGGAGGCAGAAGAACGGGACTGATGAGCCCTTGTCCACGCTTCACCTCGAGGCTGCTGAGGTGGTCTTGGCAGCCAGCCGTCTCAGGAAGCTGTGTGGGGACATCCCTGGTCAGTTCCACTGCCCACTCCCCATAACCAGTGCCCAGTTATAACTGGAGCGTTGGTGGCCTGGGGGAGAGGTGTGGCTAAAAGGCTGGCTGTTGACACGTTTCTTCTTCAGAGGGACTGCCCCTGCCTCTGCCATTCTACTAACCACTCAGAGTCCTGGCAGGCCTGCGTTCTACCCCTGTGGTGGCCATACGGTCCTAGCCCCGTCCCACACGCGGGCAAATGTCCCAGCCTGATCGCTGGACTCGAGCTCCTGGCTCAGGTGCCGAAAACATCCTGGTATTCTAACTAATGCTACTTCTGCCTCTGCAAAGAGGGAAGCAGCCATCCAAGCGGAGAAGGAAGAAGGTTCCAGAAAGAGCAGAAAGCAAATCCCTGCAAAAGGAACTGTGCCTACGTCTGGCCGTGGCACAGGCTGCGGGGTGATGTAGGCAATCTGAAGGACACTCTGCCCAGGCCCGCTCCTGACACGAGAGAGAAATCGGGGGTGGGGTGGGAGGGGCGGTGTTTACGAGTGACAGTGGGGTGTCCTCAGCTCCTCCTCTAAAGAGCTCTAAGCAGGTCGGTGTTGTCGTGGCTGCTTTGACTAGTGGGGAAACTGAGTCGCGGGAGGCTGCAAATCTCTAAGGTGATCTGTTCCGTGAGAGAAGAGGCCAGGATTCGAACCTAGGACTGTAAGACGGTGTTGAACGCTCGCCGCCTTCTGCTGTTATGATGCACATTCACCCACTGGACCATCCTGGCCCCCTGGGAGGCAGCTGGTGCCCTCATAGTTTCCAAAGAGACGGAGACGCAGAGATCAGCTGGCATGCCGAGGGGGTCAGGGCGGGCGAGTGGCGAGCCCGCGGTCCACGGCACAGTCTATGTGGTTCTTTCCTGCCTCCCCATGGGGTGGGCGGGTCCAGGCTGCCCCCGCCCACTCTGCAGCTGAGACCCTAGGAGCATCCACAATCTCGTCCGTGCTAGGGGCGTGACAAACACTGTGCCCCTGGGGCCTGGCAGAGAGACGAGTGAGGGGGGCAGGCCAGAAGGGGACTTGCACGAGCAGGGGTCCCCGGGCTCCATCCCAAGCGGGAAGCTGGTCCTTGCCACTAACTGACATCTAGTAGCTCAGTGAGGTCTTACCTTCCAATTTTTAAGAAAGTTCTCCAACCTCCCCTCCTCCCTCTGCCTCAACCTTATGGGCTGAGTGGAGATATGCCACCAGGAGCCCCGTGTACCACTGTGGGTCTGGGACCACACAATGAGAAGTCACCCCCAGTCCCCATAACCAGTGCCCAGTTATAACTGGGGCCGTGAGCATCTGGCGAAGAAGTCGCTTTAGGCCGCTCGTAAAGCTGGGGTTTCTCTCTTCTAGGAGTGAGCTGGCTGGGCGTTTCCTTGTTGGGACAAAGGACACCCCTGAGCTCAGTCCTGGCCATCTGGCACCTGTATCAGCGCTAACTCTGGTTTTCCACCCAGTCCTCTTCCTTTCATTGGGGGGGGCGGGGAGGGAAGAGTTAGAGTTTCCAAGGGAAAGTTAGAAAGGGGGCTATTACTATTAGCAAGATATTCCTTTTCAGAAAGCAGTGGAACATGGCAGGGAGGTTGGATCGAGGTTGGAGCAGGGCTGGCCCAGCTCTCCATCCTGCTGGCAGAGGACATCCCAACTCCCAGCCAGGACACCTTGGGCTGGACGGATGGCAACGTGCTGGCCCTCCCAGTGGCTCTCAGAGGCAACAGAGAGGCGGTGGCACTTCTGAGAAATCCCATTCGAACGCTAGGACGGTTATATTTCCTGGAGGTGTGACAGAGAATGAGCAAAGGAGAGTTCGCAAAGGCCAGGCTTGCTGGCGAGAAATATGCTGTCTTCTCTGTGTCTGTCTGTCTGCCTGCCTGCCTGTCTGCTCTGGGGCTTCAGGGGGAATTAAAGCCTGCCCTTCCTCCTTGTCACCCTAGAACTTAGTCTCTCCCTGGGTGAAGAAGGGAGTCCCTGGGTTGCAGACTGTCCCCTGCCTGGGGCATCTTCTCTCACATGTGGGTCCTCATATCTGGGAAATCCCACTGGCAGTGGCCCGTGAGCAAGGAGCTGGAGGCAGCCGAATGTCCAAGTCACGGTCCCCATGGGAAGCAGGCGCTGCTCTCTTAAGGGACAACTGCAGAGACGGTACAGAGAGACGTGTGCTGAGCGGAAGCCAGCCGAGGGGTGCTGGGCGGCGGAGCCGGCCACAGCGGGGAGCTGTCTGCACCCTGGGGCGCTGCCATAGGGAGAAGCTGTAGCTATGGGACATGGCGGCCCAGCAGGAGCTGTGGCCCTCACAGGCGGACACAGCCACCCACGGAAAATGACCCCTTTCCCATGTCTTCCCACCCTCCCTCTTGGCCAAAGCAGTGAGAAGTCCACACTGACGAAATCCATCACAATCAGCCTGGTGGGGGCGGGGGGAGGGGACAGAGAAAGGAGAAGAGGGCGGAGAGGAGGCCTGCTGGGGGCAGGGGACAGAAGACACCCAGCACACTTTGTCTCAGACCTCTCATGCCCGAGGCGTGTGTGAAGCCCTCGCGGGGCGGCTAAACCCCCTCCCCAGTTGCTGGAAGCACAAACACGAACGACAGACGCCTGGTCTGCTACGAGGCTGCTGAGCGACTGCAAGTGTTGGGTCCTTCTGTTTCGCTCATGGGTGAAAACCACAAAGGATGGGCCCTGAGGGCTGGGCTCTGGTGTCCCTCTGCCGCTCGAGAGTGCTGGGCTGGGACCCAGCGTGCCACCTCTCAGAGCCTCGGTGTCTTCACCTGCAGAGGTGGGAATGAGAGCCTGTCCCCACGCCCTGCCGACACCGCTAGCCAGCGTCCCACGGAAAACACGCTCGACAAGGTCCTGGGCACAGAAAACACACAAAACAGGTAGCGAGCAGCCTCCGGGGGCCCCTCCGGTCCTTGCTTCCCATGAGTCCGGCCCTGTGTGTGGGTTTCTATGTCCCTCAGACACATGGACCCCCGTCATGCTGCTGTTTTATGGGAAAGCCCTTTTTTTGACTGAATTAGCATGAGAGCTAGAACCTTCAAACCCAGCCCGAACATTCTAGCCCTAGAACCTTCTCTCGTTAAGCTCCCCGGTTTGCACAGCCCTGCCCTAAAACTCCGTGGAGAAGACGGACTAAGCCTCAAAGACCTGGGGACGTGTGATAGTCACACCAGACGTCCGCGGCGCCTCCTCACTGAGCGTCCAGCTTGTAAGCCCGGCGACACTGCCTTGCTGCTCGGCGGTCAGCCTCAACGGCTTCTGCCTCAGTGCGTGAGATGGGGGTGCAGGCGGGGGTCTCTGTGAGAAGGTGCCATCTGCTGGGAGGGAAATGTGAGTGTCCTCTGTCCAGGGTGCTGTCACTCTGCTCCCTGTCTGCAGGGCCAGGCCCCTGCTCTCAGAGCCTGGAGGGCCCCTCAGCCCAAATTCACTCTGCGTGGACACAAGCTGCCCAGCCCATCTGCTGTACACTGCCAAGTGGATAATGCAGGCGGGGGTCTCTGTGAGAAGGTGCCATCTGCTGGGAGGGAAATGTGAGTGTCCTCTGTCCAGGGTGCTGTCACTCTGCTCCCTGTCTGCAGGGCCAGGCCCCTGCTCTCAGAGCCTGGAGGGCCCCTCAGCCCAAATTCACTCTGCGTGGACACAAGCTGCCCAGCCCATCTGCTGTACATTGCCAAGCGGATAATCTCTCTCTCTCTCTCTCTATTTACCTATAATTATACCGATAACTACCCATAACTATGTAACTATATCCCTCTCTCTCTCTCTCATTCTCTCTCTCTCTCTCTTTACCTATAATTATACCGATACCTACCCATAACTATGTAACTATATCTACGTCTAATCTAGATACACATTTATAGCTACAAACCTGTCTCTGTTCTCTTTCTGTATCTAATCTATATTTATACCTATAGCTAATTTCTATATTGAATCTATATTTAGCACATTATATTGTATACATGATACATTATAATGTGTAGAAGTCCATATACATTAGATGCAGATATACATTAGATATAGATCACATCTAATGTATAACTACATATAAACGCATCCAAAGAATAACACGTGTTATCATGTATATATGCATAATGTGTATATCTAATGTATAACGTGTATACACATGACATATACACACGTATATAAGTTTCCAACCTCGCACTATATCTGTAGCTCATCTCTATATCTAATTGATCCGCAATCTATATCCATATCTACAGCGAAGGAGCTTCATTTGTAGACTGGCTCTCATCCGGCCTCCACCACGTACAGACTGCGTTAGTTTTCAAAGGAAACTCGGTGTCTCTGGGCCTCCGTTGGCTCACTCGTAAAGTGGTAACACCCCAAGATCAGTGCCGGGTGCGTGGGGTTCTACTTCCCGATAAACGACAGCTCCTGCCTCTTCCACTTGCCAGCTGTTGGAGGGGCAGCTAACCTTCTTCGTGCCTCAGTTTCTCATCTGTAAAACGGGGGGTGACCGTGCTACCTCCCACGGGTGACAGCTGTGAAATCTGAATGAGCGAACCCACGTAGAGAGCTTACTTAGAAGAGCGCCCAGCACGTCCTGTAGATGCTTAACGCGCGTTAGCTAAGAGTGCCGTATTTACGAACGCGTGCACGGCGGACGGTCGCCGGCTCACGGTGGACGCTTGCTCCAGGCACGCGGGTCGCTGTTGATAAGTGCGATCGTTTTACGTGTTCTCAGTCAAGGACTGAGCTCGAACCTCCAGCACCTTGGGCGACGTCAGCTCCCGTCAAGGGCAGAGGAGCAGTCGTCTGGGCCCCAGTTTTCGGAACGGTGTGTGTGGCTGCGCACCGGGGGGCTCGTAGCCTGTTTGTGGGATGTCACATCGCACCCGTCACCCTGAGTCACATGGACCAGAAAGGCCCTGTGGCCACGGGACCACACATCCTCCCTGAGAACATTCCCACTGCCGGGGTCCAGCCTCCCTGTGCAGTGAGCATCGCCTCTGCCCAGGCCATGGTCCCCTTGTCACCTCCCTGCCCCACCCCCGACCAGGGCTGCTTAAACACCCAGCGAATCAGAGCCAGAGGTAAAGCTCACTGTGGAGGGATGTAGCCTGTCCCCAAACTGGCCTCGGAAAGGTTCTGCTCTCCCAAAGAGGCTGGGGGCAAGGAAGCAGGTGGGCTGAGAAGCAACTTGCTCTCGCTGACCTCTCAGCAGATGCGGGGCACCGTGAAGAATTAACGGGCTGGAGGCGCAGGTAAGAAGCCCCCTGACGCCTCTGAAAACCGCTGTCTGTGGAGGAAAAGGTTAAACGAGGCCCAGAGCTGGAAGAGAGGCGAGGAGGCAGCAGTGGCTTTCATGCCGGGTGTCGGGGAAGAGTCGGGGGGAGGACACTGGCACTCAGGAGGCTGCGGTCGGCCTCCGAGAGAGGCCCCGGGCCTCGGGGTCGAGCTACCCGCGAGGCCTGCTTCCTCGGTGCAGGAGCCTTGGCCGACCCTTCTCCGAGCCCCGCCCAAGGAGCTGGGTATTTTCGTTGTGTTTTTGTTTTTGTTTTGACTGCTGCACGTTTTCCGAACTGTCGGGCCATCAATTTCTCAGGGATCCGTGTCGGGGAGGTGTTTTCCCCTCTTACACACACTCACACGAACCATGAGTCACGACTCTGCGTGCACAGCGCAGTCCTTGTCAACAAAGACCTCGAGACTTCTGGGGATGAGTGTGTCACGGCCGGAGCCTGGGGGCACGACAAGTCTGATATTATCCAGTGAGGGTGACATCTGAACATGAACAAGAGAGCACCGAGGAAGGAGCAAACCGCCCTCCCGCGTGGTCCCAGCTTTGTGTGGCCGGGGACGGTCTGTAAACTCGGCTGTCCACAGAGCAGATGGGGCTACACCAGGGGCCTGATCATTCTTTCTCTGGTATCCGCAGGATGTCGAGTGGCGTCCCCAGCAGCATCTACCCCACCAGATGCTGGTGGCCCTTCCCCACCCCCCAAGCCGTGACGATCAAAAATTGTCTTTGGACTTCTCCAAACGTTCCCTGTGGAGGTACATTTACTCCCAGTTGAGAACCACTGGTTTACACCGAGGCTGCAGTTCGGCTGAGCGTAAGCCAGCTAAATGAGCTAACGGCAACTGTGACGTTAACCGATTTCTCACGTAACACCCCGTTATCAGCTCGACATTGCTAAGATCCGCGGTTCCCTTGGGTCCTGTCAAAATGCTCCCCCGGGACGTGAGCTCGACTGGATGGCCCTATAAATATTCCTCTTTTTCCTCTCGTCCACCTCCTCAGTCCTCTGCCTTCAGCCCTGCGTCAGGTAAGGTAATTCCTTATTCATCTTGACATTATAATGCCACGAAGGCATCGAAGGAGCTCGAAGGAACGAACTCTTTCATTGAGTCTAAGGAAAACTGGCATGATTTTTATAAGAAGCCAGATATAATATGCAAAAATTTCAGAACACCGTTGCTAGGGTCTCTTCTGCCTGGTTAACTTTTTCTCAGCCGAAAGTTCCCGGCTCGAGTCATACGTGCTGAGTTTGAAACTTATCACCAGAGAGAGAGAGATGTCTCTGCACGACCTCCATCCCCTCCCCGGCCCAGGCACGCTCACTTACGAACACGCTTGTCTTATCTCTGTTCACGCAGGGCCACCGGGAACGGTGGGCGTTTCTATTCCTTTGTAAATTCGTGGTCCGACTCTCCCCCCCAGCCAGAATCGACGCTCCTTGGGCAAAGAACCTTCCATCTTGTTCACTGCTGCATCTCGAGCATCTAGCACGAGGCCTGGCCCCCTTTTGGCCCCAGAACTATTTATCGAGTAAGCAAATGGACGGATGGCGTTACACGGACGTAAGTTCTAAAGCATTTGTCTCTTTCTACGTCACTCACTCGTCATCTTCCTCACGAGCTCTGTAGTCTTCAGGGACCCAGCGTCAGCTTTAAATAAATAAATGTAACTCTCTCTTTTCATCCCCCCAGTCAGCCGATCGAAGAAATTCTAGCGCCCGGTGGGTCATGGCAAGCTGGGCAGTCGGTCAGGAGTTTTCTCCCGATGTTCTCCATCTTTAGGTCCTGAGAGGGAGCTCGGGTAAACTGACCTTAGCTTCCTTCAGCGTGGAGCCACATTCCCAAAGACGCAGACCGACAAAACCTTGACTCTATTGAGGAGTTCCTTTCTTACGACTCCCAGAGTATCTCGGGGCTTGAGTAGAGGCCATTAACTAATAGACAGTGAAGCTATGGCAGGCGGGTACGGAGAAGGGAGACAGAGAAGCTAAAATTAAATGACAGGAAGCCTCGCCAAGGAGAATGGATTCGGAAATGATAATCCGCCTTGGAGATCGATGAGAAAGAAAGGATCAAATAATGAGCGTTCCAATTTATCAAAACACAATTGATGCACAGGGAGATGTGTCATTTTTGCTGTTTGCAAATAAATTTTCTACTGGGTCCATTGCTTAAATCATTTCACCCACAAGTCTTATGGCAACCTGTCTGTCAAAGAATTACTCACTGCACAAAGCACTGTATCTATTTACCTATATGTTTACCCACCCATCCTCTGCCGCTCTGCCTGTTTATCTAAGGACATCTGTGGGTAGCTGTGCAAAGCATTATCTATCTATCATCTGTCTGTCTGTCTATCATCTATCTATCAATCATCTATTTATCTATTATCTCTATGTATCTATGTATCTATGTATCTATGTATCTATGTATCTATGTATCTATCTATCTATCTATCTATCAATCATCTACCTATCATCTATCACCTATAGACTGTGGGTTGTACACATCAAGCCCATTCTTCCAGCTTTGCCTGAGCATTGGCAAATCTTTCTCCTAGTCAAGGCAACTTTATTTTCTGGAAGAACAGGATAGAGGTTGAGAAGATAGATTGTGATGTCGTAGGGCCCTGAGTCTGGCACCCACCAATGCTATGCGTTTCCTGTATGACCTGGGGAAAATTACGTAAGCTCTCTGACCCTTAGGTTCCTCATCTGGAAATTGGGCCGGGTCTTGGCCAAGGGTAAATGTCAGTGAGACTGGGGATCAGGATAATGCCCCCAGCTCATAACCAAACACAAACGCCTTTCAGACTTTTCTTTCTTTCTTTCTTTTCCTTCCTTCCTTCCTTCCTTCCTTCCTTCCTTCCTTCCTTCCTTCCTTCCTTCCTTCCTTCCTTCCTCCTTCCTTCCTTCCTTCCTTCCTTCCTCTCTCCCTCCCTCCTTCCCTCCCTCCCTCCCTCCCTTCCTTCCTTCTTCCTTCCATTTCCAGGTCACCTGGTTCCCTGGTAACCACCATCTGGAGACTAGGGGAGCATTCTCCACTGTGAGTTGGGGCTTTCTAGGTACACTCCGGGGGCCGCTTGCTGAGGGGAAAGCGGACGCCAGGGATTCCAAACCGTGCTCTGCTTCCTCATTCTGTTAATCTGGCCGTTAAGCAGAGAGAGAGGCCTGCTGATGCCAACAGATGCAAAGCTTGGCTGTGCTAATGGCGAAGAGCGTTAGAGAAGTCCCCGGCACCCATCCAATCCTTCTCCCCCAGCTCAGAGCAGCTGCTTGGAGGCAGACGCACCCAGCCCCGGTGAGGGCCGAGGCGATGAACTAGCGAGAGAGGGGATGCCTGGAGGGAAGGGACCCTGGGTGGCCCAGGGACCCTGTGTGAGCTGGGCCCTATGCAAGTCGAGCCACTGACATGTGAGGTGGGGACATGGCTGGCCCATCTGTGGTGGCACCTGTGCTCGAGGATGGAGCAGGTAATACCTTTCTTAGGAGCGAAGGATGCTGGGGGTGGGGGAGGGAGGAAATAGGCAGGCGCTGACCCGCAGCTCAGCCACATCCGCCACTCCCTCTACATGGCTGGCTCTTCCAGGCTCAGCCACATCGGCCATCTTGCTCACGCCATACGGGTAATATTTGGGGTACCACTTTCTGCCAGAAACCACCCCTCTTCCGCTCTTGTCTGACCTGCCTGCAGGCGGCTAAACAGGACCCCATCATGAGTCAGACAACGGGCTGAGGCCCAGCCCAGAGTAAGATTTGGACACAGGCTTGTGCCAACAGTTAAAAAAAAAAAATTACACTTTGGTTGGGTTCCAATGTCTCTTTAACACGGGAAATCAGACTCGGGAAAGACAGCATCGTACAGCTCCCCAAAGACCGAGAACCAGATGAGACTGATGGATAGTCGTTTGGGAACAAATTGAGTCATTTCCCCAGTGGCACGGCACAAATGCAGGAGGCCCGCCTTATGCCACGGCTGCCTGCGGATCGAGGCTCAGTTCCCCCCGAGCTAACGGATGTGACTCTAAAGAGAGGTCACGGGTAGGGGTGAGCTGCCACATCCCGACGTGCTGGCCGAAGCCATTAGCATGTGACTGTCTTTTCCCAAGAAGGCCTTGCAGGGCCGACTGGGTGGTGTCTATAGTGAAGGACTCAGGTGTGCCGAGGGCAGAGCCATCTGGGGTACAGCTACCTACCCCCAGGAGGTAAGACCTGGCTTCCAGAATCGGGACCCAGACGATTTCCCCAGGGGTGTTCTTGGGTCTAATGACTGTTCCTGAGGGGGCATACTGATAGAAAGGAGAAGGGCCATCATTTTAAAAATGCCCCGTTGGGTCACCTGGGAGGAGACGTGTTTCCCAAAGTGTGGCCCATGTACGCCAGGGAGCGCCTTCGGATGCTTTTCGAGGCCACCCAGAGGAATTTTTAAATTTTACGGATTTAGTATTTTGCAAAAAGCCACATAACTAGCACGTCAAACTTGCAATTTCACCAAAGCTATTGCTTAAATCAGCGTTTCTCAACCTCAGCACTACTGGCCTTTCGGGCCGAAAAATTCTTTCCCGTGGGCGGCGTCCTGTGCGTCGAGGGACATTTACCAGCGTCCCTGGTCTGTACCCACCAGCTGCCAGTGTAAGCCACCTCACCGTGAGGGGAGATGGCCAGAAACGCCTCCAGACTACGTTAAATGTCCTCTGGGGGCTGAAGATAGCCCTGACCGTGAACCACGAACTTAGGATAAGTCTACTTCTGCAAGTAAAATAGATTAATTTAAGGAAAAATGTATGTTTAGGTGAC
Organism: Pteropus alecto; assembly: GCF_000325575.1. NCBI lineage: Eukaryota > Metazoa > Chordata > Mammalia > Chiroptera > Pteropodidae > Pteropus > Pteropus alecto. The sequence continues at coordinate 5,558,402 of NW_006435763.1, read as the reverse complement.
TTAATAGGACAGGTGCAGTTCACCTAGGGCAAGCGTGGCTGAGATGATACGTGAATGGAGGCAGTCTGGGGAAAACCCGAGCAGAGGACGGCCAAACAGGCAGAGGAAACGGGGTCCTTATCGCCCTCAGAGTGCCACCCTGTCCTGCCGGCTCTGTCTGGTCGTCCCCGAGGCCGACGTAAGCACCTGTGCACACAGAACGACGAGAACGGAACAGGAAGGAGCTCCAAAAATCCGCTTTCCCCACAATGCCCGGGCTTCCTGATCGAGGAAGGAGGAGCAGGGTACGTTCATTCCTCGTTCCCCTTGGGGACGCTGAGGACAGGGCCCATGGAGGACAGAGAGGCCGAGGGGCAAGGGGCCCCTCCCATCGAGCTCTGGAACCACCAGAGCTGCTGTTCGGCCTTGAGACGTTCCAGTAGGTCCGCCTGCCTCCGATGCTGGAAAATGGTCAGCGGTGGCTCTCTGAAGGGGACTCATCCTGCCTGTCTTGTCTTTTTTTCCTCTCGGAGCTAAGGACACGGTCAACCCAAAGATGCACCGCCTTCAGGCGCAGCTGGAAAGGCGACAGTTCCATAGGCTCAAAGGGCCACCCCTCGCGAGGGCTCAGCACACCCCCGTGCCTTGTGGTCACCGCTCCCAGCGACTCTCGACTCTCGCCGCAGCCCTGCCAGGCAAGCGCTCACACCGCGGCTCCATGCCTTCCAGACGGGAAGAGGGAGGCCTAGAGGTTAAGTGACCTCTCGGGGCCACAAGACGGAAGCTTGGAATTCCGTGAGACCCCAGGGCCCACACGCCGAGCTGGTCCTGCCGCCCTCGCTGACAAGGAGAGAGAGTTCTCCAAACCCGAAGACAGGACAGAGCGACCACACCCCGCGACTCGGCTCCCCCGGTTCCCCTCGGCTCCCCTCTGCCTTCTCATTCACTGCCTCATGGCTGTTGGGCAGAAGCAAAGGACAGAGGAGATCTTAAAAGAAATGAGCGTGGTCCTGTCTACGGCGCTTTCAGACACTCGGTCTGCACAAGCGTGTGCACGCACGCACATGCACAGTCAGCTGGTGTGTGCAGGCACACGCGCACACATGTGCACATCCCGACAGCACGCTCCTGGAGCGCTGCTGCAGGAACGTCATCAGTGCAGAGGTAAGTGACAAAGGTACTGACCTGGGTCTCCAGGGTGATCAGTGGACTTGGGTGCAGGTCCTGTGGGAAGAAAGGAGAAAACACCCATGAGCGGTGGGCAGATTTAACCTACTACCCATTTCTGTCATTTAGGACAAAGCCAGGTGTCTTGGGTGCTTAGGTGACCCCACGGCGAGGGTGGCCCAACGGCGTCTCCCCGCTTCCACAAGACGTGACAACAGCAAGGCCCAGACTCCAATCTCCCCCCACACCCAGATGATCAAGGCTCACGTTTTTCATTAAGAAGTTAAGGGGACACCTGCATGGCAATCATGCCAAAGGATGATGAGCAACGAGGAAAGAAACAGAGCCCCGTTGCTGAACGTCTCAAAGAGTGTTCAGACTCTCCACAGGAAGTGGAAGACGGGTCCCTCAGCGGGTGAGAAATAAACCTGGAAGAAGATGAAGTCGCCATTCGGGGCAAGGCCACCAACTCGTGTCTGATCTTGGAAAGGATGAAGGAAGGAATGAGACAGACGGAGAATGAGAAGAACTTAATTCCTGGTGTGCAGAGCACATTTCGGCGGGCTGGGAAGATCCTTTTCAGGAGAGAGAAGGCCAGAGAAAAGTCCGATTCATCCACTCGACAAAGGCCAATTGACTGAAAATGCTTGGTGGTCACGTCGCGGGTCATTAAACATGAACTCCTTGGGGGGGGGCGGGGTGGGCCCAGTGGGGGGACGGACGGGGAGGAGGAGGTAGTGGTTTTCAGTGAGCGGTTTCCAAGGAAAACAGGAAACCCGGCACATAAAGGCTATTTTTGTCTGCACAATGTCGCCTCTGAACTTAACTATCTTGGATCTGAAATTCTGGGAAAGCGACCTCAAGCCGCCTGCCTCTGAGAGAGAGCGGGCCTGACGTGCAAACCCCATCCGAAACGTTGCCCTATCCAAGCAGATTTTCCACTGTAGGCTTTGAGGAAGCCTTGCGAATTCGCGCCAGCTCAGGGGCCCGTGTGGAGAACAAGAAAGGAACGTAGGAGTCGTGGTCTTGCTGTTCTGCGTCGGACGTATTTCCCTCAGCGTCATGTCCTCAAGGGGCATCCACGCTGTTGCTTAGGACAGGATGTCCTTCTTTTTTTTTTTTTTAACGCTGAACATGATTCCGTGATACGCATCTACCACATTTTCCTCCATCATCCATCAATGGACATTGAGGCTGTTTCCAAGGCTTGGTTATTATAAATATGGCTGCAATGAACACGGGAGGGCAGACATCAGAGTCCACTTAGACGAGGCGCTAAAATGGTCAAACACGTAGGGGCAGAGAGTACGATACGATGGTGGTTGGGGGGGGGTCGGGGGTGGGATGGGGAAATGGAGGGGAGCCATTCACCGGGTTTAAAGTCACAGTCCCGCAAATGAATGAGCTCTACAGATCCGCCGTAGGACACGGTGCCTATAGCCGGCGACATGTACTATCACTTAAAATTCTGTTGAGAAGGTAGATCTCATGTGAAGTGTTCTTACCACACACACACACACACATACACACACACACACACACACACACATACACACAGAGGAAAAAGAGAGGAATGGGGACAGTTTAAACCCCACACTGCAGGTGAACTGTCGCTTTCTTCCTCGATCACTCCTCTGTGGTACCTTTGTCACGATACCTATTTACAATAATTCTCATGAGCCCGGGAGCCATGAACTCTGGTTAGGTCTTGCTTTTCCCTCAAGACGAGGATCTCCTGTCCCCCAAATC
>NW_006435763.1:5523052-5554672 GCF_000325575.1 Pteropus alecto | reverse complement strand
GACACTCATAAAGTCCTTCCTTGGGAAACCACAGGAAACCTCTGTCAACTGTGTTGACAAAACCAAGAGCCTGACCCCTGGATACTGGGGTGCACCAACGCTCTATTTGAGGTTCCAAGATCAGAGACCTTATCAATACATATGGTCAGGGGTCCGCTATTCATTAAATTCGGGTCGGGAAGGCAAACGCACAAATGCTATCTACTCAGATAAAGTGCTCACGAGCGGCCCCTTCGTTAACACCTAGGATTCACTTGCCAACAACCCTCTTTTCTTTTCCCTCTGTACGTGTCTGAAATATAAGACTCTCCCCACAGAGGCTCAGGCCAGAGGACTCGAAGTAAGACTATATATCTGTGAGGTCTCGCTTTCGGCAACATCCTCCTTAATTGGAAAGGCTAACGAAGTGGATCGGGGTCAACGGTTCTGTCTGCCCAATCCGTCGTGTCTGTCTCCATCGGGACTCTGGTTTACAGTAGAGGAAATTCTCGTCCGCGAGCGGGGAATTTGCAAAGGGCTCTGATGCGACGGTGGAGCCCTTCCAGAATCTTCACGCGGGCGCCAGGAACCGTGGGACCGCCTTGCGCAAGGGAAGCTCCTTCGTAACAGGTATTGCAATGACTAGGCCGTGGAAGCCGAATAGAGAATGAGGTAGATTGAATTTCTGGCCCTCATTCTCCACCACGCCCTACATCCACACCCTCTGGATACGTGACTCGGCGTTCCTTTGGAGAGCGTGCTTCTTCATCCCTCGAGCTCAGGGCTGCCCGTCTGACTCACTTTGCCCAAGGAGAGGTTCGCGGATGTAACTTAAGCAGATGTAACTTGAAATGTGTTTGTGAGACTGAGCATGACCTCTGTGCTTTTGCCATCGGCACAAGAAGAACGTGCCCGAGGTGGCCTGATGGGCCGCGGAGGATGAAAGACACGTGAAGCGGACCTCGACCCAACCTTCAGCTCGAATCCACGCCCAGCCTACGTCAGCCAAGCCCCAGCCGACGTCCGGACACACAGAGAGAACCCGCACCCTTGTGTTCAGCCGCTGAGCTTCAGGGCGATCTGTTTTACAGGCGGGGCCTTGTTCCACCGCGCTTCGCAGATACTGCGTTTTGACAAGTTGAAGGGAAGACCCTCCGCCAGCACAAAGATTATGACTTGCTGAAGGCTCTGACGGTGGTCAGCGTATTCGAGCGATGGGCATTGCTTTTTTCAGACGTGCTAATGCACGCTTCAAAGACGAAGTAAAGTGTACACGGAACTTTGACATACACTGAGAAACCAAAACATTCGTACGTCTTGCTTTATTGCGGCGATCTGGAAGGAAGCTGCAGTGTCTCTGAGGTCTGCCTGCACAGCGTCACCGTGGCAATAACTAACTGACACACCTTCCAGAGTTGGACCCTCATAGAACCAAAACCTAGAGAACAAACCCTCTGGCCTGGGAAATGAAATGCTACGTGCTCTCCCTGAGTCTGCAAATACACTCCAGGGACCGGAAATCACTGTAACTAACAGCTAGGATTTGTCGAGGACCTCCTATGTGCCAAGCTCCGTGCGAGCTGCAGATTACGCCGAGCAAAGACACACTTGCCCGTCAGGATCCTGCACGACCTATGAGTTAGCCTTCGGCCCTCTTTGCCAAAGGTATCAGTCCTTCCAAACTTATTTCGATGCCATTACAACGAGATGAAGGCCGTTTTCATTCCTTGGGTTTACTCTAAACTTTATCCCATGGTCATATTACTTGACCAAGCTTAAGAGTAGTCATGAATACTAGCAATGATTAGTAACTAACTAAGTAATAAGTAACAACTTGTGACGTTCCTACGGTGTCCCAGGCGCTGGCTTAACCGCCATACATTTTTCATTCCATTTACCTCTCGTAATGACTCTGTGAGGTAGGTACTCCCATGATTCCCATTACAGACATGGGGAAACTGATGACCGCAGAGACTGAGTCGCTGGTCCCAGGTAACACAGGGCCCTGAGTTACCTGAATAGCCCTGTTCTGCTTTTTCACGGTAGCTCTGTCGGAGAAGACAGTCCCGCCTCAGACAAGGTAATCTCACACCCTGGATAACGTCTCTCAAAAGGAAGAACGCCTACAGCAAATAAAAGGTACCACCTTACCAACTACTGGAATCCTTTTGTTTTTAGTATCTGTGTCTTTTAAAAGGCAGTAAACACGGTTGACGGAAATTGGCGTGCGTGTCACGACTGAAAACGAAAGCCAGTCGCTCTGTCGTGGCAAGGCACCGTGGAGATGTCGCTACATCCATCCGCACATGTTTACTGAGTTCCGACTCAGCGGCTAATGCTGTGCCTGGCGGCCATCATGAGGGAGACAGCAATGAGTTTAACGTGACGCTGTGCACACGTCCCTCCCCACAGCTAGCTGCTTAAGTCAGGGGCGGGAGCCTGATTGCAGGTCCTGGAGAAATGAAACTTGTTTGCTCCTTGCAAGCCTCGCTCGGCAGACCAGGAAGCCAGGCTCCCATGTGTTCCAGCCCTTGCGGGCCAGAGGCCTCATTTTCACAAGCAATTAAGCTTTCATAAGAAAGTAGAAAGAGGAAGAGGACTTTGTTGGTTATCACTGCATGCACGCGTCAAATATTTCTGTCACCCCTGGTTGATGCTGAGCCCTGAGTTAAGCCTCGGCAGTTGGTAGGGGCATTCTCTTCCTTTGTTTTGAAGATATAAGTGTTTGCTCTTGGGTTTTAAGCGATGGCTTTGGTGTGCAGGTGACAATGCTGTGACTCAAGCCTTCGGAGCCAGGCTGCCCCATGGGGCTCCTCAAGTCAGCAGGTAGATGATGGGCCCCGACAGTACCGCCTCTGCAGACACACCCAGGATGACACGTCAGAAGGCTGACGATCAGGCAGAGAAGCAGGAAGCTTCCGCCATCAGGACATTGTGCTTTAATCTCAGTCACCATCCAATACCAGGCACCTCGGGAAGGGCGATGAACTCTTCGTGGGGTCAGAGATGGAAAGGGACAGAAACTCACCAGTGGCTCTCCTGCTGCTGGAGAAACGGGCTCCCTGGAGACCCACCCCGGCGGAGGCTGGGTTTGGATGCCGAGCCAGGGACCTAAGTGGATGCTGTCACTTGTGCTATGGGCCTGGTACAGGGCAAAGAGGGACGACTCGATAAACAAGAGTGCAGGTTTGGGGGTCAGCCCTACGTTTAAGTCGTGCGTAAGTCCGCTTCTGCAGCCGAAGTTCACTGTCTCGCAGTTCCGTTGGCTCCAAGGCCAAGGTCAAGGGGCCAGCAGGGGTATCTTCTTCTGAGGCCTCTCTCCTCAGCTTGCAGGTGGCCGTCGTCTCTCCGTGTCCTCGCCCGGTCACTAGCACCTCTGGTGTCTCTTCGTGTACTGGATTAGGGCCCACCCTAAAGGCCTCACTTTACTCACCTCTCTAAAAGGCCCCATCTTCGAATACTGTCAGGTTCTGAGGTACGGGGTGGCGGGGCGGAGGAGGGGTTGGCAGTTCAGCAGAGAGCAACCACTTGGCCGACTTTTGACCTTGGGCAAATTTCTTAGCTTCTGAGAACTTTACTTTTCTCATTTATACATTGTAAATAGGTGGGACTGTATCGAACTTATTGTCTGGGACCTCTTTGTACGTGAAAAGGGGCAGTCACAATAATGACACCGGCTTAACAGGTATAAGCGTGGGCTGTCTCTTGCAGTCCAGATACGTGGTCACCTCCTGTTGACAATGGATACCGCTGATGTGACAGGTCGTCGTGAACGTTAAATGAAACCGGGTATTTAAAATGTCTGGTACGTGGTAAACGGCTCAGAAATAATCTTTTCGTGTATTTCTTCAGGCTTACGGAGGCTCACCCATGTCTCTCCGCACCCAAACCTGCTTAATCACAGTTCTCCTGAACTGTTCGCCACTGCAGATGCCAGCTACACCAATGCCATGCGACAGCAGCCCAATGAGTAAATTTAGCCGTTCGGTTTTGAATGCTCACTTTGTATCGAGAACATGGACTACTGGCGACCCTGCCAGGAGAGGTATCACGCTCTCCATTTTACAGATCAGATAATCGATGCTCAGAGAGGATAATTCGCTCAGATCACAGGGCCGATAGAGGACGGAGCCGGCTCTGGAGCTCGAGTTGCGAGAAGCTGGTCTCTTAACCAAGATCCTGGCTTGGACTTACTGGCTCAGGATCTCTGGGCAAGTATCCAAAAACTCTGCATTTTTATTAAACACCCAAGGCGGGAGTCTTATGTATGCCGAAGCCTGAGAACCCCTGCACTGTGTCACAAGAGACGCGAGGATGAAAGCAGCCAAGGTGACAAAGACGGCCGCTGAGAGGCCAAGGATAGGGTGCCGACCTCTGACACCCAGCCGGCCACCGAGTGTCTGGTGCACGCATGGAATTCTGACGCCCACGCTCTGTGCCCCCGAGAAATTTCTGTGACAGACGTATTTCTGTCTATCCGAACTGCTCTAACTGCATAGCGCAGGCTGGGTGGCTTATAAACAACAGAAATCCGTATCTCACAGTTCTGGAGGCTGGCAAGTCCATGACCAAGGAGCTTCCCGGCTCAAAGACGGCCTGTTTCTTGCTGAGCCTTTGCATAGCGAAATGGGCGAGGGAGCTTTCTAGGGTCTTTATTTTTTGGAGGGGGATAAATTATATTCATGAGAGCTCTGCCCTTAGGACCTAATCACCCCAAAGGCCCTACCTCCTACTGCCATCACGTTGGGGGTCAGGATCTCAATATATGAATTTGGGGCGGGGGGTACAAAACACCCAGTCTGCGGCAGAGTGAGAGGTGTTTTCTGCCCCTTCCTCTCCCCTCGCTTCCATGGCGAAGCTCTCCTTGCTTTCCCAGAAGCCCTCACACCCCCCTCCCCTGTCTAGAATTCTTTCCCGAGGGATGTGCGACCCTTCTCAGCTCCTGAGAACTCGTCCCCATCGAGGTGCTCACACAATGGGGCTTTGTCTCTAGATGTCCCTGGGGGATTTCGCAGTGAGTTTATCTCCGGCATCGGAGGCTCACGAGACGGAGCCGGCTCGTGCGTGGCAGGCGGCACCGGGCGATGGCAGAGCGGGGCGGGCGACACAGAAGTCGCCGTGTTCTCAAAGAACCAGGCTGCCGCTGGAATGCGGACGCAGGCCAGGATCGCACAGCCCTCGCCTTGTTGGAAACCGCGAACTCGCCTTCGAATAGGGCCCAGGGGAGCAAACGGAAACCCCACCAAGGCAGGCAGACGGACGCTTGCTGCTTCAGCGAGCTGGTGGCCGACACCTTTACGCCCCTTGAATTGGGCGGATTCTCCTCCCTCGGTCTGCCTGTTTCTCTCTGCCATGTTAAACAGTTTACGTTGATAGGAATCTCTGCTACTCTGCATTCCCACCACATTTTTTTTTTTTAAGTTCACATCCCAGAACGGAGCCACAGAATCTCAAGATGGAGCTACAGGCCTCAGAGTCGGCTCATCACAGACAACGTGGGAACTCAGAAATGACGCAGATGCTTGGAGTGTGGATCTTGAGGACAAACGGTTACCGACCGTGGTACATAACTCATAACTCTTGGTGCGTGCGCCCCGGGAGGCTTTGTGATTCTTTACAGAATGCGCAGAATTACAGTTCTCAGAACAGCAAGGTTTTGCATGTGCCTACCTGAAAGATCAGAGGCGTCAGGGAGGAGGTGTCAAGACAGGATTGCCAACTGGTGGCCTGGATGATTCACGCTGAGTTTTTTTGTTTTCGTTTTTTTTTTTTTTTGGCTTGTAACATTGATGAACTATTTGAAATTGTCGCCAGTGTTTTCAAACCAAAATACTTCCCATGCAAATTCAGATTTCTCACTTCCTTCTTTTTACAAAGGGGAGAATTAGGAACACTGGGGTGCGTTCCTACAAGACAATGAAACTCTCGGCCCAACAGCTGCCCGCTGGTCACTGCAAGCGACCGGATCTGTCGCCCCCAGTGTTTGAGCAGTTTGCTGGACAATATTGCCAAGACCGAATGTGAGACGTCATTCTAGGTGGGTTCTAAGAACTACCTCATTTGAACCTCATGACAATTCTAGGATGCAGGTAATAATAGCCCCATGTTACAGGTGGTACAACTGAGGCTCAAAGAAGCAGCCATTTGGTCCCTGTCCTTTGTTTCATAAGTGGCAGAGCCAGGATTTGGACCGGGTCGACCCGGCTCCTGAGGCTGCATGTTCGGACCACTAGGTTACTGCTTTCCAGTGGTGCAACCACGTCTCAAACCGAAATCACTAAACCACAGCTCACGGTTCCACCAGCAGTTGGCACTAGGAAGCCGGCACCAGACCACATGCTCCCAATCAATGGATATTCCCATTTCCTTGCTGCAAGTCTTCAGCTTGGTCACTTAACCCGTGACAGTAGTAACAGCCATCTCGCATGGTCACCGTGAAGCGTGACTATGACAGTCTCTCAGAGCCCCGCTCAGTCCTGGCCCACGGCGGGCAAGCCGCAATTGTTCTTGGAGGACAATCACTATCGCTTTTTGGTATTCTGCTTTCCACAGCTCCAAAGCATTCCAGACCAGAGACAAGCCATGCCACATGCCAAGAAAAAAACTGAGAAGTACCGCCTTCGCCCAACAGGGCCAGGCGAGAGGTGCCAGCAGTGCCATCCAGGGCTCTGTGTCCTTCTGAAGCTGGCCACCCGGGCCCCGCTTGGACACAAGCCTTCCCGAAGCTCAGAACGTAAGCTGTGCCTCCAGCTCAGCCCAATAATTAGCTCTTCCCAGGCACAGGCCGTGGCACCCGCCAATTTTGCACCCACTTGCTGTGGTCACCAAGATGACAGGCAGCCCAACTGGAACCATCTGGAGTTCCCTAGACACTGTACTCTGTTCTACAGCTTCAGAGACTGCTGGGTGGGTTTTTCTGTTCCCCGGGGAAAGAATGCAGAATCTAAGACTGTGAATGCCAGAAAGAGACTTGGAGACAGATGACAGGTCCCCCTGTATGGTGCCCAAGGTAGACATTACTAAGCAATTACTTGGTCTCAAATTCTCTACATGATCCTAGGAGCAGACATCGCCCCCCCGACCTTCCGACCTGGGTCAAATGCATCATTTCCTGGTGAGGCATACGAGACCCAGGATGGGATGGGAACTTCCTAAGGCCACACACAGTTTATATCAAAACCCAGTCTAGAATCCAAGCTTCAGGATACGAAACCCTGCGCGCCTCCCTTCTGCCAAAATAAATTTCTGTGGGTGTCCCTCCCCCACTCTCTCCATTTCCTCTTCTTCGGCTGTCTCACAAGAACGTCTAACCGGGACACGTCGTGTTGGGAGGACAACATACCCCAGCTCGGGAAAACTGGGATTCAGCACCGCTTTGCGCCTGGGAGGTTTCCAGGAGGCCACGGGCAGAACTGGGATGTTTCCACGAGCCACGGAGGGAGAACCGAGCCCACGATGTGACGGGCCAGGGCGATGGCGTGGAGAGCTCGGCGGTGGCTACGGGCTGGGAGGGCGCCAGGCTGGGAGAGAGATGCTCGGCACGTGGGCCTGCGGGGGACACGCAGGCAGGAGCTTCCTGTGATGAGGGTCCGGGTCAAAGTGAGGAGGTGTCGGCCGGAGGAGAGATGCAGCGACCGCTTCTTGCTTCCCCGCCCTTCCCCTGCATTTCTTAACGACGATGACAGTGGTGAAGACTGTGCCGCCATCGATGATGACGGCCACTTGACAGCTATCACGTAGGACCTTGTGAAGCACTCTGTTTAGCAATTCGTGTGCGTCGTTTCAGTAAATCCTCACCCTGTCCTCACAGGGTGGCTACTACAGGATGCTCATGAAGTTCGGACACGCAGATGAATTCATTTTACGCTCTTCTGACACGCTGTCTTGGTCTGTTTCTACACCATGCCTACCTTGTAGCATTGTCTCTCATTTACAGAGGAGGGAACCGAGGCTCTGAGAGTTTACGAGACTTGCCCCAAAGCCACAGAGTCGGGCCCGCTTAACCTTAATAATTTCAAAGAAGTTTGAAAAAAAAAAAAGTCACCAAAATGCTCAGATCTGGTATCGTTTGATCTACACGATACGCAGTACACTTTTTTTTTTTCCCACTAGTTGCCAACGTTTAAAAAATTGGGTGATTTCGCAGTATTCATATTCCTGACTTTTCTTAAAATGTCAGGTGATCTGGCCAAGCGGGATGCGGGCTGGCACAGCTGCAGCTGGCACCGAGCAGCTGCTGCCTCCTTACCTCGCTGAGGCGGGCACTCGCCCTCCCCTTGGCCTTAACCATTGTACTCTCCTGCCTGTCCCAAAGGAAGGTACCGTTGACCCACTGGACCCGTGCTTATTCAACACGGCCCTACGCTCACCCCCAGCCCCCAAAAAGAAAAGCTCAGGACGCCATAACTTGAGAGAGAGGACAGAAAAACTCGAATAACTCACAGGAAAGTTAAGTTCTGTGTTTTATTCACTTACGAGCCTCTACCTAGGGCTCGTAGGTGCTGACTTCTTGGGGGGCGGGGGGTGAGGAGGCTTCGGTGCCGAGCTTACTAGCGCCCACTGTTTTCTCGCTTCCTGCACGGCCACCTCGTGCAGCTGCCTGTGAACTGGCTGTTTGTCCCTAACCCTCCCGGAAGGAAGCGCTCTCATCACCCACGACAACAGACTTGGCGCGAGGAGCCGAGAACGTGAGCGGGGGCTCCCAGCCCAGCTCTCCTTCTGCACGAGGCAGCCCCGGAGCAGCGGAGACAGGAAGATGGGAAGAAAGCACAGCCTGGGGTCGGGCATCCTGTGGGCCACTGACAAAGCCCCAGCTGGGGAAAAGCGAGAAGGGGGAGGCCAGAGGAAGGGGTCCAGCGGGACACGGGGATTTCGTACAATGAGCCCCTTTCATCGATGAATAGAGGACTCTCCTCCACTCGGTCTCAATGGCTTTGTTTCTGAAACGACCCATTCTACACCCAGAAAGCCGAATTTGCCAGACCCTGTGCCAAGGTCAGGCGAGAGCCTGAGATCCCCAAGCAAGCTGATAATCAACACCCAGGAGACGACCGCTGTCCTCAGTGCTGTTTGCCGAGCCGAACGCGCCCGTGACCTCCTTCTGCGTTTATGCATTTCTGCACTGGTCCTTGCTCGCACGGGTGACATGCTTGGCGTAACGGTAGGATCTATTCAGGAGAGTAAGTACTTTGTTCCAGGAATGGCACTGAGGCTTCTATGTGAAGGGGGCAGGGCAGGATGAGAAAGGACCAGAGAAGCGAGACGAGACGCAAGTCAAAGTCTGTGGTCTCGAGCCGACCAGACGCAGGACGCGGTGGCGACCGGCAGCGATGACCCAGCAGCAGCCTCCGACGGGCGGGCACTTAGAGAACATCGTCTTCAAGGTTTATCGCACCGACGGCAAACAGCAAACTGGGGTCTAAGGCCGTGCCCGGCTCAGACATGTTTTGTTCAGCATGTGCCATGTTTTCAAAAGAAAAATGCTACATATGAGACCAGCACTCAAAGATCGGGAGGTTTCGTGTTAAACCGCAAAGTTCTGGTATTTCTCGGAAAATCAGAAGACCTGATCACACAAATCGATCACCTCTAGAAGGCACTGACTGCCCGGGTCTGGGGGCAACTGTCCCTCTTAGAAGGGGCATGCACCCCCCAGCTTGCCACAGTCGCCCCAACACTCGCCATCTCCCGACATGCTTCCCTCAGTAAGGCTGCCCACCTGGCTGCTGTGGGCATCGGAGTTTGCAGTCTCTGGTTTATTCTGACGCTCTCGGCAGAGGCCCTGTATGTGTGGGATACGGACTGGCTGCAAAGCAAACTTGGCTACGAAACCAAGGGCGATTCGACTCAAGAAGAGTGTATGAACGCACGCCCAGGAACGGTGGGTCAGGAGCAGAGCGCACGCCCACGAGTAGGGGCGGGGGTCCCTTGTCCTCCTCACTCCCTGCTGTGGGACAACTTGCCCCGCTTCCCCAAGGCCGAGGACTGTCCTCTCTGTTCTCATGCTTAGCGAGGTCCTGGGATGGCCGCAGAGGCAGCAGTCTGTATGTTCTTGTAGAACCCAATTCAACCGAACCTCAAGTCACGCCGGGTCAGACTCTAAGAGGGAAACGCTCAGAACCCAGACAACTTAGGCCTGACTACAAATCGGCACAAGTCCTGGCCACGGAGATGGGCCTTTGGAACGAAAGAGTGAGCAGAAGTAGACAAGTCCAACCTATTGACGGGCAGAGAGCGTGGCCATGATGGACTGTGTAGCATATCTGATGAGCTGTGTTCTATTGGGAAGATATTACATGTCCTGATACCGTAAAATGAATGTAACTTCCCAATTCACCCAAAGATACAAAACCGCAGCAGAAACGAGACGGGTCCCCCTGCGTGCTCATCCTACCAAAGCTTTTCTAGGTCGAGGGCGGACTGAGGTTTATGGCATCTGCTTCTGCTACGTGGTGCCACGACCATTTCTCTTCAGCTCTTTAAATGGCTGTGTGTGCACATGCGTGCGTGCGTGTGCCCACACGTGCAAACATTTGCGAGCATTCACACGCAGGTATGTGAGGTCTCTTACATCCAAAACCCTCCAAAAAAAGCTGCAGCGGGGTCTTTAGATTCCGTTTGCCTCGCATCCCTAATTCTGGGGAATGCCTCCCCGAGTCCTCCATTCCCGGTACTGGTTTCAGAGGGCTGCTGAAGGACGGGAGGCCAGCTCCAGGAGAAACGCCACCACGCGGACCTCTGTTTCTGAGCTGTCACACGAGTGAAGAGGAGGAAAAAGCAGGCGGTCTTCCATCCCTGCGCTTTGCGTTCCCTTGTAATTATTCATGCGGGAGCATCTTTAAACACCAAAAGGGGGAATTTATTACAGTTGTTCTGATTTCGCACGCTAAATGTGTTTACATGCTAACAGCATTTCTCAGGGACAATTATCTTATTACTAGTGCACTAATCTTTTCAGCACAGTTTACAGCTGCAGACTTCAAAAATTACGGCTAATTAAGACCCCCCTTTCAGCAGGTACGGTAAACTCCCGGCTGAACATTTCACCCCCCAAAAAAGAGAAACTCCGTTTGGGGAGAGGGTGAGAAGGGGGGCTGGCAGAGTGTCAAAGGCAAAGAGAAGGGACTGTATAAGCTTCTATCAAGGTATTCTACAGTCCAGTAGACAAGTTCGGTGAACGGAGAGGCCCGCGGCATTCAGGACCAAGGACAGCTGGCCCGGCCCGCTCGAGGAGAAAGTGAGGATTCTACATTCAATTATCTATGTCCATTCGTCGCATTCTTCCAGGCGACTTACGGCACAGAGCAGAGGTTGAGAACACGGACCCTCGTGTCACGTTACTTGTGCTCAGGTGCTGGCTTGGTCAACGGCTCTGCTTGACCTTGAGCAAGGTCCTCGCCGTGCATCTCGGTGCCTCGGTTTCCTCGTATGTGAAATAGGGGTAATAACAACACCACCTACACTATGGCAAATGACGCCTGGTTCATAATGATCATCCGAGAAGTGTTTCTTTCTAAAGGTGTGGGTTACAGGCCGCAATGTGCCTACGCGTGTGTTCCAGCAGGGGCTCGACCTCGCGCATGCGCACTGCGCGCCGAGCCGTCGGGGACCCGCCAACCCGTATCCACAGCTGTATCTGCTTTGCCTCTGAGCGCTCCATCGCCAGTGCCTGGTCTTGCTCTCTTGTGGGCTGCCACAGAAAGCCAGCGCCTTGGGGTCATTCATTCTCAGTTTTCCTTTTGTTTTGCTTAAAATCAGAGACAGAGACCACTTCTTGGAGGGCCACCGTGGGAACCGGCTCCTCGGACCCCAGGCGCAGCTCAGGTGGCCCGGTTTGCAGCATCCGAGGAGCGGCGATCGCGTTCTCGCGGTGCCTGGACCGCTCGATTTTATCAGGCACCTGCTCTGTGCCGCGGCCTGGGCTTGACTGACCACCAACCCCATCTCTTGTGAACTCCCGTACCGAGCCTGCGAGCAGGTGATGGGGAGTCGGCCGGTGCTGACCCCACTTTACAGAGGAGGGAAGTGAGGCTTCAAAACACTCGTCTACGATTGCAGAGGTCGCTAATGAAACGCGGTCATGATGTGGTACCAACAGTTAACATTCAACATTTTCTTAAGCTATCTCTCAAGGTGATGACTGCTACTAGTAGTAGAATTAATGGTGACAATCACCACTGGAGCCAACACGTACTAAGTACCAGGCACCATTCTAAGCCGCTGACATGTATTAACTCACTTAATCCTCACAACCGCTCTATAAGGGAGGGGCTGTTATCAGCCCCCATCTTACAGATGAAGAAACCAGGCTCAGAGAGGTCACGCAGCGTGTCTGAAGTCACACAGCTGCAAAGTGTTGCGGCCAGAACTGGACCAAATCCAGGAGATCTGTCTCCAGACCCCCTCCTCTTGAACAATTTACTCTATAGTTTCTTAAAATGCCTGTAAAATTCAACAACGGTTGCCTTTTCAATGAACACATAGGTCTCATTTCAGGGACCGTAAAACGTCCCACACAGTCTAAGCCACAGATTGCTGCTCGGCTTTACAAATTATTCAACCTTCCTCATTGTTGTAGAGAATGATAAAAATCAAGTATGGTGATATGTTGCAGCATATTAAAATCTGATAAGATATCTTTTTTCTATCTGAAAAAAGACACACAAAAAATTGATCTAGGTTAGACAAATGTCAATTGGCAACTCTGAGTTCTATAGCTTAGGAAAATGCTATTAGCATGTGTAGGTTGAAATAGATGAATAGCAACCCTCCCCCCCGCCCGCCACACACACACACAGAGTACATACTACTTCCTGCAAGCTCCTATTTACTGTCGTCTCTCCTGTGCTCTGGGTTATTTCAGCCCCATGACTAATGTGGCCGCCGTCCCAACTGGCCTGGAACTGAGGACATGGGCGTTGAGTACTAAAATCAGGAAAGTCTCAAACCAAGACAAGTAGGTCGCTCTACTGACAACAACCAATGGTATTCATTTAAGGGGAATATAAGTTCAGAGAGGTAAAGACACTTGTTGACATCACACAGCAGGTAAGGAGTGGGGACCCAAGGTTCAGATCCTGTGTACGGGACAGCCGGCCTGCTCTACTCCCTGGAGATGGACTTTGAAAGCCATTTCATTGGCTCACTGTCCCCCTAACACCCTCAAAGTCTCCCCCCAACATATACATCTGCATGGAGAAGGCTGACCTCTTTGCCTTTACGGGGTGAGAGCTATGATCCTCTGCAAAGAGATCATCCTCTCCATAACTGCCTACTCTCCCAGATAACCAGAATGCTCAGGGAGCCCCCCAAACCCAGCCATGACTTTTTTTTTATTTCTGGTTTAACCATGTGATACCTACAAATTTTGAGCATTGGAGCATTCTGGAACCATCTCACTTGGAAGAGGGAGGCCGAACAAGCAGTTCCGAATCGGCCTGCTGGGGCTCAGGCGGAGGAAAAGAAACTCTTGACCTTGGCTGAGCTCCAGAATCAAAGAGCCGCACAGAGCCTGGAAACTATTACATCCGGCTGCACTCAATGTACAGACAGGAAAACTGAGGCTTCGAAGAACAGAGAGGACTCCCAGGGTATTTCCATGATTCTTTTTCTCCTGTGCTGCTTTCTCCATAGCTGACTTAGAATAGGTCACACATACTCAAATGCTACGGGTTTTCACCCCTCTAGGCACGGCATACAGCCGACACTCAATTCCTGCTCAGCGGATCAATGAAAGTCAGCAAGCAGGTAGTAGGCACACTGTCGGAGGAACAATGTATGAGAGAGAGAAAGTATGTGTGAGAAAGAGAGAGAGAGAGAGAGAGAGAGAGAGAGAGAGAGAGAGAGAGAGAGAGAGAGAGAGAGACACAGAGGGAGAGAGAGATATTGATTGGGATTCCCATATCGCTTGTTCCAAGATACTTTCTTTCTACCCTCCCAAAATCGTTTTAATATAATCACCTCTTAAACAACATACTTTGCTAGCTTGATTATGTCAATTAAATTTGCTTGAAGAGGCCAGGCCCTTGCAGGGAAATCTGATTGAAGTTTCCTTCTGCTGTGTCACCAGTAAGTGAGCATTTCCCAAAAGGCGGCCTTCCTAACACACGCTTGCGTAATTTAACCTGAAATCCCAGCTAGTTTCCTAGCAGGATGCCTCCTCATGAAGGTAATTTCTAGGACGATGTGGCTGAAGGCTTCCTTTCTTTCAAAATAAAGCAGTCACGGCTGCTATTTATTAAGCATCTATTAAGTGCCAGGTACTTCCTTAGCCTTAACTTTCTCTAATTGTTATCTTCACCTTCCTAACGACACTATAAGGCAGATATCCCTCGTCCACAGCTGGGAAAGCTAAGTCTAACAGCAAAAGAACTGCTTCGGTATCACAGAGCTAGTAAGAGGCTGAGCTGGGATCTGAAGCCCCGTCTTACTCCAAAGTTCCCAGGTCTTTACACGACGTCCCATTGAGCTCAGTGAAAGGCCACCTCCGCCCTCTACTTTCTTGCTGGTGTTCTCCCGTGCACTGGACACTCCAAGGAACTTAATTTTTACCACCAGGGATGAGAAACAAGGAGTTGAAATACCTCTGTCCTATCTCAGCTGTATCACAAACACTTTTCAACCGTAGGTGCATCGCAGAGCTCCTGAGTCTCAAATGCTTCATCTGTGAAATGGGTAGAACTCTCAACCACCCCTCAGGATTGTGGCCAGCAGCAAAAAACAATGCAGCCGCGTGGGCGTCTTCCTCTCCCAGACGGGTTGGCGGCCAGCAGATCTTCCCACAGGATGTCAGTCTCGGCCATCTTGCAAATAAATGCTCCTCGGGCGAGCAGCCCGACCCACCACGGCCTGCTCCAAGGAGTTACCTCCTAAAATAGACCATGCTAACTTCAGTTAGCTCACCATAAACACTATATATAGAAGAAAACACAAGCGTTCCCATTTGGCAGCAGCTTCTCTAAAACGCAGCCCAAATGGCTAATTTCTAACACCGGACCGGCAGCTTTAAATCACAGGGGCCGGCTGGGAGATGGGGAGCCCCATGCATGAGCACGGCCTGTCCGAGCAGCCATTGCCCCAGGGCTTCTGAACAAACCATTACCTCAAGAAAATGCTAGCTCATCCCAGGGAGGGTACCTAGAGGAATCAGACAGGGTGTGGTGGGCAGGGCTGGAAGCAGCCACGCCAGGCCTGACGATGGTCCAAGGCAATCCAGGAGTCCCTGCAAGTTCTGGCCCTCAGTGTCTTCTGAAGCCCATGGCGTCCTCGGGGCTGGCTAGAAGCCAAGTGCAGGTTCTCAGTTTCCCCAGCCTCGAAATGAGGGATGTGACTCAGTCACACACGCACACCCACTTACATCCAAAAAGCCACGCGCTCACACGCTCACGCTCAAGACGCACTTGAAAATGTTGGTGTATCTCCAGGGAGTGTGTACAAGAAGTAGTTAGCGAGGAGAGACGAGAAGAGGCAGAGAGAGAATTCTACTTCATTTCTATCTTGCTCTCGTGAATGAATTTCCTTGTCACATGCTTGCACTCCTTTTGTTTAAATATAATCAATAAAAAGCAAACGCCACTTAAAAATAGAAGGGTAGTAGAGCGGTCCCTCAAAAAATTAAATATAGAATTACTATGTAACCTAGTAAATCCACTTCTGGGTGTTAGACCCGAAAGAATTAAAAGCAGAGACGTGAACAGGTAACTGTACACCCGTGTTCCTCACGGTATTATTCACAATAGTCCAAAGGTAGAAACAGCCTAAACGTCCACCGATGGACGAAGGAATAAAGAAAATGTGGTCTATACATAAAACGGACTATTACCCAGCCTGGAAGAACGCTGAGGACGTTCTGCTAAGCGAAATATGTCAGACGCCCAAGACAAATACTGATGAATCCGTTTATACGGGGTTCCCAGAGCTGTCAGATTCACAGCGACAGAAGTAGGTGGCAGTTGCCTGGGGCTGTGGGGAGGGGAGTTGGACTGAATTGAAGCTGGGGAAGATGAGGAAGCTCTGGATGGCGGGTGGCGATGGCTGCATGACACTGTAAATGTCCTTAAAGCCACCGAACTGTACACTTAAAAACGGGGAAGACGGCGAATTTGACGTCATGTGCATTATAGCACAATAAAATATGCGAAAAAGGAAACGGTGAGGGAATAAAACAAAAACCAACAAGGATGGGTACGCAGGATTTAAAGGGAGAAAACACTATGGCGACCCAGAAACCAAAATAAGAATTCTCCAAATGCCTCTCGTTTCCGCAGGTTTGACTTGGGGGTTACGTGGAGGTTTTATTTAACTGTAAAGCTTTTCACCTTAAAAAAAAAACAAAAACAAAAACGCAAGTGCATTAGGGATTGTCGGGGCTGGAGAAATATAACTTTTGTTTTCTTTTGTAAACATTCTAAGTAAGTAACAACCCAAATTTCCAAACAGGAAAAAAAAGTACACACATGTGGCACATCTACAAAATAGAATCCTACTTGGAGGTGAAAAGAAATGAAATATTGACAAAAGCAACAGTGTGGACACATCTCAAAATAAGTATGTGGAATAAAAGGAGGCAGATAAAAAAAAAAAGTGCATACTCCAGAATTCCGTTTACACGAAACTCTAGAAAATGCGAACTAAGCTATCATGACAGAAAGCAAATTCGTGGTTGGCGGTGCTTTGGGTTTGGGGGGCCGGCGGATACCGCAAAGGAAATTCTGGGGAGGACGTGCGTTATCCGGTTATTGCAGTGACGACGTCACGGGCGGATACCTACGACAAAACTCATCCAATCGTACGCTCTAAACGTGTGAGATTTATCGCAAGTCGGTTATTCCTCAACGAAGCTGGACCAGAAACAGGTTTTTTTTAAAAAAATCTAATGCTATTCAACTAAAACAAACAAACGAAAAAACAAAAAAAAATTTTAACTAAAAGGTAACACCATAAAATATAAACAAGATAAAATAAAAACGAAATGAGAGGCCGGCCGCGGACACGGACCGGCTCTGGGCCAGCAGAGCAGGATGAAAGCGGATCAGAGCCAGGCGGCTGGCACTGGAAGCGGCACCAGACCCAGGTACACAGGCGATTTGCCTACAGCTTCCTCTTGACCTCCCAGCACGTTCTAAAAGCCGCTGCACCCCCGTTCAGCTTTCTCAGCCAGCCAGGCCTGTTTCTCGAGGGTTCTCCGACAAGAGGTCACACTCGCTGTTCAGGCATTTTGACTCTCCGATCTATTTTGTTTGGGGCCTGCAAAGCGTTTGTAAAAGTTTCAATTAGTTGCTATTATCTAAAAGTCAAGAAGACCGTGCCTTCGAATTCTGAAGGTCCAAATTTCCTTGGAAAAAAAAAAAAATCAGATCTGACTACCTGGGGGGCCTGCGCCCCAGTAGGCCACCACACCTGTTCTCACTCCCCGCCCTGCTCGGCAGACGTCCAGCTTTGGGAGTCCTGCCCCACGTGAAGAGATCTGGCCAGAAATAGGCACACGCGCACCCCGCCCCCGCTGTTTTATTTCTAAGTGGTTAGAGGTGGGGATCAGCTCTGAGTCTGAGTAAAAATCCTCACTCCAAACCCATCTGACTCCCCCTTGACACCTCCAATATGTAGGGACACGATGAGTAAATGGTTCTGTTTAATAATAAACTAACCATGTCTTTGCTGCCTCTCTCACGGAGAAAGCTAAAAATAAATCACTCGTGGCGGAGAGTATCAATCTCCACCTGACGAGGGTGTCAGGTGGCGCCTTCCTCTTCCCCAGCAACAGGCCCGAAGAATTCCTGGCTGCAAGCTACTGTGGAGTCCTTGCAGGGCGTGCAGGATGTCTAGAAAGTTCAGAGAGGAAATGATGGTACACGGAGATGGAACCGGAGGAAGAGACAGTCCTGGTATGTCACTGGCATATCTGTCCTACAGGTGACAGAGAGAGCAGCCTAGTGAAAGCAGGCCCCACTCTCTGTCCCTGCCTCCGTCACACACACACACACACACACACACACACGTCTGCTTCTTCCCTGCACTTCCCACAAGCTGCAGTGACTTATTTATTAGTTCTTTTGTGCATTGTCTCTCTTCCCTAGATTACACGCTCCGTGAAGGCAGGGACCTTCTCGGATTTGGTCTGTCCCCAAACAGTTGTCCGTTTCTGGCACCACTGGGCACCAAATACAACGCTCCTGAAAATCTGCTAGGTGCATGACGTCACCAACAGTCCACTGAGCGCGTGACGTCACCAGCCGTCCGCTGGGTGCGTGACGTCACCAGCAGTCCGCTGGATACGTGACGTCATCAACAGTCCGCTGGGTGCGTGACGCCATCAGTCGTCTGCTAGGCACGTGACGTCATCACCCGTCTGCTAGGCGCGTGATGTCATCAACCGTCTGCTAGGCACGTGACGTCATCAACCGTCTGCCGAGCGCGTGGCGCCATCAACCGTCTGCAAGCGCGTGACGTCACCAGCAGTCTGCCGGGTGCGTGACGTCATCAGCAGTTCAGCATTCACACCAAGGTGTCATGCCTCCTGCCATATTTCTCCAGCATCCATATCATAACTTTGTATTTTCTTCAACTAACTCTCATGTTTATCGACACGAGCTTATTTAAAAAAAAATAAAACTTCATGACAGTATATTTAGGCAAGAGACAGGCACCTGTAATCGATGAGCTTGGGAGCTGGCCATTATTTATTAGCTGTGTGACCTCAGAGAAGTGAGTTAATCTCTTCGTGCCTCAGTTTCCCCATCTGTAAAACAGACTAAGGAGCACAACCTCCTTAGGGGTAGATGAACTAAAATATGTAAAGTTAATGCATGGCAAATGCTTAGAATAGTGCCTGCAACACAGTAAGCTCAGTACAAATACTATTCATATTAGTATATTTATAGGAAAAAACCAGTAGCCCTTGCCATATTAAAATAAACACGTGATAATTGAAAGAAACAAACGTCATCGACGTAACAGCTGAAAAATACTTTTGGTGACACGGTGCTATTCAGATGTGTAAAGTCCCCCTCTCCCCAGGCGCCCACGCTCCCATCTTTAAAATGAGGATGTTGGGCCAGACGCTCTTAAAATTCCATCCATCTTCCAGCTGGCTCTCTCTCATTCTCAAGCCATAGATGATCTTACCTTAAAAGAAATAAAATTGGAAAACCCGAATCTACACAATGGGAGCAAAAGGGAGGCGAGGGAAAGAAGGTTATTCATATTGCAATAGGATTTGCTCTTACAAAGGGATTAACAGCGAGTTGCTTTAAATAGTGGCTTAAGCCTTGTTTGTGGATTACTACATACTTGATGGAAAGAGAGGTGGAGGGGCCTCCGGAACTTGGAGCGAAAGCAGGAGGAGGCACAAGCAGAAATGAAGCGATGCGCATGTTTTCTTTAAAACGAGAGAAACTACTTCATCTCAAAGGACTCTATTTCCGACCCCGTATTTTGGTTGCATGTCAATCGCATTAAAGCAGATGCACCTGTGTCCATGAGCCAGTGGAGAGCAGTAATCCAGTATACTTATTTTTAAGCCCCTACCATAAGAACACTGATCATTTATTATATGTCGTAAGCGCTTGTAATATACCAGGCACTGCTGGGCACGGGACGTGCGTTTCTTCATCTAGTCATTGAAGCGACCCCATGGCGTTACCATCATTTTGGTAGCCTCTAGGAAAGGGCCATGAGTCACCCCGAGGGAGTAGATGGCAGAGTGAATAGTCAAGCCAAAGTAGGGGGGATCAGGCACTGAGGTCAGATTATAAAAGGTAGGAGCCTTGTCTCAAGGAGGACATGGAAGATCAGCCAGAGTAGTCAACAGCTACGGAAGACACCCATGGGAGAGATTTTTGTGGGAGCAGAGGAAGGGGATACGAAGGGTCCAAGGTGTGCCCCAAATCAGATGTGACCTCAACCGACCCCCAGTTGTTAGCCCATCCTGCAGCACCTCTAAAAAGTCGATGCCCAGACTCCTCTGCTCCATCCTTAATGCCAGAGATGCTCTCATCAGAAGCTCTCTGAGCACAGACCAGCCTACCCCGCGGGGCTGTGCTCCCCAAAGATGGGCTGTGGGCTTGAGAGGCGAAGGAAGAAGAAGTCTATCACAAAGTCTCTCTGAGTGCTGACACCTCACTAGGCTCCCTGAGAGCTTCTCACTGCCTCATCTCCTCCCTTGAAAACTGGGGATATTAGCTCCCGGCCACCACCCTCAGCAGGGGAAGCGCTGGCGATTAATTAGGTAACATCCGTGAAGCATTGCCAGTTCTCTGGAGAACGGCACCTTGGGAGAGGAGCTATAAAAACCGGGAGGAGTTGATTATCATTTTCGTTTTCGTCATGACATGCTTCTGCTAAAGACCTGCTGTGGCTCCCCACTGCCTTGAGAAGAAGTGACTCTGCTGCTCTGCCCCCTCATCTGGCACTTTTATCCCTGATAATCCCCCATGGGAGAGCCCTGCCCCCCACTACACTGTCACACCGCGCCCATTCTCCAGGGCCAGGGACCTTCCCCGACCTCCAAGCTGGGAGCTCAACGTCCAGCGTGCCCTTTTTGGTCGCTGACTCCATTATTTTTCTTCTCCTTTTGGTCCTATTAGTACAAGTACACGGGCGCACAGACAATAGGGGTCTTGCAGGGGCGTCTCTCTTCCCAGAGCTATAAAACGAAGGTGCCACACAAACCATGCCTCGATGCGTTATGTCTCCAACTGGATAATAAGCACGTTGAGGCCCAGGCGGAGTTCAGATAAAGGCCGAATTTCATAAACAGAGCCTCGGGAAGAAAGCAACAGCCCAGGCCAAGAATCTGGGCTCAGAGAGAGCAGTCTCCCTATCCTGCCTCTTACCCCCTCCCCGGGCCCCAGCTTCCTCTCTGCAGAATGGAGACCGCCTAGTAGGTGTTGTCAGACAAAACAAATGTGACCCGCACTTAGTAAGGAGAGACTTGATGTGAAAAGGTTATTTCAAGGGAGTGAGAGCAGCTATTGTGAAAAGGGGACAAGGAGATGGGGACTCTTACAGTGGGGAGAATGTTCTGCCCACAGGATCTACAAAAGCCTCTCAGAAGTTAGGGGTTTTCTCTTGTAGAGGGGAGTAAAGGAGACCAGAAAAGAATGAGCATGGGGAAGCGGGAAGAAAGGGTCGGGGGAGCAGATAGATGAGATGTTTTACTCCACAGCCAGCCCGTTCGGGAGGGGCTGTCTGCGGGCTGAGGCTCGGTGTGGGCAAAAAGCAGGAGGAGCAGGGATGTGGGGGAGGGAAGGCTGGCAGAAGGAGAGAGGCTTAAGCAAAGTTTGATCAGAGGCCATTTTGTTCTGCTTGATCAATGGGGCTGGCATTTCGGTTAATCATTTTTGAGGCCGGGAATGGGAATTTGGAGGGTGCGTGTCTGGCCTTTTCACGGGCAAACGAGGGGGCATATGTGTGCTGGCTCTTCATCTTAGGGAGAAGGCTGGTGTTTTCAGGAAGCTGTTTTCCAGAACACAAAACGATGGAGAGGTTCCCCTGGTTGTGTGTGTGTGTGTGTGTGTGTGTGTGTGTGTGTGTGTGTGTGTGTGTGTGTGTGTTTGGTTGGTTTCATTTTTGTTTTTTTTTAGGAGCTCGGGGCTCAGGTAAGATTCAGCACCATCGATACTCGAGAGGGTCGTTGTGTGGATTCTATGCAATAACGCACAGAAAGTGTTTAAAATAAACTCGACCAACACGAGCTGCGTTTAGTTTTGGTTGACGATGGTTCACGTCCGGGGTGATCTAGAAGGATGACTGCTAGACGGGAAGGGAGAGGATGGGGTGGGGACATTCTGCAGCCGTCTTGCAGATAAGTATGTCACCTGGGAGTGCGTTTGTGGGGACAGCTAGGCACACGACGCCGCTGATTGGCATCGAGTTCATCCCAAGACACATCATCTCCTCTTAAGCAAGGTGGATCTTACACCTAAAATACAGTCAATATAGTCCCTGTCCGTTGACAAGTTAAGAGGGAAAGAAAGAAACTTAAACATCCAACCCGCCATCCCGACTCCCCCAAGAATCAACGGAAAGAGGACACAGGAGTTAAAATGTGTGGCGGAAAATTCTCTACTAACTTTTGATCCTCTGCTATACTCAGCGGCACGCAAACCTGTTTTAAATTTACTGACAGCTTTATAAGCTGCCACCTAGCTCTTGAGGTATTTTTAGTCAAGTAGAAATTCATTGAGACCCTAAAGTCAGGGCGGAGAAGGAGAATCGGGTCAGGAGCTGTTTTTACAGAATTCCGGTGCTGCCCTTTGTCTGCCGAATTCACCACTTCTCATTTGCACACAATTAAATAATCGCTTCACCTCCTACTTCCACAGCATCTTAGCATCTCCCTACAAGACGGAAAAATAAAAATAAAAACAAAAACAAAAAAAAACTGCCAGGAAGCCAATGCTAGGTTTAAGGGATCCGTTCTGAATCCCAAAGTCAACTAGGAACAGACTTTTGGGGGGAGGGGGTGACCAGGAAAATAGGGCTTGAACCTAAATGAAATGGGATAAAGTTCTGCTCCCCGCACTCCAAACAGACGCATCGATAAGGCTGCGGTGATATGTGCATTTACCAGCTGCCAGACAGAGCGCGAGGCAGACGGAGGAAGGGAATCAATCACGAGACCTTCTAGAAGAAACGAGAAGGCACCTCGGTCAGTGGGAGAACCTTAGCCTTCAAGTCCAACCGTCAGGGGTCACCCTCGGCCCCGCTTGGTCCTCCCCCTCTGCCCGGGATGCTTTTTCTCCAGATTTTTACGTGGCTTCTTTGGTCACTCAAGTGGCTTCTCTGGTCACTCAGGTGTCGGGTGAAATGCCACCTCCCCAGAGGGCCCTCTGGCGACTGCCCACTTTAGTTCTACGTATGACGCTTATTTTAATTTTTCTTCCTCCTTTTTGATCTCTATGTCTTGTCCACTGCCGCACAGTCAGCACGCATCACAGTCTCTGGCCCTGGCTGGTGCTCAAGAAATATCTGTTGAATGACGAAATGACCGACGGAACAGAGCGTGGTTGCGGCCCATTGGGGAACAGGTGAATCCCAAGGGGAGGAGTGCATTACACGGTACAGCGCATCTCGCTTTAGATGCTACGTGTTCATGAGAAGTATGTGG
Organism: Pteropus alecto; assembly: GCF_000325575.1. Lineage (NCBI taxonomy): Eukaryota > Metazoa > Chordata > Mammalia > Chiroptera > Pteropodidae > Pteropus > Pteropus alecto. Next base: position 5,531,586 of record NW_006435763.1, on the reverse strand, counting down.
CTCCGCATTGACAGCCCATAAAGATGTCAAGGGAGAAATTAAATTCTCAGGCCCCAGATGTTCCAAACATAGTTCAAAGCTTACCAGGAACCATGTCGGGTTTTGCACTAAAATACATAAAATTAAAAATTCAATGTCTCATTGCACTAGCCAGATTTCCGGCGCTCAAAAGTCACACGGGGCTGGCGGCCACAATGCCGAATAGCTCGGGGGGTGGCCCAAAGCAGTGTAATGACCATCCTACGTGTTCGAGAGGACATGACCTCGGCCAGCGTGTGCGATGCCCCAGAGCCTCTATGTCTGACCACAGAGGGGGACATTTCTAGAAGTGAACAAGGCCACACGCGGAGGGAGCAGCTCGTGAAGGGCCTGGCTTTGGAGTTCTCGGCCTGTCTGGGTTCTCCTCTCAGGAGTGTCATTCACTGGCCGTGCGACCTAGGGCACGTTACGTAACCGCCCCGTGCCTCAGTTTACCCACAGGTGAAAGGTCGGCACCTCCCCCGCAGACAAGGAGACAGGGAGCCCAATGAGACAGCGTGTAGAAAGCATCCGGCACAGTGCCTGGCACATGGCAACGTCCCCGTGTGACCCATCACGATAACGATTATCATGCATTCTGACACGGCGCGCTCTGCTGACTGCGCTCCAGCGGAACCGAAGCCGAGGTCTCGAAGCAGAAGAATCACCAGGAGGGCCTTCGCCGTGCCGAGGACTGCCACCGGAGGCTCCTTCGCGCACACCGAGACGCCTGACGGGCTTTTCGAACAGAAACCCGTGGTGGCCTTCTTCAGGGACCCAGACGGCGTGGGTCCTCTTTGTCACTCTCATCTGTTCATCGGTTAGTGGACAGGCCCGCTCACGGGCCCCTCTAATCAGCAATGGTGGCTGCGATGGGTCACGTGACCCCGGTGCAGAGAGACCAGCATTGTCATGAGTCGGTGCGATTTCAGGGCCGCTCGGAGGACCAGGTGTTCAGAGGGGTCCCGTGCAAGCCCACCCTGGGCTTCCTCCCCAGCCGCTGCCAGATTCTTGGTGCATGGGAAACAAGGGGCCTGCCTGGGAGACGCTGGTGGCGCACGCCCGCAGCCGGCGAGCTGTCACGGTCTATTTGGAAACGGTTGCAAAGCAGCTTTTTTTATCGCCCTCCTGGACAGGTTTGCAAAACCTAAAAACAATGCCTGTCACCCGCTCCGTGATTCCTGAGCACGTCCCCCAAGCTGTCCCTGTGCTGGGCACCAAGGAGACACAGAGATGAAGAGAAAGAGCCCGCTGGGTGAGCCAGACAAGCAGTTTCCTTTAATACACTGTGAAAAGCTCAGCTCTGTCTTAATTAGCTGGGTGACTTGGGACAAGTGACTTAACCTCTCGGACACTCAATCTCTTACTCATAACATGGGGACAGCAGCAGGGCCTTCCACATAAACTTGTTAGCACTAAGTACATACAACTGAACAGCTTAGAACCCTTCCTGGTATACAGTGAGAGCTCGATTAATGTTTTGATTATGAGTTGTAGTAATAAACTGCTTGTAAGGGGCTTAGCTTCAAGCGTTAGGATAGCAAATAAGAGGCAACTAACTTGTGGGCCAGCAAAACTACTAGACCAGGGGCCAACTCCGGCTGGTAGCCTGTTTTTATAAATAAAGTTTTATTGAAACACAGCCATGCTCATTCATCTACATAATACCTGTGGCTGCTTCCACATGGCAGAGACGAAGTTGAGTAGTCGCCAAGAAGAATGAATGAATGGTCCTCAATGTCTAAAACATTTACTATCTGTTTTTCTTTTTTCTTTTTTAAGGAAAGGTCTATCAACTCCTGATCCAATTCAAATCGATGGGCATGAGATCAAGCAAGGCTTCCTGGAGGAAGTGACAGCCTAGCATTCCCTTGGTCATATTCACTTTTGCTTTTCACGGAATTCTCAAAAAGGATGCTTAGATGGGTGGGTCTGGGTAAAAGAGGAAACTGTCACCAACCCCTAACGATATCAGATTCTACAGCAGGGGCCACCAAGTGGTGGCTCACGGGGCCAGAAGTCGTCACGAACCTATTTTATAGGACTTTAAAAACATCCGCAACACTGGGAGACTAAGAGAGGCTAAGTGCCTGCCTTAATACCCAGCTGGGAAACGATAAAGGGGCCTCTGGTTCACTGCCCCTCTTCAGACATCCACACAAAAGAATCAGTCATCGCTACGATTTTTCTAGGGCACTTTACAGTTTGCAGAGCTCCTGCACGTACGTGAGGCCTCATCACCGAATGTCGCCCATCTCCGATCCACGTAGGCCACGTAATGACCAGGGGAGCATATGCTCACCAACGGGTTCACGGGGCAAGAGGTTAAAACTCCAGAAAAACCAGGACGAGAAGTGGACAGGTCTCAGAGGTCAGAGTCGACAAATCTGGTGACTCCAATAAGCACCGACTAAGCACCTGTTGGAAGCAGGTCACAGAGAGGGTCGTGAGGAAGAGTCGATCCCATGCCTCCCTCTTAGCTTCTGGTGGTTTGCCGGCGATCTTCGGTGTTCCTCGACTTATAGAAGCGTCACCCCGATCTCTGCCTTCGTGTTCATGGGGCGTTCGCCCTGTGTGCGTGTCTGTGTCCCAACCTCCCCTCTTTCGCGAGGGGCACCAGTCATACTGGGTGAGGGGCCCACCCTACTCCAGCACGACCTCGTTTTTTCTAATTCCGTCTACAAAGACCCTCTTCCCAAATCAGGCCACGTTCTAAGGGATCAAGACTGAGGACTTCAAAATAAGCGTTTTGGAGGACACAATTCAGCCCCTACTGGACGGTTTCCTCAAGGTGGCAGGAAAGCGTGGGAAGAGATTCTCAAAACCCTTTTGGAGCCTCCTCTCTGTGAAGAAGGAAGACCAGGGCTCCCCTAGGTCTTTCGAGGCAGGTGACAGTCCTCTGAGGTCCTGATGGACCTGAGAACTGAGGGAAGGGCCAGGCACCCTGCACCAAAAACAGGAGGGTGAACCCCTTCTTTTTCACCGTGGAAAACAGAAAACTCAATTTATTTAAGAACGAACAGGCTTTCACTAGAGGTTCACTCCCCCACCCGGTGACTTCTCGGCGTCTACATGCAAGAGCGGCGTCGGCATGGTGCCCCAGCCGCACACTCCGAGGGCCCTGGATCGGGAAAATAATGGCATGTTCTCGACAAATTATCTCACAGCTGAAGTAATAACTTGTTTATGGATATGCCAATTCAGATTTTCAATCCCTTAACCTACCTCTGAAAGAAAAGAGCGTTGCCCCCACAGCAAAATGGCAGCAGTTTAATCACCGTGTCCCCGCGTCCCCCACTTCCCTCCCCGCCACCCACTGCTGGGGCTTTATTAATTTTAAGCCATTGACAGAGTCTCTTTGCAAAATGTGTTTTCCCATCTCAGGTTAACATCCTCCTGCTCTGTTCCAATAAAATACACACCGTCAGAGATAAAGCAAATATTTCTCTCGGAAGAAAAAAACAGAGCCGCTGCTTTAAATATAAGCGCCAAGGACCCGGCCGACGAATTTCCCCAACAGCTGCCATGGAGTTAACCGGTCCTCGCCGGGGTTCACATTCATTACGCAACAAGGAAAACACAGCCTCAGACTCCCTCCCGCCACTCACAGCCTTGTCAGTCTATGGCCACGTGGGTGGGATGAACAGGTGCCAGGAGATACATCGAGCATTCAATCAACAAACGGTGAGTGCGGCTTACTATGGACCATGCCAGATACTAGGTACGTCGGTGAATAACACAGATCCAGTGCCTACTGCCTTCCTCGAGTTAAAGTCTAAAGTCGAACAGAGGAGACACGCAACCAATCGATCAACCAACCAACCAACCGGTCAGTCATAAAGCCGGCTTCTGAGAAAAGCTACACGTGAAAGAAACAAGGTGTGTAGTTAGAGTGAGGGCGGCCGGTGGAACTTGATCTTGGATTTGAAGGATGAGGGGGAACCGATCCTGGAAGAGGGATGAGGTGGTGACTGTGCAGAGGGAACAGCCATCTTGGTCCGAGAGGGATAGAACAGAAAGCGAGCCAGTTGGGCTTGACTGAAGAGATGGAGCCGGAAGGTGAGAAGAATCAAAAGTGTATGGTCAGGAGCTGGGGTTTTATTGGGAACGCAGCAAGGAGCCAGCGTGAGGCTTCAGACAGCAGTGATATAACCCAGTCTCCTCTTTCAATCTCAATATCTCTGCCTTCTCCCTTGCAAAGACACACACACACGCACACACACGCACACACTTCTCTTCTACAGTATATTCTTCTGAGTCGACTCTTTCAAATGAGTCCTTGACTAAAACCCACTCTGTCCGAAATGGATTCCATATTCATCCCCGCCTCAGCGTGGAGGCGTTCTTTCACAGACACTGGACGGCTGGAAGGGAAGCAGCGTGTTAGGACACGGGGCCCTTGGGCGTGGAGGAACGTTGCAGAGGATAAGACACGAAGAAGCGAGGAGACAGGGCTTTGGGAGGTTCACTGTGCCTTGCCACCATCGGGGACGGTCCGGCACAGGGTGGGAGCAGCCTTCATGAAAAGGGACATCCTGCAAGTTCAATCATTGCCCAGATTTACACGCAGAGACGGACTTCTGGGTACTTATTTAGCATTTTCAAGCATAGGTGGTGGGAATGGTTATGATTTTCCTCAAGAACTGGCCAGAACGACTTTGAACGCAGAGATGTAACTACTTGCTTCGTTCTACAGCTGAGACCGTGAGGGGTCGGGTGCCTTCCTTGAACATCCTTCTCTACGTTCCTGGGCAGGTAGTGAAATCTCTCTTTACCTCACTTCTTGCTTCTGTAAGATGGGAATAATAACATCACCAGCTCAAGGAGCTGAGAGGAGAAAACGTTAAGAATCCACGCCGAGTACTCAGATATATATATAACGCCTGGCTTAACTGTTCCATGTTGACTGTATTCAACGAAGAATTGGCAGCTCTGGTCATTATTATGATTGGATCAACTTCTATAATATTTGGGAATACCAGGCATTTATGAAATGTTTGTCACGCTTGAAAATTTATTACTGAAATAGCTGCAGAGAAAAAAAAAAATATATATATATATAGGCCATGTGTTCAAAGATATTATGACATTATTTACTCAGAATAACAACAAAACCACCTAAATATCCAAAGATGGGAGAGCAGAAGCATCGACTGAGGTACGTCAACTCAACAGAAAACGACGCGCTCATTAGAATGATTAACAGAGAGACCACGGGATGTTTCAAAGATGTGTACAGGTGGCATTAAGTGGACATAAAAAAGACGAAGTGTACGCTGTTTAAAAACGAGTGTGGGTGGAGAGGGAAGAGACAAGGTAAGTGTGGAAACAGCTGTTGGGCTGGAGAGGGGGTCATGGGCGAAGTTTTTAAAGACAAAATAAACTGCTCGCCGAGGGGATGCGATTCTAGCTCGGGGGGGCTATGTTTCGGGGGCGGGGAATGTCGGATCCCGCCATTTCTCTGTAATGGATCGTCTCTTCCATGGCAAACACTCATCGTTGAGTTCTCCCAACAGCATGCTTGGGCGTCTTTTTCACTATGGTTTACGTTTTAAGGAATGAGTAACTGCACAGGTCACAAACGACTTACTGAGCAGCTACTAAGTGAAAGGTTGGAGCAGGAGAGCCATCGCCAAGGCTCCGAGGGTGAGGGCCTCGGTCATGAAGGCAAAGATGGGCCGGTGCCTGCTGATAAGCCAACAAGAGCCAACACGCGAACGCTCCCCACGTGCCAGGCATTGGTCCCAGGGTCGTATGGGAAGAAGCCCCTTTAATCCTCACATCCAACCTCGAATGCAGTGACAGCCATTTGACAGATGAGGAACTGGATGCTCAGAAGGCGCGAATGACCTGCCCGAGGTCACAGAACCCGTCCGTGGCAGAGCCAGGATTTGAACCTAAGACTCCTTCTGGGGCCCTTCTCCTCAATGAAAAGCTGCTCAGAGCAGGAGGGGGGAGGCCCCTTTCCTGGAGGCCAGGCCGGGAATAGCTCTCCCTCGTCTCTATTCAGACAGCCAGGCTCTACTGAGACCTGGCCTCTGACCTCAGGCCTGAGGGGCCAGACAGGCAGCCTTTATAATAGAGCCAGAGTCTGGGGAAGAAGCGTCTGGTAGGAGGATTAGGGACAAAGAGATTCTCCCTGCAGCTCTGGCCACAGCCATGGAGAAGTATTTGAGGCCCTCGTGGGAAATCTCGGTGACGTCACAAAGATCTTGTGTACATATTGTGTGTGTGTGTGTGTGCGTGTGTGTGTGCGTAGGGGGGCTCAAGGGGAAAGTGACAAGCATGTGAGCTGAGGGAGACCCAGGGCACCTGGACAGACGAACATCCCTCCCCCACCCAGGTGGGATAGAACAGGCCGCTCAGCCCCAGGAGACCGACAAAATCTTTGACGGTGTCACCTTCCACCTCGGAACTCACAGTGCTGGCTCTTTTGCTCAGAAAGCAAGAGAAAAAGCTGATGTAATTCCTGTCAAAGATGACGATATGAAGCCACACACACACACACACACACATGCACACACAGGCACACGCACAGTCAAAACAATACCAGCAGCAGTAACTGACAACTATCAGCCAGTTACTGGGGGCCCAGCGTGGCCTCCTTTACCCTTCAGAAGTGCCCTGTGAGGCGAAAACGATCATCGGCCCCCATTATACAGGTGACAAAGCCGAGGCTGACTGGGTTCAGCTGCTCCCAAGGCCACATGGCCGTGATTTCAATCGGGGCAGCCCGTCTCTCTCAGGAACACAGCCCTGAACAGCAGAACAGTACTCAGAGCTGCCGCCACATGCAGACAGGCGCCTGACGACCGACAGACAAACGCAGCCTGGCGTCATAAAGACGGTCATAAATGTGTCTGCGGGGGGCTGCACAGTGCCCACGGGCACCCCATCTTCCTCTGCACACCTCTGGGGGGCACCATTCACACGAGATACTATAAAACGCCAGCGTAGAGCTTTCTGGAGGGACACGTCGGGTTAGAAAAACATTATTTAGAGTTCCCCCGGCTGACCAAATGGCCTCACTCCCCCGAGCCACCTCTACACAGCTGACACCCTCCGATCAATGTCGCGGCTGTGGGACGGGGGGATTTGATGCCACGGGGGTGCGGGGGGAGGCAGCTCTGGTGAGGGATGAATATGCTCCTTGTCAGCCCTGCCCCGGGGAGCGGCACCACACGACGCCCAGCTTCTCCTGGAATCGGGGCCCCGCGTCCGCTCCAGCCCTCGATTTCACGTCTTCCTTCACAATGGACACAAGGCCCACTCAGTTCTGGAGACCTGGCATGGCTGCCAAGGCCGCTGGAGGGAGAAGGCCTTGAAAAGTCACTTTATGCAACGTCCCTGTTCGCGGGGGCCAAGCCACGAGGCCCGAGCGGCTGACTTTCCGTTCGCCGCACACCCCACCCAAAGACGGGGGGCTCGGGCACAGCCAGGCCTTGTTCTCACCCGCTGGGAGCCCCGGGGAGGCGGAATTCACGGAGATGGCATTGCAGAGACCTTGGCAGCAAAGCCTGCTTCTGGCATCTTCCTCGGGGGGCCCCCCGCTTGCTGAGGTCAGCCGAGCCAGCCTAATGCAAGACATGAAAGATGTCCATTCACTGCGGGGCCTCTGTGAGCCCGGAGGTACCGGGGCCGAGAGGGAGGCCGGCAGGCGCTCGTCACCTGCGGCGGCGGAGACAGACTCCAGGCGGGCGGAGAACCTGGAGCCTGAGGCCAGCGGAAGCCAGGTCTTGGGGACCCCGATGCAGGATGAGAGTGACAAGCAGGCAGAGAGGAGGTGGAAACTGCTCTTCCCATGCATCTTCCTCCCTCAGTTAGCTCCCAAGCGTGGGGAGGGGCGATGAAGTCTAAGACTTTGCCTATTCAATTCCTGTGTTCATTCACTCATTCGACACATATTTATCGAGCAGCTTCTGTGGACGGGTGTGATTGCTTTAGGCACATCCAGCGGTGAATGAGACAGTCTACACCCTCACGTAGCTGAGTCTCAAAACTCGCAGGCGCTCCCCGGCCCTCCCGACAATTAGTAGCTGTGTGACCTGGAACACACCCCGTCCGCTCTCTGAGTTGCCACGAGGACTATCCCGGGCTCCTGTGAACCGCCATCTGGGACCCACCAAATTTCTCCCTGGGGCCTGAACTAGACTGAGTTGGTTTCCATCACTTGCAGCCGGAAGAGCTCTGTTGAGGGGATTAGGAAACAGAGCAGAGACCACAAGGAACAGGTCTGAGAAGGCCGTGGGGAGCGGGGGGCCATCTGCTCATCTGGACAGCAGATGGGGAGGCACGCGGAGCAGAGCCGACCCTGGGGACAAGGATCGGCATGCACTCCCAACCTTCTCCAACAGCCATGAGAAGCTGGGGGTCGAGAGGGGCCACCGTGCCCTGTAGGACAAGGGGGAAGATGCTCAACCACGGTCAGACAGTTAATTCGAAAGAAAAAGAAGTGGCATTTTATTTTGCGTCTTTAGAATATGTACACTGCCCCTATATGCAAGGTATACACTCTT
>NW_006435763.1:5507286-5523035 GCF_000325575.1 Pteropus alecto | reverse complement strand
AATTGTTTCCCTCGTTCGTTGATCCATTTTCTTTGCCTGCTCACCACCCACCTGTGGGACTCCAGCCGAAACAAGCGCTGGACCAAGTTCAGCGCTGAGTACGGCCTTGAGCGTCGGGCAGGTCTGAATTCTAAGCCAGGCTCCGCTACTTCCAGGCCGTGTGACCCTGGGCGAGTGACTCGGCGTCTCGGAGCCTCAGTTACCTGCCCCGTGAAATGGCAATAACACAGATTCTTTTCAAGGAATAACCGAGATCTTGCTTTTCGAAGTGCCCGCTGGGCCCAGAGACGTGCGGGCGAGCACTCGCTCCATGGTGCCAGCGAATATATTACAGAGGCTCGTGGCATCCGCGGAGCCACAGCCTCGGTCACGGCGCGGCTCGGCCCTGCTGACGCCCATGCCAGCTGCCTCCTGGGCCGCGTTCATTTCTGAGTTTTGCACCTTGATGTGCGTAGCAGTTCACTCAAAAGCTTCCTAAACAGGGACCTATTTCCGGCCTCGGACTGGAAATATTTCTCCGGGTCACTCAAAATCCACTGGCTGGGACCACAATACGCCGGTTGAGAACGCGTCTCACCGTTAGAAGGACAGGAAGTGTTGGACATTTGGCAAGGAGCGACTTCAGCAGGCTCTCGTGCGACATGTCCGGGCCCGTTCCGAGGTCAGACGCCAGATTTAGACAGTGCTGAGGACCCAAATCGGGCTCTAGAAACTGGGCCAAGGGATCTGCCCATAATGACAGACATCAAAACCGAAGAAAGCCTCCGTCGAAGGCGAAAAAAAAAAAAAGAGGCAAATTACAAAGACCTTCTTCCGAATCATCTTCTAAAAGTGAACACTGAGCGCGGGCAGCGGCCCCAGCGTGCCCAGACCTCCTTTTTCGGAGCTAGAAAGAGTAACGGGTCAAATTCCAACTTGCAATTTAATTCTATTTTGAAGTTTACTGGAAAGCAGAAAATAAGACGAGGATCTGAGGGAGGCCGGCGGTTTGGAGCCGCGGAGGAAGCGAAAGGCACACATTAGGCCAAAGCCATCAAAAGTCCTCGCAGCCGGGGTCTCCCGGGTCTTGACAGCCCCTCAAGCCCGCCTCGTGCACAATGTGCGTGACCTTGACCTTTGAACCCGTTATCGTCCTAGCTCCTTTTGTAAGGGGACGAGACGGGGGTGCTTATGAGAAAGAATGGGCCCGGAAATGACTCGATTGTTTTTTAAGTACTGATGTTTGGAGGGTAGAAGGTGGGGTTTTAGTGGCGAACGAGACTCGAGAGAAACGCACAGGGTGATCCTAGGTGACCGGCAGGGTCTTCGGGACATCGAGAATCAAGCGTGGAGGCTCCGCTGCAGAAGAGGACAACCCAGTTCACACCAGGAGTTTACACTGCCTGCCCCAGCACTGAATCGAAACCTTGACCTCTGCTGGCTGCCCCACAGCCAGCATCACGATCGCTGCCCCTCTCGCCAGAGTGCAGGGCCGGATCGGTTGCATCACACGCTTCCTCGTGAGATCCTGAAAGGCTGATGCAAGCTCTAGGGGGTCTAGGGGGCACACCTGAACATCCCTGGACCACCAGGCACACGACACCTTAGTCCTCCCTGCACATCCATAGCCCTCTGGAATTGTTCTGATAACGAGATCGGGTTGCTCATTCAGCAGTGAAGGACCTGGACCCTGGACCGCTCCCTCCCACCAGGCACACGACACCTTAGTCCTCCCTGCACATCCCATAGCCCTCTGGAATTGTTCTGATAACGAGATCAGGTTGCTCCTTCAGCAGTGAAGGACCTGGACCCTGGACCCCTCCCTGCCTGGGTCTGAACGCTGTGGTCCAGCCATTGCAATTCACTCGACGCCCACTGAGGCATGTTGTGAGGCTTACTCCTAGCTGATTGGAGCCGAGCGCTCAACACAGTGCCTATAACACAAAATTATGCAAAAATATGAATTGCAGTTGCTATCGTTGATGCCGATAACAAAAATTAAATTATAATATTTGTGCCGCTCGTTTCTTGGTAGAGTGCCGTTAAAGCCAAGAGCTCTCTATTTAATGCAATTTGCTCCCCAATTAATTAATTATGTTAGACCCAAACTGAATTATAACGTCTCGCTCTCTGAAGAATGCTGACGGTTTCACCTTGGCCTGCCAAAAATGCCCTGCCACCAAAAAATTGCTTATAAGGCACCCCTGTCATTTCACTCGATGACAGCAAAGTATATTATTTTTTGAAGAAGTCTTTTGGCCATGAGGCCTCGTGACACTGAATTGAGGAAAATCACTTCTGAACAGCAGATCAAAACACTCCTTGGCTGACTCTGGGCTTGGGGGGCGTGACTGCTTGAGAGGGTGCCTTTCCCAGGACCCCTGATCTTTAGAGCTCTGGGTCTAAGATTATAACTCTGGCAGATGCCGCTCCAGCTCCGTCCTGTGAGGACACGCAAAGCCCATCTGGCTGTCAAGCACAGTCAGGCGCTCCAGACTCCGTCCAGAAAGGAACACCCCAGGGCCTGAGGCCTCTCGCTGATGAGCAAGAGGCCGGCCTGGCCTGTGATGGACGCAGTTAATCCCGCTGTTAAATCACTAAATCCACTATTGACACACAGGTGACAAGGAGGCCTAAGGGGAAAAGGATGTTTTCACTCTGCTGGCACATTCATTTTAGAAAGCCCATTCAAACTTCTTGGGGGGCGGGGAGGGGACACGGCAGGGGGACGGTTCTCCTCACACTGCCACAAAGCACATTTTTAATGGGCAGGTGTCCGAGATCTCTTATCTCTCACCAACTTGACTGGACGGGCATGTGTGGGAAGGATATGCAAGGCTGCTTCGGGGTCCCGAAATGCCCCCCACAGATGCTCACGCAGATCCTGGAGTTGAGGGTCCATGAGATGACGAGGGGCTGTTTCGTTCTCGGGGCTGCAGTTCAGCCCAAGTCTAAGGGAATCGTTCACGAGATGCCTGAATTACAGTCCTGGAGTGTGGAGGTGTGGGGGGCACATGCTCGCCCACGGGAGGCGGCCCTCACACACACACTCACACACACAACACACGCACAACACACACGACACACCACACACACAACATACACCACAACATACACACCATACACACACACAACACACCACACACACACTCATACACACACATACACAACATACACACCACATACTCATACACACACACACTCATACACACACCACACACACAACACACACAATATACACCACAACATACACACTACACACACACACACACACACCACACACACACACTCATACACACACCACACACACAACACACGCACAACACACACAACACACCACACACACAACATACACCACAACATACACACCATATACACACACAACACACCACACACACACTCATAAAACCCGCACACACACACACACACACACACACACACAGGATCCAGAGCACCAGGCTTAACCCTGCCTAGACCTGACCACTTTGTCCAAAATAGAGGCCAAAATAAAACCAGTGTAAACAGATTAAACACCATGGCAACCAAATTCCAACCTTGCAAATACCAAGGACTGGTGAGGGGGTGGGGTAAAAAGACTGGCTTGAGATTATCGTTTCTGGGGGATTAGGGAAGGGGGAGGCAGAGAGGCTCTGAGGATCTAAGGGACTGGAGCTGTGTCTGGCCCTGACGTGGGCTGGGGTGCTCTCACAAGTGGGCTCTCCCAGTGGCCACCATCCGCCACCTTGGAAGGGGGCCCAACTGATGGCGCTCCGAGGGGATCTGGGCGCTCGCTTTCCCAGACAAGAAACACCTCGGCAGGGGGCGTCGCAGCTGCACTGCTGTGCTCGGGCTGGTCCCACCTTTGGGGAGAAGCAGGGAGGGACATAGAACCCGTCAAACTCTACACCTGATTTTCAACCAAGCTGATGGTCACTATATTTGCATCTGTTCAGTCGCTTATGCCAGTGACTAATAACGGGCTGGGTGTGGCTGCAGGGACACTAAATATAGTAACACCCCCTCCCTTTTGGAGCTCATTATTGCTCATGAATAGATACCCGATGAGGCAAACTACATCCCACAGTGCAATCCAGCCTTACAAGAGGCCCGATTTGAACCCCCAAAGGAGGGGCTGGTCCTGCTTCTTGGCACAGAGATGGTCACAGGTCCATCAACCCTGGAGAAGTGCATTCTGTGGTCGCTAAATGCTGTTTTTCCTCCTTCCAGTTCACACCAAAAGTTCGCACGACACCCTGCCAAGCTCAACTACATCGCTTCCTCCAAGCAGACCTCCAGGATCCTCCAGATGGTCCGGGCCACCTGTTGCGTACTTTCGCTAGTCCCCGTCTTCCCCACGAGGCAGCAAGCTCCAAGAAGTCAAGGAATGCGTCTAACTGCTCACCATGACAGCCCCAGTGCCTAGCCTGGAGCCTGACCCACAGGAGGCACTCAGTGCATCTAGCCCACAGACAGGCATGGCAACGAGTGGCCTGTCTGTGCCCCTGGGGCCGGACACGCTGCTCAGAAGAAAGGACCCTGGCTGGTTCCACACCCGCCTGGGGCTCCCCAAGCAGTCACGCCCAGTGTCCATGCACCAGTGAGGACGGGGGATGTTCTGCGTTTTCTTTAGAGTCTGACTTTGTCTACTTGGCCTCCGTACATCACAGGGCTGGGTTTATTAACTGTTTTCTGCATCCTCCATGCTCTGGCATTTGGGGCCTTAGAGATCTGGGGACAGAGTGTCCCTCCCCGGGCCGGTCAGTGCTTTGAGACAGCCGAGGTTCACCGGGGAGCAGTCTACACCGATTCCCAGTCTATACCCCCAACTGCCATCTTCTCTAACTCGTACATGAGCCAGCACTTCCCCTGTCCTACGTCACTCCAGGGCCACATACCAGGGCCCCCCCCCATAGCCCAGAGCACCCCGGAATTAGTCAAACTAGTTAGTCTTTAACTGTCCCTTCTGTGGGCCGCGGCTTATGCGGGGGAACCCCTGATAGCCGGCCCCCTCCTGTCTTCCACTTTCTGACCCAAATTGTTTTCCTCCTGCAGCCCAGTGTGAAGAGCCATGTCCCTCGTTTCCAGGGCAACCGTGAGAAACACAACACTTTTCTTTCGGTGGCCCTGGGCTCTCCTTGTCACTCTTTAACCTTGATAAATTAAGGCCGGGCACGGAATGGGGGCAGCCGCGTGGGTGGGGCGCCTTCCTCGCGCCCCTCCCCCCCCAACTCCATTTGACGAGTCATCTCGTCCTCACTGCAACCACAGGAAGTCTCCAAACGACGAGAAATGAGAGAGAGAGAGAAAAAAAACACTTCTGCAAAGTGAAGTGAAAAACAGATCACTGGACGGGGAGCTCAGTGTCTTCGTTAAGACTCTGCGGCCGGAACACCTGGGCTTGTTTGGATGTTGCCTTGGTCACCCACCTATCGGGGGGCCCCACTCAGCTGTACCCACTGAACCGTGGTCTCTCACCTGCAGAATGGGACCGGCGACCACGGAGGATTAAAGCACGTTCGTACGGGAACGTGCTGGGGGCCGGTGCCGGCCCCACACAGGAAGCCAACCGGGGAGCCGCGATAATCACCCCCATTACACAGACGAGAGAAACTGAGGCTCAGTGAGCTCGAGAGCGTTTTCCCAAAAGCACAAGGCTGGGAACTGGTGCTCGCGGCCAGGATTTCTGATTCTCAAAGCTCTCCGCTCCCCTCCCAGCTCTCAACCTCATTTCTTGTCCCCCGACTTCAACAAAGACACACTGAGCTGTGGGCCAGGCACCGGCCTGGGAGCCCGGGTGATGGCAGTGAGTGACACAGCGGAGATCCCAGTCTCTAGAAAGCTTACGGGCCAGTGGGAGAGAGGGCCGTAAGGGACAATCGCAGAAATAAATGGAGAGCCACAGACTGGGACGAGAGCTGGGAAGGGAAAGTGGGAGCTGCTGTAGTGACAGAGAGTCTGGGGTTGGTGGCGGGGGTGGGGAGCGGGTGGCAACCGAAACCCAGGGACCGGGGAAGAACGTTCCAGGCAGAGGAAACGGCAGCCGTGACGGCTCCGAGGGAAGACAGTGCCTGGCATGGCCGCGGAACCACGAGGCGGCCAGCGGTGGTGTTGATGCAGTGACATCAGGAAAGCAGCAGATGATGACAGTTAGGCAGGGCTTCTCAACCTGTCCCTTCTGCCATTTTGGACCAGAACATTCTTTTCTGGGGGGAGCGGGGCATCCTGTGTACTGTACGATATTTAGCAGCATCCCTGGTCTCTACCCGCTGGTTTCCAGTAGCGCCATCGCCTAGTCGTGACAAGCAAACATGTCTCCTGACATTGCCCACCGTCCACTCGCCTCTGCTGTGCGGAGCCACGTGGGCACAGAATGAAATAATCTTAAGCCAAAAAAGCGCTCGCTGCGTACGAAATACAGACCCAGTGAGTGGAGAAGATGCACTCCACTCACGTGACGAATTATTTGGGGGACAGTTCAATTCCTGCGCTCGGCAGACCGGGAGCTCCTTGAGAGCTGTCTGTCATGTGCCATTTCCCTGGTGCCTCGTGCAGGACCTGAGGCACCAAAGCTCAGGAGGCAAGTGGCAGTGTGTGAGAAAGACAGAGAAGCTTCTTGGAGTCCCGGGGACTCATCCCTGTCTCTGGCAGCTTCGGAAGCCAAGGGCCGGACACACAGCAGCAGGCGCTGGCTTTGAGAATGGCCCTGGAGGAGCTGCAGCCCCTGCTGGTGTGTCAACAGCTCCTCCAGGGTCCTCGAATGCTAGAGTTTAGGGTCTGAGTTCTGTAGGACAGGGGGACAGAGTCTCAGAGTCTCGGCTGCTGCATCCACCAGCACGGGCCCCGCACGCACGCTTCTGCATGACCATCGGACACCTTAAAAGAGGTGGAGAGAGTGGAGACGTGTCAACTACAGCAGGTGAGGTGGGAACTGGGGGAAAAGCCACGCAAATCGGCACTGACGGTAAGAAAAGAAATTTCGCCTTGGTGCGGTGACCACCTGTGCTACTGAGGTGGTGGCTGGTGTCGCTTTGAAAATCAAAGAATGACCAGGCAATGATTTCAGGTCATTTGGACCCTTCACAAGCCCTGGGATCGCACTCAACAGCTTAGATGAGACTTCGCAGATAGCTTGCAACTCTGTAGGCGTGAGTTATAGGCTCGGTTTTGACCCCCGAGAATGCAGATAAGTGAGAAGGGGAGAGCCAAGAGGGGCTAGGTGACATGCTTCTTTCATTTGCTACTAGCCATGTCCAAGAGGAAATGTGCAAGGCTTTCCTGGCTTGGTCTTAATTTATCCTCACAAGAGCCTCCTGGGGTAATTATGATTCTATTTTATAAGTGAGGAAACCGAAGTTTGGAGAGATTAGGAATGTGACCTCCACCATCCAGCTAGCAAGCCTGAACTGCCACCGCGACCCCCTCACCCTCAGCTCTAGCTACGCCGGTCTCCTTGCAGACCTGCCTCAGGACATTTGCACAGGTGGCTTCCTGTGCCTGGATTACTCTGTCCCCCCTTCTTCACCTGCTTAACTCCTCCCGACCTTCACACCTGGACTGACTCATTGCCAAGAAGCCTTCTCTGGCCTTTCGCCAGACCAAACCACCCTATTAAAATTCTCCTATTATCAGGGCTTCCTTTTCCACCTCAGGACTTGTTAAAGCTGCGGTTTAAGAAAAGAGTGACTGTTGGCTGGCTCCCCCGCTGTATGTGTATGTGTCAGATCCAAGATGGCTGCAAATTCTTTGACGTTCTGCTCTTGGCGAGGTGGAGTCTTATCCCCCCTTGAAACGAGGCTGGTCTTAGGCACTCGTGTGACCAACAGGATGTGGCGGGAGCGAGTTTCCGGAAGCTCTGTAGGAAGCTGCTGCTGGGACGCGTGGAACATTCATTCTTGGGAAGCGCCCTCTGGGAACCCGGCCATCACGCTGCGAGAAGCCCAAGGCACATGTGACAGCTCCGGCTGAGCTCCCAGCCAACGGCCAGCACCGACCGCCAGCCCTGGGAGTGAGCCATGCTAGTCCTCCACCCCAGGACACCCTCAGGTGACCGCAGCCCCATCCCACACCTGACTGTGACACGTGTGAAAACTCAAGAGAGAACCGTCCAGCTAAGCCCAGTCAACATATAAAACTAAGAGATGATAATGAATAAGCCACTAAGTTTGGGAGCAATTAATTTGTCACGAGCAATAGATAAGGAGGACCCCGTAGAATCCGACGTGCTGAGCAGCTGTTCGCGCCTCAGGTGTGCATACCTGAGGCAGCCGCTATGACTAGGTGCTTAATAAATCTACTATCTGTTGATTCGATGAAGAATTGAATGTGTGAATTAACTCATGGCGGAGGCTGAATCTGAACCAGGTTATACAGCTCCAAACTCCCCTTCCCTTTCCTTTGTAACCATGACCTGATGTTCCCGTGAGAAGGGACACAGCATGTTATTTCCTGCCTATCATATTTGCTAAAGGTATGAGAGGATTAGTGGAATGTTCAAACTGGACCTTATCACAACAAAATGGTGACCCCAGCAGCTCTCTAGGCCAGGGTATTGCACCGAGGCTGACGTCCCTTTTCCATAAAGGGCCACGTGATCAATGTGCTCAGCTTTGCAGGCCGTAAGGTCTCTGGTGTAACTGCTCTTCTCTGCCATACAAAGAAAGTTGCTACGGGCCAAATGTAAATGAATGGGTGGGGCTGTGTTCCAATAAAACTTTATCGACACAAAGAGACAGTGGGCCAGATTTGCCCATCCCTGGTAGAGAGCATGATCCTCAAATTTAGGCGTGATCGTGTTGTTTGTAGACCCCATGAAACAGGCGATGCCTCTAACAGAAATAACGTTCGGGACTTAATGTCGCTTTGGAGACAGCATCTGTCACCGTATTTTAGCATGGTCATCAAGCAAGTTCGGGTGCCAAAGA
Organism: Pteropus alecto; assembly: GCF_000325575.1. Taxonomy (NCBI): domain Eukaryota; kingdom Metazoa; phylum Chordata; class Mammalia; order Chiroptera; family Pteropodidae; genus Pteropus; species Pteropus alecto. The sequence continues at coordinate 5,514,135 of NW_006435763.1, read as the reverse complement.
TGTAAGAAAAATTTACAACACTCACCCCCCCCAAAAAAAAATTTTATATAGAGAAAAATCTGATCCAGTGACCTTTTATTTCCATCTTAAATTGGGGAGCGGGGAGCCGGCTCCCTTTGACCTGAGAATAGGACGCCCTCGGCCAGCTCACGAGAGCAATGTCCCATGGCAGCAGTGTTTGGAAACCACTGAGGCCATGCACTGCAAATATCAGGTCATGGTTAAGAAGTTCTCCTGGTAGGTCCCCCATAAGCCACTGGTCGATAAATTACGGAATCGGGGTCTGTGAGGAGAGCAACCCACTCCTTGCTAATAGTCCGTGCAACAATCAGCTCGATTACTGGGCCGAGTTTATTCAAAGCAGCCAAGAGGTGTCTAGGGGCTTACTCTTTTGTCTTTGTGGCATCTAGCCTTGAATTTCAGAAAGTGTTACTCGGTTAGTCTAAACTTGCAAAATGACTGAACTTAACGTATATCTAAGGCATGAAGGCGCGTCTTAGGGCTTGTACCCAAACTCGAGATGTTGGAACGATACAGTGAATTTTTTAAACTTTGTATTTTAAAATCATCAGAGATGCTAGACACTTCATTTTTAAGCGAGCCACAGAGGCATGGCTAATGTGAATTTTCAGGCACCAGAAATTTGCCATTCTAATTATTATTAGCAATAATGGCTCAATATGTGAAGAACTCCTGAACTCGCAAAGCGATTTTTTTAAAAGAGGGTATTGCATCATGTTATTCTTAGACCAGTCCCGGGGTTAGGTAGAACAGGTATAATCATTTTTATTTTACAGATGAAGAGAGGGAGGCTCACAGTGGAGACCAGTGACCTTGTTCAGGGTCACAGCTAGTAAGTAGCAGAGATGAGGCTGCAGGTCAAGCCTGCTTAGCTCCAGCCCCTCACATGTGTCCCATTTCCAGAGAACACCGTGATTCCTCTCTGGCAATAATTAATATGCGATGTATTTTCCCGTGACTCTTTACGGAATCCAGCGCCATCCCCCAAAATGTGCTTCGTTAATTATTCAGATTTTTTTTTTTTTAGCCAAGAGTCCAAATGTTCAATCGAATGGGTGTGCACGTTATTTGTGCATACCATATTTTTAAAGGGAGGCAAATGTCCAATAATAATCCAAGGGCTTGGCCTGGAAGCAAATTTCAACCGAAAACATCAATTTACTATCTGGATTTGCCTCCATGTCAACGACTGAATCTTTCTTGATTGACCCAATAAAACCCACTTGGATTTAAACACCAGGGTGGGAGGTTAGTTGGTCCAAGCCAGATGGCCTGTCTTTGGGACCTTACCAAACATAGGCCAGCTGCTCTTGTGACAATGTACTTGAACCATCCCAGATATGCACACAGCATCCCTCCCACCACAGTGGTGTGCACACTGGGTCAGCCTGCACTTTGGTTTACCTTATTAGAATCCCCTTTCCAATCAAAGAGCAGGACTCCACGAAGAACCCGTGGAAAATTAAGAATTAGACATATATTTTGGTCTGAAGAGAATACGCCCGTGCCTTGCCTCTCACTGTTCTTTGTGATGGGAGGCTGGCTAAAAGAATTACTGTGAAGCTTCTGGAAAACCTTGCTGAGTAAGGAGGGGCAGACTGTATTTCCCAGAGATGACTGCGAGTATCTCGCCCATCCCATCTGCTGTTCTGCAAGGTGACCTGGCCGCACACGACCCCCTCGTCTCCTCATCCCGACAAGGGGTGGGGTCTGTTTGCCCAGTCCCTGGAATCTGGTCGGGCCCCATGACTGCTCTCAGAGACAGAATAGGGAGGAGGGGTGCTGTGTCGGTTTGGGGCATGGCCCTCAACTTTCTGGCAGCCTCCGTTTCCTGCCTCCTGGAGGCCAGCTGCCACTCAGAAGCGTCACTACCCTGAGACTATCCTGCTGTGAGAAAAATCAAGCCACGGCAAGAGTCTCTGGAAGACCAGATGACACGCGGAAGGAGAGGGAGGTCGAGGAGGAAGAAGTCAACAGGCGTATGGATGCCGAAGCCGTCCTAGAAGAAGATTCTCCAGCTCCAGCTGCCGCCACATGGAGCAAAGCAAAAACCACCTCCTGGCAGAGCCCCTCCTAAATCCTGACCCGCAGAAGAGTGAACGAAACACGGCGTCTGGTTTAAGCCACTCGGTTTTCGGATACAGATACAGCCTTGCTTTGCTGTGCTCCACGCGTGTTGCGTCTTTCACACGTGAAGGCAAGACACTTCTCCCGTAAAAAAAAAAGATCGCCACTGGCTTTACTGAGATACTTTATTACGGTGGCCTGGGACCGAGCCCGCCATGTCTCTGAGGCATGCCCGTGGCTTCTTATACAATGACAGGCAGCTGGCGTATGCTTTTTTAAAAAAAACAAAACGTAAGCGAGACCTCACTCAAGGCCCCTGTGAAGGGCTGTCCAGTTTGTGAGCTGCAATCTAGCGGGTGCCCATCACCGAGTCCTGCCTGGGGAGAGCAGCCCTGGCCCAGGGGAACACTTTGTCTTGTCTCTCTGCTAAAAGGGTACCTTGATCAGCCCCTCGAAGGCCCCGTGTAGATTAGCAGTGACTCCAAGCTCGGCTGTCCAGACTTGAGACCTTGACTCCCGGAAACCTAAGAGTTTTAAGCAAAAACGTGATCACCGCGGCCAATCGCAGTTAATTTTCTCTGCTGCTCTCCTGGTGACGTCGGTGAGCTTGCCAACCCTATCTGGTGCTTCCTCCCTCTGCCTCCAGTGGCTGTCCCCAGATGGGGCTGATGCCTGTCCCACCCTGCGGGGCCACTGTCTCACAGGTGGTGCCTGCTGATTCGTGCCACAGGACAATGCTCACCCCTGCACAGAGCTCATTGCTGGGTCCTCAATTCTACACCTCAAGGGCAGGGATTTGCTCCCCGTCACCTTTCGGTGAAGGCTGGCAGTTGGGCTCATTCCGAACCCATTAAGATGACTTTTTTCCTCCAAGGCCCTTCCGTGAGGATTGAATACTAATGAGCCTCCAGGACAAAGGATGGGCCTCCTGCTGCCCTCCGGCGCTGGGCAGTGGCTCAGTGGGGACAGTCCTCTGTGCTGTCCTGTCCACCTTCACACTCTCCTGAGTCAATACGGATTATCGTTACCTCACAGGATGACTGAAGGCTCGCTGTGCCATGGTGGCAGCGCCCCAGGAAATGCTCTCACAGTATGAGCGAGTCTTGTAGGCCACGTCACCTAGATGTCGGCGGCCAAAGCCGCTCTGCCTCCCAGGAAGGAATAGGAAGTCTAGTCAGCCTCCGTCTCGCCATGTGTGCCTGTCCTAAGAAGCTTTAAGTCTGTCCATCCGGCCCAGGGGATGTTTGGACATCCTCCCTCCTTTCCTTCCTCTGAGAAGTGGGTGCACGTCGCTTGGACTCAGGAGCCAGAAGCATCCGCGTTCACGTCCAGACTCTGCTGCTTCTTAGCTACGCTTCTCTGGGGCTCCTGTTTTGTCACCTATAAAATGAGGGCAACAGCACCCAGGAAACCTGTGAGGACCGGCAAGAGAAGGCCACGTCTGCTAGCAATGGTGGCACACAAGTTATTCTCCGTGGTTCGTGAGCAAAACTTTTTGGAAAAATTTCAATAGTCATGTCCTCATGCTGACGTATAGTAGAAGAAAAGAGGCTTCGCGGATACCATGATTTTACGGATATTATAGTTTAAGGTTGAGGCTAAGTAAAAAGTGAGTGGATGTCGAGAAAAAATATTAAGTAACTGTTGCTGGGGAAGGTGTTGGGCGGATGCTGTGGAAACACAGAAAATTACGTGTATGGATCCATCCCCACCGCCTGCACGCACATAGTAGGTACACAGCCCCGCTACCCCGGCACATAGTAGGGCTGGATAAGGCTATTTCCCTCTCCCTCTCCTGTCGGTGCAGCGCAGACACTTGTGACGGCATCAGTCTCCACCCTTGAACTTGGCTCCAGCCTCATCAGGGCTTGACCAAGGCTTAGAAGTTGGAGGCGGAGTCCCCGATGTCTCGGGGACTTCTCCCTTGCCAGGGGGACGAGGAGGAACAGTCTTCAGCTTTGGAGGACGTGATTTCCCTTTAAGCTCCTCGTAAACAGCGGGGCTGGCCCACCTCGATAAACTCTTACTCAGGGCTCGCAATTCCCTGCCCTGCCACGCCATATGCTGCCCTTTCTCTGTGTTTAACTCCCCGCTGACGACTGATGAGACTAAGATGCATGAAGAAGTGCGGGATGAAAGCCAGAAAAGGCTCCTCATTAGCATCATCTATATATTTTAAGTGCCAAGAAATGATTTTTTCTTGGACCTACCAATTATGTAGGATGCCAGATTGCTCCCCTCCAAATGTCGGCCAGCTCAACCAACTGAGCAGGCGTATTAGCTCAGTCAGACCACGGGCTAAGAATTCTTAAACTTCTAGGGAGCCACGGAATGTCTCCGTTGCCAGAAACCACAGCCCACACCGAAACGTGCGGCACCCCAGTCCCCGCTTCAGAAAAGGCCCTCTGCTAACTGTTCGGAAGAACTAGTCCAACTGGGACCCCAAACTTTCACTGGCTGCTGTGTGTTCGACCCGTGGCCACTCCTGAACTGTATTCATTCCATTTACCCCGAAAGGCTTTTCCTTCCCCAACACTCAACCAGACTGTCTCCTGTCACCGTGCCGTTGCTCATGCTGTTCCCTGGAGGTGCGATGCCCTTCCAGCCCCTGCCTCTTGGCCCAGAGAGCTTACACGCATCCTTTCAACTCAGCCCTCCAAGAAGCCACCTCTGACTTCCTAAGAGTTAACTGGCCGTGAGCTCTGCTCCGTACCAGGAAAGGGGCAGAGTAACGTGACCGTACGTGTCTGCAGAGCGAATACGGGCATCCCGTGGGGGGCGGCATCTGCCGATTTAACCCATTAATCAGAAACGGTGGCAGCTTTGCTCAGGATGCATTGAGCACGCACGACATGGGAGGTGCTAAGACGCCACGTTGCACAGGAAGGAAGAGCACGTTCCGGCCCTCGTTGGGTTTACGTTCTAGATCAGAGGAGGCAGAGCTCCACGCGGATGAGCAGGATTATTTCAGACAGTGATCAATGTCACGGTGACAATGAAGCAAGGTGATGGCATAGAGCAGGGATGAGCCGACCACAGCCGGTGGGTCGCAGCCAGCCAACCATCTGCTTTTGTAAATAAAGCGTTATTAAAACACAGAAAGACCCATTTATTTATTTATATGTTGTCTAACTGCTTTTGCACGACAAAGACAGAGCCGAGTAGCTGCAACAGAGACCATATGGCCCACGAGCCTGAAATATTTACGATCTGGTCTCTTACTGGGAAAAAAACCCCAAAAAACTCCAGCTCCCTGGCAGAGAGAGCGATCGCAGGGGAAGGAGGATTTTAAACAGGGCGGACGGGGGAGGCCCAAGCAGAGGAGGCGAAGGCACGGCTGGCATGCAGGATGGAGTCTGAAACGTGGAAGACTTCGCGTAGGACTTCTTTCTCATCGCCAGCGAAGTCCCCTCGTCAGGGTACCCAGCTCTGCACCACTCCCTGCCCTCGACGCTACCTTTGAGATGCTTCTAGAACAGCTGAAGCACTGGGCCATCCACGTATCTCACCCACACTGCTTTTTTATTTAAAAGACTCCCTGTTGCTTTTTTTATATTCGTGTTTTAAAAGGAACTGTCAGTCCACTCTAAAATCACAGGTTTAATACACCAGTTATATATACTTCCTTTAAATACAGTAAATACATTTTTTTTTTTTTTTGAAAAACGTTCACCCGTCTGCCACCTAAATTCATCTCAGTCTCACTGGGGGAAACAATCGCTGACAGTCAAACTATTAACGCAACTCGCAACCCGCCCCTGCCTGACATAATATGTGGCAGGGCTGCTGCGGTATTTTCAGAGGGACAGGAAAGTCACAGGGCAGCTTAGGGGACATGACCTAAGCTCCGGAGTCACCCAGAGCCTAACCTTCACCCTGTCGCTTAGCAGCTGTGTGCTCTTGGCTAAGTCAAACCTCGAGAGCCTCAGACTTCTCATCTGTAAAACAGAGGTGGGCCGTGGGGGCACCGTGAGAATTAAGAGATATGTAGGACTTGGCCTGGGGCTGGACACATAGTAGGTGCTCAATAAATGATTGTGGCTATGATCACAAATGCATGATTATTTGCGGTTATAATTATGATCATCAAATGTCCTTCGGTCTCTCGAAAAGTGCTAAAAGCATCGCTGATGATGTATCTGAGTTTCGGAGACATGCTCGGCCCCTGCCTGGGGGGCTTTGGGGGTCTCTTGGCAGCACAGTACTTTTCCACTGGGCTCACCCAACGAGGTCTCCCTTTGCTTGCTTTCCTTTTATTTTTTTGTTTCCATTAACGATTAACCATCATTCAGAGGGGAGGAGGAGAGAAATTACAGCAATGTTCCTTGTTCTGGTCCCCGCTGGGTTGGGAGGCTGCTATTTTAGACTCAATCAGCTACCTGCAGGGTCACTGGATGAAATGCCTCCCCACGAGAATCTGCTGGAAGTGTCACCATTGGGAGGCTTCCCCCAGTGACCTGGGGCCTGAAAAACTCCAACCGCTCAGAAGCCCCCAGGCACCTCAACTTCACCCGGGATGGGAGCCCAATTTCTTTAAGGAGCACCCCTCCTGGAAAAATGGCACCTCTCCCTGACTCTGCAGGGAAAAATGCAAGGTCTGTCCTCTGAAAGCAGTTACACCCTAGTTGTGAGGATCAAACACCCCTCTGCGTGAACAGATTTACGTCTCTAACCACTGAATTCAAGAAATCGTTAAGAGTGGGCTTTCTTCCCTTGGCCCAAGTAAGGGGAGAGGAAGACAGCCAGGACACACATCGAGCT
>NW_006435763.1:5475076-5507242 GCF_000325575.1 Pteropus alecto | reverse complement strand
CCAGGATAATTCAGCCGCTGGCTCACAGGAAAGCACGCACACTGGTCTCGCCAGCCGGGAACAGGACACCGGTCTGCTGTTCCAATCCCAGCACCAGCTACGTAAGTTAATTGCAGGACGCAATGCAAAAGAGAACTGTTTAAAACCTATTAAAGATGTCAAGATGGTGACCGCAGAGCATTCAAGGGGCCCTTCTGAGTGTGGCATCCAGCGCATCCGTATGGGGGGCACACCCATAAAGCCAACCCTGTCGGCTTCTCTTTCTGGGTGCCTCCACTATTATCCCAAGACTTTCCCAGCCTGAACAGACCCTATGATTTTAATTTGCGCACGTCCACATTTAAAGCCTTCACAAAGGAGTAACGGGTATGGCTTTCTGGTTTCACAAACAACGAACCCCCTTGCTCGCAAAGAATGAAAATCACATGGAACAGAGTTCACCCAGAACATTCTTCAAGCAGAGCAGGATGGCGCCTGAGAAATCAGAGCTGTCCAGTGTGTGGACGAGGAACCCAGCCCTAAGCTTCATTTCATTTCTGTCGTATTATTCTGAGAGGCAGGATTCAATGAAAACCTGAGGATGAACTGCACTCATAATAAATAAAGGAAAGAAAAGAAAAGGTAGAATGGCCCCGACGTTTATCATAAACGGAAAATAGAAAAAGTAAAATAAGAAAAAGCGAAGGAATCGAAAAATAAGTATGTAAAATTAAGTAAATAATATTAATAATTAAGAACTAGAACGCATATAATAAGGAAATAAAATACAAATAAAGCCATCTCCCGAGCAAGGGTCGGCAACTTTTTCTGTAAAAGTCCAGAAAGTGAACATTTTCAGCTCTGCAGGCCATAAGGTTCCTGGTGCAGCTACACTCTGTGATTCACGAGGCAAACAGGCACAGACAATACATAAATGAATGGCCGTGGCCGTGTTCGAATAAGACTTTTTTTTAAATAAAAACAGGCAGCTGGCCAGCTTTGGTCCACAGGCGTTATTGGGCTCCCTCCAAAGTTAGAGCACAACTTCTCAAACTTAACCCAGGAGAGTATACCCCCCAAAAAGAAATGAAGAAACACTTACTAAAGAACCCAAGTTTTTAAGAAGTGCTCAGTGGAACATGGTGTAGAAAAGTAATTTATTTTCTCATCACCGAGGTACGCAGATACGCGATTTAAGCCCATCTCGAAGAGGAGAATACCATGTCGCTGGCGACCGAGGATGGCGTTAACTACTGTTATCAGAAAGCAGAAGGCTATACTTTTTAAGCACTGCTGTGCATTTTCTGGAGGCATTTAACAGCGACGCGTACCAATCGATGCAGGTAAATGAATCCATTCGGAGGCAGGCCACGGATGGTAAATCACATTGTCCAATAAAGTTTCTAAATTAGCAACAGTGCAACACAGAACCTTTCTCTTTTTTTATGAAAGCAAATCCTCTTTGGAAGGAGATGGACTGGAGAGAGAGAGAGAGGCTCGCGAGGCTGGAGTGGGGGAGGGGAACTGATGGAGCTCCGGGGCTGGCAGCTCACCTGGGAACCGGCGCTGGGACTCTTGGGTGTGTTATCAAGGTCCCAGTGAGGGCCTGTTTCCCCCGGGCAGGTGGCAGTCTTTGGGTTTCACGTGCCGCGGCCTCTAAGGAATGTCTTTGGCATCCCGTCCATAGAAAGATCGAAAATGAATGGATCACTCCTTCGCTGTGGGCGGGAGTGTGGAATGATGCGGCCACTTTAGAAAACAATTTGGCCGCTTCTTAAGTTCAATATAAATTTACCATATGACCCGGGAATCCCACTTTTGGGAGTCTACCCAAGAGAAATGAAAGCACACGTGCACACGCAGACGTGCACACGAAGGCTCACGGTTGCCTTATTCACAACAGTCAAAACGTGAAAACGACCCAGGTGTCCATCACCGATGAACGGATCACCATCCTATTTCTGTGCCCATTTTTGGGAACATCCAGGACAGGTATACCTATCGGGATGGAAAACGGATTGGCAGTTGCCCGGGAAGTGACTACGAATGGGCGTGAAGAATCGTCTTAGATGAAAATGTTTTAAAACTAAATTATGGCGATGGTTGCCAAGTTCCGTGGCTTTACTAAAAATGATTGGATAGTACCCTTAAAATGTGTGAGCTGTATGGTATACAAGTCCTGCCTCGATCGAGTTGTTTTAAAAATCAAAGGTTCTCATTGTGTCCTTTTGCGCTTCATTTCCCTAGTTCATAAAATGCTGGGGAATCCCATAAACTGCGACAGGCCCAGAGACCCCTGGTTGCAGATGAGGCTGGCCCAGACGCAGACCCCGGACATCACACACCCACTGACCCGTGGAGGTGGAAAGCAAGCACGCGGGAGCCAGGTCCTTGATTTTTACAGCAAGTGCCGAATTCACCTGTGGTGAGAGCACCGTCGGGCTTGGCAGGGCGAGGTTTGCCAAGGTGACCCTAAGACCCACAGCCCTGATCTCCGACCCAACCCCAGGCTTGCAAAGGCCCGAGGGCAGAAAAGAAAGAGAACACTTGCCATACTGAGAGCCGAATTCGCACCCCCCAAATACACCCACACCCACAAACTCGGCGGCGTGTGCTTTGAAGCCGTCGCCCTGAAAGGGACTCCTTGGGGTCCCATTAGATGCCAGAAGCAACTCTCATGTGCTTGGAAGAAAACAAAAACTTTAACTGGAGATAGAGCTTGGCTTTCCTCCAAGTGGTACAAAAAAAAAATCTTATGAAATTCTGAGCTATGACGACATCTCCAGGACGATCCAAATCACTTGCGAGACATGCTAGATTTCCAGCTGATGGAAAGTCACAAAAAACGAGGAGGTGAGGTCGGCAAGGGCTGTCTAGAATGATCTCGTCTTTGCTGCAGCTTCCTTCCCCGGACTAACTTCATCACTCACAACCACACCTGATGGCGGCGGCCGGCTCAAAGTCAAAGGCAGAACTTCGGGCTGGGAACTGAGGCTCAAGCTGGCCTACGTGTGAGCCTGGGCTCGACCTTGGTCACCTGGGTGCCAGGCTCAGGCAGCTGAGCCGCCCAGGTACAGAAGGTACCCTGCCCAGGAGGCTTCAGGGCCCGGGGGAATGGATTTAGGGCTCTAGCTACTGATTCAAGCACATTCCTTTTGTAGCCCAGAAGGTATTTGGATCAGAAACACTAGCTTCACAGTCTGATAATCTCTTTCTCCCGTTTCACTGAAAAAGGAAATATCTAAGATACTGGCGAATACAGTAACATCCTTAACTCCATTTTTCTCTTTCTTCCTTTTTTTCTCCCCCTTTCCTAGTGGCAAGGCTGGATAAGCTTATCAAGCGCGGGCAAACTACATCTTAGCTCTGATCCTTTCGAGAAATCCATTTGGCGCCTTTAACATTTCATTTGGCAGATTGAATTTCGGACATGTTATTTATGGGGCTGGCTTTGCCCTTAACGGAGTATTGCATAAATCCCATTACAGTATCCACTTTAGCGTGTTTGGGGCTTTCTAAGCCAGGGTTTTATTTAAGTGGACAGCCCTAGAATGACCCTCTCTGGCTCAGAAACTCTCTCCTCTCCCTCCAGAATCAACCTTCTCAGGCCATCTCCGTCACCATCAATGTCAAGTGATGTTTTAGAAAAAGTCCTCGTGGGCACAGCACAGAACTAGGTATGTCCCAGCCTCGCAGGCATCGGTGACAGTGTGTCATCAATACTCCTCTGGAGAGTTACGGGGCCCCCTTCCTTCCTGGGGCCACCTCACCCCAAACCCCTCTTTCTTTCTCGCGATGGCCAGTGAAGGTCTGTTAACGACGCGATATGTTTCTGTATTTCTTAAGCTTCCAACAAGGAAAGCACACGACTTGTAATTTCTGGGGGGAGAAAATTATAAAGGAAAGTAAATTCTAGGAAAAAAATGAAGAAGAAATAGATCTGGGTTAGAAGCCCCACGTGAGGCAGCTCCTTGCTTTAACCCCCACGGTCACCACTGATCGACATGGACCACAGGCGTGTGGTCACGATGATGAACGGAGGGCCGTGTGAGACGGTGCCAGGCACACAGGTGCCCAGAGCTGCTTGGCCCTCACGCTTGGGGCACACAGCTCACTCTCTCTGGGCGGGGCCAGACGGGTCACTGCCACTGGAGGTGGCAAGGTGCCGGCGCCTCTAGGATGCCTTCTCCTAAGTAGCTCCGGGGTCCAGCATTGTGCACACTGCAGGGGTGAGGCGGGGGTGGCCCCAGGCCAAAGCCTCAGCGGTTTAGGGACAGCTTCCATCCTCCTGGGACCTGTCTTGGAAGCAGACCCAGAGCTGTCTAATCACTGACTTTTCACATAAATGGGCCCGGGCGGAAATGCAAGGAAGGTGGCTGGCAGTGGACCAACCTCAGAAACCCGGGCAAAGCTAAGGGTGCCACCTGGCCTCTGGGACCCTCTCTTTCCCAGGCGGGATCCCCCGGGGGACCTGGCAATCCAGTGTCTAGTCACTCTGTTCCACCACACAAGCAGGGCTTTTAAAAAGGCGGCAGCAGCTGCAGCAAATGAAGACGTACACACGACAAGGGACTTTGGGGGGCTATTTCAGGCTCTGTCTCGTCTGAAGGCAGCTGCGGGTTTGGCTCCATCTACGTGTGGCCTCGGCGCGTGGGGAGGTAAACGCTTCTAAATGAGAAAATATCTCCGGGGCCTCCATTGATTCCTTCGGCCCCAATTTACAAAGTCCGTGCTGTGTGCCAGGCTCCGTGCCAGGTGCTGGCTTCTGATGGTGAGCTGCGCAGAGCAGGCCCTGCCCGCAGGAGACAACCAGCTAGGGATGAATATGCAGAGGGCGAAGGTGGGGCTGGGAGAGGGTGGGTGTCCGACGCCCGGTGACACTGTGGAGCTCCAGAGCGTGGCTCGTCCAGACGAGACCAGTGAGAGGCCAAAGGGAACCCAGAGAACCAAAAACCGAGTGCCCTCTCTCCAGCGCTTCATTTTCTAAAGATTTTCTCATCTGTTTTATTTCCAGCCCGTCTCAGTTGCTGGTGAGTGTCTGGAAATAGCAGAGGTACCCAATTACCACGCGATTTGTTATGTCCCACGGGAGACGCGGAACACGCTTGGCTTTGTTTACTTCCAACCAAAAGTGGGCGGGGATTAGCATCCCTTTGAGAGGCTCAGGGCAGGGAAGGGACTGGCCCAGGGTCACACAGACCAGGAGGGAGGAGTCGCTTGGCTCCAGTCCCCGCCTGCAACTGTGCCCCTGTCTCGCCTTTCAGGGAAGTTGGCCCGTGGCTCTGATGACGGCACTACCGGCCTCTAAACATGCGGGCTGGCCTCCGGCGTTTGCTACATCGAATCTGATCATCTTATTTAAAGCTACCGCTTCCCCGCGCGGCTTTTAAACCGTAGTCTGGGAACAAGGTCATCCTATAACGAGGGAAAGCAGAAATTTACCCTGAGGAATTCCTTGGAGTTGGAAGTAGGACTCCAGAAAAAAAAAAAAAAAAAAGTGTTCAGATGACCACAGAGTTAAGATGTGGCCTCAATATAGTAGGATTAAATGAGATGCACTGAAGGATTCAGTAACAGCTCAGAAACACGATTTAAGTCTCCACGGGCTCCTTCCGTTTTGTGAAATTAGCATTTCCGTTGAGTTCATAACGGAGAAGAGGGGGTTGCATTTAACTGCTTGGGTCTCACGGAGAAAGGAAGACTCCCTCCCCTCACTTTCCAGCGTCCCTGCTTCCCAGAGGGCAGTCGAGACGATGAGCGGAACCAAGGAATGATAACTGGCCCTCTCGTGTACTTCCTGGGTGCCAGCCCCATGCAAAACAGTCCGCGCACATTATCTCATTGAATCCTCACGAGACCCGTTCATGGCAGGCCAATATTACGTGTCCCATTTTACCGAGAGGAGAGCTGAGTGAGGCCAGGCTAGGAATGCGGGCCACTTAACTGAGGGTTCTCAGTCCTCAGCTCACCTCTGCGACACTCTGCACAAAGAACACCGAAGATTATGTCAAGCGCGGGGGGTGGGGGGGAACATGTTTGCCAAAATCCTGATGTCTCAGGCAGGAAGGCAGGACATCTGAGCCCACCTGGCTCACGGCGGGGACATGCTGCCTGCTCCCCACGTAATGGCGTCTCCCTGGGCTGAACTACCACATGTGGCCGCAGAAACGTACCATCCAAACCCAGCATCCCCTGCCCGCAATCATATTTGGTTCCCGTGAAACTACAAAGGCATTTGAGGATAAGGGATCCCATGTCAAGCCCATGTGCACGATGTCGCCCGCATCTGCGTGGCGTGTGCTCCTGGAACACAGAATTATCTCTCTTCGAGCATCGCCCTGGACAAATAGCACCAGGTCCAACAAGACTGACGATTTTTCAAGCGGCAGTTATCTAGATAAAGAGAGGAGAGGGCCTGAGGGATCAGATCACCTCTCTCCATGCTCCACTTAGGAGAAAATTGTTCTCGGGGGCAGAGGACCTTTCAGGAGTGCGCAGGACCATAAATCTGGGCAGTTTAAAAAAATACAGTGACGTTCACTTTCTTGGACTTTAGCATCATTTCCTCAGGGCCAAGTCAGGCTTTACCACACGTGCAGCCAAGACGCTGGGTACCGGTTGCCCCTCTGGATGGGACCATTCATTCACACATCTGCATCTTGTGCAAATCCTTCCCCTTGAGGGCGAGCTGGATTTAATGCCACACTTCTAATGAACAGAATACGGCAGCAAGGATGCTATTTCCCGTCCACGGTTTGGTTATAAAAAGACTGTGGCTCCCCAAGTTACGCTCTTTCTCTCCCACGGGCTCTCTTTCTTGGATCGCTGGCTCTGGGGGAATCCACCTGCCACATAAGGCACAGCCCTATGATGAGGAGCTCACCACCAGCTCACCACCAGCAAGGACCTGAGGCCCTCAGTCCAACAGCCCACGAGCAGCTGAGGCCTGCTGACACCCACGTGAATGACCTTCGAAGCAGCTCTCTCCCCCGTGGAGCCTTCAGATGAGAACGCAGCTCCGGCCATCAACGCAAATGCAGTATGAACTGAAAACTTTCATCTTTTCCAATCCGAGCAATACATACGCGTTGAGGAAAAAAAAAAAAATCAGAAAATAACGGTTCAAGAGAGACCTTGAATCGGAACACTCAGCGAGGCTGCGACTTGATCCGTGAACCGCAGAAACTGTTGGATGATAAATGTCTGTTGTTTTAAGCCACTGAGTTTTGGGGGTAATTTGTTACTCAGCATTAGGGAATGAACACAGTGCCACATACAGTCGTCTTGAATACCACTAATAATACGCATCTCGTAGAGATGGTAAATTCGTTTGTACTTCAGAAAGTCCCAAGGTGGCTGAGAAGACGTTTCGAGATTCTAGAGCCAAAGCCACAAAATCAACCTGAAGGCATTAGATGAATCTGCACTTATTTTGTGAAGACAGAAATGAACAGATACCATCACTGGACCCATTAATATAAGAAAACAAAACAGAGAACAAAACCTTTCCTGAGAACGGTTCGACAGGGAAACGTCAACAGCTGTCAGACCTCTACTATTTAATCACATCACGGAGATGGGCTACTCAACACAAGTAAGCAATAAACTGTACACATCAGGATGGCCGTCTGAGGACAGACACATCCCTAGCTAGTCGTAGTCGGTACACCTGGATTCCGTCAGTTACCTGTGCCAGCTGTTTCTCATTCTTTGCTCTTAATTACCTGAAGAGTAGCAGGACGACAAGCTGCAGAGACCCATGGACCAGCGGTCCAGTCCCACCTCTGCCCCTCACTACCCGAGTGACCTTGGGGAAACAGGAACAGAATCTTATTTCCTCGCCTGGATAGTAAGATCCGGCTCACCGTGCCAACGTAAGGGTTCGAGGTATCTCCATCGGCGCCGGTCTATGGCACGTGGTTGCCCAATAAAACTCACACTTCCTCGTGTAATCTCTTCCTAGGCTCTCTGCTATGACCCGTGGTAACCCTGGCTGGATACCTCCAGTGCGCTTGGGTCTCACGCTTTAGGATCAAGGGAGCCAGTAGCGCCTAGGAATTTAAGGCAAAGGTGACTGACTCAGAAAAGTCAAGTTCTAACACTTGTGCTGCATGTGGGGTGAGCGCCTCACCTACTTAACTCATCTGTAAAATGGGGAGAACACCGCTAACCGCTGTCATGACCACTCAATGGCGTAACACAGTTAGGGATTGGGAATAGTGCCAGGAACACAGCAAACAAACATCAAACAAACGTTAGCTATTTTATTAAAATTATTATGTATTATTATTAGTCTCACTAGCGTTCCTTAATTTGTAATCAGTTACATAGGGTCTATGGGACAAATCCGCCCCACAGAAATGTTTCGTTTGTTTGGACGGTGTGTTATTAAAATAAATTAATCGGTATGAGTTAGTTGCCAATATGTATTAGAGATTACACTGCCAAGTCCACTGTCCACTAAGGCGGAGCATGTGTCCCTCCATTTGCCACTGTCCTCACTGCTCCCTACCACCTTGCACCTGTCCTATAGGACATAGTTACCTAGCTGCCTGGCTTTACGGGCATTTGAGTTTTAGACCCTTGCTCTAAGTTTTTAAAGAGCTGTCTCCATTTGTAAATCCTAAGGCCTTTTTAAAATATATATATCAAGTACTCTAAGTAGCAATGGCAAGAACAGATAATGGATAAGATGAAGTCTTCCCTAAGGAAACTCACAGCACTGTAGTGCCAGGTAATGACAGGATAAAGACAGAGTCAGATCAAGAGGAGAATAGAGATCCAGTTCTCTGCAATAATCCTCTGCGCATGACCCAAAAACAAGCTGCCGGAACTTAAATATCACATTTTTCACCCTCCCCCTGCTACTGTGATGGTTAATTTTATACGTGCATTGGACTGGGCCACAAGGTGCCCGGACATTCGGTCAAACATTATTCAGGGTGTGTCTTTGAGGGAGTTTTCTGTATGAGGTTCATGTTTGAATTGGCAGACTGAGTGAAGCCGGCCGACCTCCTTAATGCGGTGGGTCAGGCCCAACCAGTTGAAGGTCTGAGTAGATCATAAGGGCTGACCCTTATGATTCCCCCTTCTGTAAGTAAGGGGGAATTCCTTCTGCCTGCCTTCATTCTATGGCGGGCAGCGGAGCTTCGTTTTTACAGACTGGGGGTGCTGAAGCCAGACCACCTGGGTGCAAAGCCCGGCTCTGTTCTGTGACCTTGAGCAAGGGTCTTAAACCCGTTCATAAAGTACGTGTGAAAACAGTAGTTACCTCATAAGATCACGAAGATTGAAATTCAAACAAAGGGTTCAACACATGCTTGGCTAATAGCAAAAGCTCACTGAATTATGTATTATTATTATTAGTCTCACCAGCGTTCCTTAATTTGTAATCTTACTAACACTCTGGGACAAATCCGTCCCACAGAAATGTTTTGTTTTGTAAGTATTTGTCCCAATACTTACTAACACTCTTATTATTGTTGTTCTATAGTATTTATATATTAATTGTATTTACATATAGCATATTTATCTATATTTATATATATTTTATAGTATTTACTGTTATCTGCCGGGCATTAGAAATATAGTAATAAGCAAAATTAAGCACCTGACCCCACAGGTCTTACCCTGTCTAGTGAAGGGTCGGGCATTATACACACCGTTTACGCATGTGTGCACGCACACGCAGACATGCGCGTGCACACACACGCACACATGCGTGTGCACGCACACACACACATCCAAGTCATCACCAAAGGTGATGATGGTAATTTCCATCAACGGAATAAAGCAGGTAAAAATAAGAGGCAATTTCAGCGGGGGGGGGGGGGGCCGTGAAGACTAACGCTGATCCCCAGCACGGTGCTTAACACTTAAGAAGATGCTCGAAAAATACCAGCTGATTTGGAGTTGATTGGGCTGACTTTAGATGAGTGACAGAGAGATCTTCAAAAGCCAGGGCGGCAGACCCATCACTCAACGAAGGAGCACCCCGTCTCCCAGCTCAGAATCACCCCTCGGCTTTCCCCGCCGTAATCCCTCATCCGGGTGACCTCGACAACGCCTCGCTGGTCACCTCGCCCCCCACTTTTGCCTTCCTTTGTGTTCCCCTTCACACCCATTCCCCAGAGGGACGTTTAAAATCGTACTCTTCGTTCTGGAATAATCATAGATTCGCAGAGCAGTTGCAAAAGTGGTCCAGAGGCTGGCTGTGTACCCTTCACGCAGCCTCCCTTCATGCCCCCCGGCTTGCCTCACCACAGTTCCTGTCTCAAAACCAAGGACTTGACCTTGGTACAACGGGATTCGCTAAGACGCTGAATCGTAGACGCCATTCGGATTTCTCCAGTTTTTCCGCTGATGACCTTTCCATGCCAGGACTCGATCCAGAAAAACACATTGCATTTCGTCATCGAGTCCTGACGGGAGGGACTGTATTAAAAGCTCAAAGCCGACCGTCTCTAAACTCCCCGATGATTCCCCACACGCTGTGAGTGAAACCTGAACTCCTCGCCCTGGTTTCTGAGCTCCACACACCGCAGCCCGGCGGACTCCGCCCTCAACTTCCCTGAACCCCAAACTTGGTCCCGTCTCCGCACTCGCTGTGCCTTCTGCCTGGAAAACTGATTCTTCAGCTGTTCCCACAGCCGTTCCTTCTCACGTTTAGGTGCGAGTGTGAATGTCACCTCCCCAGGGAGGCCTTCCCTGGTCATCCCAGCGAACCCAGCCTCATCCGATGGCGGCCACCCTCTGTCACAGACTTCTCTTTCGTTTTTGTTAGAGCACTGTTTGTGACCTGAACTGATCCTGTTTATATTATTTATGATCGACAGCCCATCCTCCTCTGCTAGAGAATGTAGGGACCTTGTCCGCCTCGTCCACCATTTCATTCAAAACACCTAAAACAGTACCTGACACATAGTGGCTGCTCAGTAACCGTGTATCAAAATGCAGGGTGAAGGAACGAATGAAGGAAAGGAGCCTGTTTTCGAATGTTCACAGCTGTGTGCCAAGAACCTACCTAGCCCAGCGCCCGGATATAGTAGATGCTCAATCAATATCTTTTGAATGAAATACTGGTCACTGACTTATCCCAAGAATCTAGCACAGTGCCCGACACATAGCGGGTGTTCCGTGATTATCTGTTGGAAGACTAGTATTGGAGGGAATGTCATCCATTTTCAAAGCAAGAGGTGACCATGTACAGTGAATCGTCTGGAGGCCACTTTCCTAACCAAGGATCTCTAAGATGCTGCCAGCGAGGAACGCGGAGAGCCTTCCCCACAGCTGCCCGGACATCTGTCTGGGAAGCGCACTGGGCCCGCATGGGGCTGTGCTGAGGTGGAGGCTGCCCCCAGGCCTGCCCGGGGCTCTGTCAAGTGACTCCCCTGCTTGTTCAGGAAGTCACAGCCTCATCACCCAGCATGGTGGCTCCTCGGCGGCCTGCGATGCAAAGCTGCCGTGGAAAAGCCAGCTGATTCATTCCCTCAGAGGGTCTATTGTCTGAATCCTGCCACCAGAGGAGAAACAGCTGTTTACAGTTTGTTTGTTCATTTCCCTTTGGCGTCTTTGTGAGGAGATACAAATGCTCGTTCTCCGGGGCACAATTCAGCAGTTGAAGGAAGCGAAGACAACGGTGTTTATTTTTAACAGGATAAAGAGAGGGGACTCTTAGGAAGTTTGGACTCTAGCAGGAAGACAAGCTCTCTGGCAGGTGCCAGGCCTCGTGGTGACGTCCTGCGCAGCGTCAGGCTTTTGGGGGACGCTTGAGAGTCTATTCCAACTCTCTGTTGAAAATTTAAGCCTGGGCCATGGAGATCAGCCAGACGGGGGACTCAGATGAGCACCCGTGGGCACGAGAGCCCTAGAGTGGCTCTTCAGGCTTGGAAGTGAAAGAGCAAAGCATTGGGGAGAGCGACCACCTGCTCTTAAAGACGGGGAGCATCCTACGCGAGGCCACCATGTCCAGCTGTGCAGGCTGTGCACTGCACAAAGCACCCAGCAAGGGAGAAATCCATTCAGTGATCTGCTCGCGAAGCCAAGTCACCCACAGATAGGATGACCCTGTTCAGAGGAAGGGACACCTTTCCTCAGCACAAACGTTGCTTTCTGGCCAAGCCAAGCCCCCGCCTAGAGGGGGCCCTCATCTCTAACTCACATTAAGGACCACGTAGCAGCCTACAAGCAGACAGCGTCCGCTAGCCCGGGCCGAACCCCCCGAGAAGCACTCAGACCCCCTTTCCTCCCTCACCCGGGGCTTCCCCTGGCTCCCACCATCTTTCCTTCCTCTTCCAGATTCTTCCTGACGAGAAACCTCACCACCACAAAGCCTCCACCTATTCCAGTCTCTCCGTGAGGTTTAGCTACGTTCTGGAGTTAAGCACGGCCGTCTCCCAAGTCTGAGAAGGAAGAGAAATCACTGAGCAACTTCGGCTGGGTCTCTGGGCATCCGACTGGGTGCCGTGGGCCCTCGAGTCCCCCAGAGTGGGAACATGAGGCAGGAGTCCACGTGCTTTTCAGAAACCTGGGGTCAGGGACAGAGGGGCCATGGGCAGGCTGGGGTAAGGGAGGGAAGAAAGAAGAAAAGGCTTACGAGAACAAAAGGGTACAGGAAGTTCTGGCCCACGGTAAGCCTCCTACAAGTTCAAACACATCGTGGGACATGGCCTCCAGCTCCGATCCCTGACGGCCCAAGAAAATCGGCCGCAGTGGCTAGTAAGGCTCCTGGTGAGAGCATGTCCATGACCACCACGCTTCCTTGACGGCCTGCAGGGACCATTCTCGGAGCATCTGTGCCACAATGATGACAAGGACAGGTCACAGACCTCACCCCAAGGGGTTTTCATCCCATCCGTCTCCCCGCTGCGTCCGGCAAGGTCCCATGGGCAAAGGTAGTATTGGGGAAGGGTGGGCTCTGAGAGGAAGCACCGTCTAGATGGCATCGCCAAGCCCCACCCCACGCCCTGTCCTCAGAGAGCACCTTGCACCCACACCTGGACGCTCTGGTCTGCCACCTCGCCTGGCTACAGGAGAGCTGCGCGAATCAACTCAACATTCATTATCCTTGAGAACTGCACATCCGAGTCACCCCCTGGCAGGGCATTTATTCTTTTATAGAGCACTTACTACCTTCCAATATTCTTATCAGATCCTGGGCTAAATCTGGCCCTCTGCCTGCCTTTGTAAATAAAGTTTTATTGGAACACAGCCACACCCATTCGTTCGCACGCAGTCTGTCCACAGCTGCTTTCACGTTTCAAGGGCACAGCTGAGTAACTGCCTCAGGGACCATCTGGCCCACAAAGCCTCATGTTTACTATCTGGCCCTTTGCAGAAAAATCTGCTGATCCCTGCTCCGGAGTGTCTGTTTATGAATTTACTGAAATGTTTATTATTTATGATCTGCCTCCCCGGCCAGAATGTTAAAGCAGGGGCCACTGTTTTGGTCATGGATGTATTTCAAGCTCTGAGAAAATTGCACGGAGGGTACCAGGCACTCGGTAGATAACCGCTCAATGGATGCACGAAGACCGCCCACATTCACGCCGCCCAGCGGGGTGATATCATCCTCCCATTTTCCACATGAGGAAGTGAGGCTCCAGGTGACCCAGTAGGACCAAGCGGCGTTTCACAGCTGGTCTGCAGTGGCATCAGGATTTGAACCCAGGTTTTTCCACTAAAGAGGGTGGAACCCTCTTTAAACCAGCAGCGTGGCTTCTGGAATGACGCTGAATCTCTTCTGCCTGTTTTCCCGGCTCCCCATCCTTACTCATCCTGCCTTCCTCACGGGGGTGTGAACAGGACCGGAGGGGACAATGGCTGTGGCTTTATTTGATGCATGTACGTATTATTCATTTTTACGTTTAAATACTAACTTATAGAATCATCATGATAACCTTTTGAGTAGGGAGCACCGTCATCCCCTTTTACAGACAGAACTCTGAGGCAGAGAGGGGTAACGCGACTCGTCCGAGCTCATCCAGACGGTAAGGATGGCGCCAGGTTCGAGCCCAGGTGAGGCTGCCTCTTCTGGAAATGAAGTGAACGAATCAGGCCCCAAAGCGTCAAGTTCAGAAAACACAGACCTCCTCCCAATCTTGGGAGGTCAAGTTTGCTTTCAAAAAACACCCTCGTTTGCTCTAAGTTCTGAGGCTGGTCAGGCAGGAGGCAGGTGAGGGAAAAAACCCCAAGTCTGCATTCCAATGAACCCCTTCTAAAGGGTCTGCTCCGAATCTGAGACAACCAGGGGACCCATACTCAGAAGGAAGGCTCTACCAAACCTTCATGGAAAACAGCCCAATCCAACCAGAGCCAAGCCACCCGTCCACCTGGCCCACCCTACAGCTGTGCCCCGCCACCACCATAGGGCACAGGGTGGCCAGCACCACCCCAATTCCCGGGCCCATGGCCAAGCTTGCTAGGCAGACAAGACGGAGCCTCAGAATGTTCCCTGGGCCGAGGGAGAAGGGAGTCCTCATTCCTGCCCCCCCTTCCTTGGCGAGCCTGCAGACTGGAATCTAAGAAAACGGTTTTCACAACTCAGTTAGCGGCAATCAATTATTCACGACCTCGCTTCCCACAAACTCATAGACTGTCACTGTTAGCAAGATAATTTCTGGACTCTGCCCAACAGCCCTGCTCTAAAGCTGTCAAGCGGCCCACTGTTTATTTCCTTCCTCCCCTGAAGACCCTCCGAAGGCGCCGACCGCTACCCACCTCGACACTGGGTGGACAGCTGGGTAGACGCGGCCCCTTGTGCCCAGGGCCCTGGTGGCGCTGCTCCCAGCCTGCGAGACTCGCGTAGGGCTTCAGGGCAGAACGTCCGCCCTCCGTTTAAGAAGAACTGGAAAATAGGGCTCGAGCACTCCAGACCTTCTGCCAGCCTCTGGGAGGAGTCCCGCGCTCTTTCGTAAAATGCTTTGGGCTCTGGAAACGTGTGTTCTGCAAGAAGCGTGACTTGCGAGGGTCTCCCAGACATGCCGTCGCTCTGCCAAGGTCATGGTCAAGAACGCTTGGTACTTGGCAGGGGCTTGTGGGCCATTAAGACCATCGCTGGCATTTTTCCTCCGAAAACTTAGAGGGTATCTTCAGGAACACATTCCCACATGCTGGGAGGGAGGAGAGAGATGTCATCTGACACTCCTGGAAGAGACCTTCAGGCTTGGGCTTAAGAAGCCACCCATGGTTGAGCACCAGCTCTGCCGCTTAAATAAGCATGACCTTCCACGTAAGCCACCTGTTCTCACTCTAAACCTCAGTTTCCACACCTGTAAAGTGGGAGAGTCATAGTACCTACCCCCTAGGGCTGTGGTGAGGATGAAATACAATGGCACGTGTGAAAACTCTCGGCACCTGGCTTGGCACAGCGCAGATACTGTGGCCTCTGAATTCGAAGACGCTTATCACCACTGAGACTGATTAAATACCAGTTTGGGGCAATAGAGGGTGTTGGGAGACTAAAGAAACGTGCACATCGGTGGTAAAATGCATCCGGGGAATCAGAACTACCATTTACTAAATACGAAAACATGCATCTTTGGCGAGATCGATAATTATTATTATTATTATTATTACAATCGCTATATTAATTTTAGGTGAGAAAGCAGGCACAGAGAGGTTATGTGACTGACTCAAGGCCATGCAGCCACTCAGAGCTGAGCTGGGGACAGGATCCGGTCCCCACACCGCTCCTGAGGGAGGAAGGAGAGGAAGAGGTCGGGTCAGCCAGGCTGTTCTTCCCCTCCTCCATCTTCTCCTCCCCCTCACATTTAAAGTCATAACACTAATAGGCGCTTAATAGGTCCCATCACATTTAAAGTCATAAGCTTAATAGGCGCTTAATAGGCGCTTAATAGGCGCTTAATAGGCGCTTAGTAGGTGCGCAGGCACTGTGCTAAGGGAACCATATGCATCAACTCGTTCACTCAACGGCCCTCTGCAGTAGCTGCTGTTATACCCCCCGCTTTACGGATGAAGAAACTGAGGCACGGAGCGTTTGCTAACTCGCCTGACCTCACACAGCTGGTCAGCGACAGGCAGGATTCGAACCCAGGCAGTCCGGCATCAGAGTCACGTGCTTACCTACTCCACCGCACTGGGTCCTCCAACTGGGACAAACAGGGACATCTGGGGGTGGGGGAAGGGCATCAAAAATGTCACACCATGTCCCTGCTCACACATGTACACCCAGGGGACAGCTCCTCGGCACGCCCTCTCCGCCCCGGGGGGAGGCCAAGTTCGTGCCTGTCCTCCACGCTCTCCATCTGCATCCGCGTCGGGCGGGCTGAGCGTGCCCGCGGATGGTGGGCCAGCTTCTTCTCACGTGCACCGTCTGTGGGCACGGAGGACGGAAGACCTGACCGGGGCAGAAGCCGGCTGGACCCCGGCTGCAGAGGACTCCGCCACAGGCAGGAGGGAAGGGGCAGGGCCGGCTGCTGGAACAGGGGACCCACGGATTCTCAATCACGTCAAGAGCACTTAGCGTGAAGTAACATGGGTAAGAGCGTGGGCTCCACGCCAGCCTGCCTGGGCCAGAACGCAGATCTGCTCCTTACCAGCTGTGCCGCCTTGGGGTACTACTTCGCCTCCCTGTGCCCTCCCTCCTCCGATCCATGCCTGACCTCATTCTATTTATTTCATCTTAATTGTCACCTCCTCAGAAATGCCTGCCCTGAGAACCCCTTCTTCTCCATTACTCATCGTCCCCTCCACTGGGACAGGGGTGACAAGGGCAGGGACCCTGCTTGGTTCGCTCTTCCTAGCACGGTGCCTGGCACACAGTAGGCCCTTGGTAATACTTGTTGAATGAATGAATAAGTATTGCTATGTCCTGGGTAAATCTATGTAGCAATAGCACATGATAAGCACGGTACATTACCAATGGGTATTGCTAAGAGAACATCAAAGTCGATCCTCAACCAACAAAGTCGGCTTCCTGCTCCTCCCGGGGAGTAGCCCTGTGCTTATTTAGCAAGATAGAAGCCCGCTGCCCATCTCCCCAGAGTCCACTCCCCAGTCCCCACCCAACCCCAACAGGTATCCCCAGGACGAGGAGAATCCTTGCTTCACAAGACCCGGAAAGGCATCAAACCTGGACGCAAAGATCCCTGGGAACCCGTGGGAGAGTCGATGTGTTCTACAAAACAACAAAACACTCTGCCAGCCTTCAGATCCTCAGAGACGAGAGGAAGTGGGTCAGCAGAAAAAAAGCGCTTAACGTTTGCTCTGCCTGGATGTGGGCAGGCTGAGAGATCATGTCTCCTCAGCCGCCCCACCAAGTAACACGAAATTGCAGGGACGCCTCCTGCTGCCCACGGCTTTCTTTACTCAGTAGCCACAACAGCAGCACTGAGCAACTGCTGGGAGTTAGGGACGTGCGACCCGTTCACAGAGTCTGACCCAGGAGGAACCAGGTTAACATTTTGTACTGCTGAGTCAGTACAGGATCTCGCAGAGCAATGTTACCATGTTTGAGTGCTGTTTCATGAGTTTCTGCTTTTATTTTTTATTTATGCCCCTTTCCAACTTTCTTTTGATTTACTCTCAATTATTTTTTAGAAATAAAAATGGGACTCAATCATTTTAATCTTTTGTGTTTAATGTCAAAAGTGAATGTGCTTTTAAAATAGGCTATTAATTTTCCTCGGGGCACAGTTTTAGCCTCATCCCATGAGTTTTGATATGAGGTATTTCGTTCTCATCAATCGTCCTATAATCTGAAATTCCGAGTTTGGTTTTTTTTCTTTAAGAGTTATTTAGACGAGTTTTGTTTGTTTAAATTTTCAAAATGATTGCCTTTTAGGGACTAATTTTTAAATATATCTTATTGTTTTCTGAATGAGGCCTGAGATTTCTATTTTTGAAATCTATTAGGTTTCTTTTGAGACAAATCAATCATCGATTTTAATTAGGGCATCTTAGAACCTCTAGAAATTCGTCTTTAAAAAGAAAAGGCCGCCTCCTAGCACACACACGCTCTTTGATAAAGAATCTCATAGAAAATGTTTTCTTTTCAAAGGTAAATATCCAAACAAAGTAAGTAAACAAACTAGCAAACTTGGGTGAGGAGCAGGAGCAAAGCTACCGAAATTTAAGGATTAAGTTTTCTCTGAATGGTATTCCACACCCAGGAATCATACCCACAGTGGCCCTGCAGCTCTGCACCCCAATTTGAAAGACTAAAGCTGAGGCTGCCAGAGACTGAGTCAGATATAACAGTACATTTTAGCTGAGACTGGCTTTTGAGTCCACTGACCCCTTCACCACTGAATCTAACTGTCTTCCAGAAACATACTAACGTAGTGGCTAAAGTCTTCTCTTGTGACCTTCCTTAAGTATGTTCATTGTACACGGCAGGACCAGAAGGCCAGATTAAAACGACGAGCACTTGACTCCTGGTGAAGTGGGCTGGCTGAAAGAAAGATGCTGGCGTTGACTCTTTGACAAGCCCCAGAAAGAACAGTCAGTCATTTTTGAGCCAGTGCCACGTAAACCTGAAAGGCAGGCGGGTCCTCGGGAATCCTGATGTTCTTCTCCCAACCCCGTCGGGGTCTCTGCCTGCGAAAGTGCAGCAGCAGATGGAAAAGGGTCGCATGCAAGAAATGACGCGGGACCGGCGCAGTTAAGCGATCCTGACACACGGAGGCAGCTCCCTAGGGGGATCTCCGAGCTCCAATGCCATGGCCACGTACAACGCATGTGGTCCCCGGAGGGACGTTTCAGCACAATGTTTCAATGTACACGGACATATGCTACTGTAGGCTAGAGATCTTCTCGGGATGTAGAGCTGGATTCGTCTGCTTCCCAGCGAGAAAAGCAAGAGCAGCCAGGGATAAAACACGAGTCAATCAAAGCAGAAAGGGACGTCAAAAAAAATTCGCCTCATTCTGCCAGACCCTGTTTTGCCACATAAAGAGAAGAGTCCTCTGGACAATATGACTTCGGTAGGAGAAATTAAATGATGGCACCATTTCCAAAAGCAGCTGACATCCGGCGTGTTTCCACTATCCTCGAAGGTACTGAGATGGACGAACAATAGCCCATTAATGAACTGTGATCCTACTAAGCCTCTATTTTGCAGGATGAATTACTTTTTTGAAGCAAACCTTGGTCCAGAGTTTCAACACATGAAGGTATCACCAAGCTTTACTCTCTAGTAGGAAAAGCAAAACTTCCAAATTAAAATGCACTTGTCAAATCAACCCATAAAAAAATAATAATAATAATAAAATGACACTGGTTAAATTGAGCCCTCTCCTAGATATACACCACGGCGGTGCTCTCCGTCATAGTCCGAAACTAGGATACTTCCAAGTTCCTATAAGCAACGGATATGCAAATTGGGTGTACTCACAATGAAACACTCCATAGCAACGGAAATGCACAGTTACCAAGACATGAGACAAAACAGCTTCAGGGTCAACAAACTTTGCTGTAAAGTCCTAGATAGTAAATATCGTGGGCTTAGTCACACCTACTCAACTATGTGACTGTAGGTCAAAAGCAGCCATAGCTGGAATGTTAATGAATGAATGTGGTCAAGTCCCAATAAAGTTTTATTTGTGCACGCTGAAAGTTCCATTTTATATATGTTTCACATATCGCAAATTACTCTTCTTCTTTTGATTTTTGCCTCCCCAAAATGTAAAATCCATTCTTAGCTCACAAGCCATATGGACACAGACAAAGGGCAGGCTTTGGCCCTGAGGGTTATGGTCGGCTGAAGCGTGATGTAATCTCATATAATCTAATCTTGCATAATTCTAAGCAAAACGAACCAGGCACAGAGGAGTACCAACGACTGAATTCCATTTCTAAAAAGAAACGAAAGTAATCTATGGGGTCAGAAGTCATGATCAAGGTCGTCCTTGGACACACGGGGTCTGGAAGGCGGAATGAGAGGGATCTCGGGGAGGCAGGTGAGCTGTACTGCTCTATGCTGGGGATGCAGGTCCTGGCCACGAAGTGTGGCCGCCTGGTTGGCTGTACAGTCATGATCTGTGCACTCGATAAGTATGTTCTACTTCAAGCGAAATTTAGCAAGTCGTTCAAATCAAGGTGGGACCACTCAATCAGCTTCGAAAACAGAAGTATCACGAGAACCACAGCCATTGAATTAAATGAATCCTTCCCTGTGAGCGGGTATCAGACAACGCAAGAATAGTTAGTCATTAAAGGCATATTCAAGCCGCTTCCCCGCTGGCTGTTATCATACTGGCTTCTCTTGTGAGGTGCATTTCATGGTTTAAGGGACGGCGTTACTGGTGTGAGGTTGTTTTCCTCTGTGTTTGTGGGACATAACGGTGTTTGCCTGCCTACCCACCCCTCTCTGCGTGCAAATCTGCCATCAATACTGTTAACATAAATAGCATCTGGTAACACGTTAATGCAGGCCTTCGACCTGCAGCAGAACCTGCCCTGGACCCACACAAAGGAGAAAGGCCAAGCCTGGCTTCTAGACCATTCCAGGAGAATACGCAGTTAGTTATCTTCTCCCAGTCAGCAGCTGAGTTGCACTGAAATCTATGCTTGTAATTATCATTGTAATTACTACTTTAATACAAATCAGCAACTTCTCAAAATATTACCCTGTAGATGCTACCTGGCTACTGCCAAGACTACACAATAAAGGACAGATGCCACCGCCCCTGCCCTGCTCGGGTGTGTGAGGACAGTGGCAACCTCAGAGAGGGTCCTTCCACCACAGCCAGACCGCCAGCATCGCCAGTGCCATGTCCATGGTCACTGTCATGCCTGTCCTCTCTTCAGAGAGCGTGAGTCATGTTCTGCATTTTACAGCAGGGTTCGACCTCGGGCGACCCACGCACTGCTGGGTCTCAGCGGTTCCATCATGCGATGGGCGAATGATGACCAGCCTCTTGCAGAAAAGCTCCTGAGCGAATCACTGTGTTAATACATTCTGTGTGGCGCACCCGCGGTATCTGACACAAAGGCTACCTGGTCACCCTGCCCGAGTTCCAATTCCGGGTCTACTGCTCTGTGACTCTGGGCGATTCCTTCCTCTCCCGAGGGCTCCGTCCCCTCATCTGTGAATGGGAATGATATCATAAGGTCGTCGGAATGATTCAATGAGAATCAACGAGATGCCGCTCAGCACAGAGCCTGGCACGCTGCGGGCATTTACTAGATAACAACATTATGACCAGTATTATCATCTTGCAGGCAATACCAATAAGCCGAGTAGACTAGACGGGTGGGCCCCGTGGCAAATTGGAAAGTGGTCCCATGTAGGTGGCACCCTCATCCTCTTTGGAGATAAAGGCCAAGATTTCAAAATTTGTCATAGAAACTCCAAATTAGATTTTTATTTGAAATCACCGTTTTTAAAATGTTGGCCGTGAATTAAAATTTTTTTAATTAAAAAAAAATAAAAAAAGAAGACAGAAAACTATGCTGCCATTATCCTATCTGCAGCCCAGGCTCCACCCACAGAAACTGGGTTCACTTGGTCGGTACTTTCGAGTGTCCCCTTTGTTACGTATTTCTTCCCCTTGCTCACTCCGACAAAGAGTTCGTTGGCTCCACGTGACATTTAACCCTGAAAGAAAGCCAAAATGGCAGTCAGCCTCCCACCTAAAAAGAGTTCATAATCCAGTCCACGCCTGTTTGCAAAGCACCCAAGTTTTCTCTTAACTCCCTCCCTGAGGTCACCCCACCCTGTTTTCTGTGATCCCTTCATTTTCTAAACAAGAGCAAATCAGAGGTAATAGTTCAAAACTGTCATTCAACAGGACCAGGAGAAAAAGCAGGTCATGAGGGCATTTTACGACAGGAATGGGTCTTCTCTAATGCCTGGTGACAAGCAAACGAGGGTCTTTTTTAGTGTCTTTTATCCCGGCTGTCCCTTCTGAGCTGGGGAAGAAGGAGAGAGAGAGAGAGACAATAGATAGATGAGAGACACAGAGACAGAGAGAGAGAGAGAGAGAGAGAGAGAGAGAGAGAGAGAGAGAGAGAGAGAGAGAGAATAAATAGACTTTTGTTTCAAAGAGAACATGGTCCTACATTAAAAAATAAACAGAAAACAGCCACTAGTCTGGAAAAGGAAAAAGAGATTTCTCATCACATGTCTAATTAAGCCCCGTTTCACAAGGAAAGTAGATGAAGAACTTTTCCATGTCCCCAAAGAAAGGAAGCTTAATGAGGTAAGCACTGTAAGACTCGATCCAGCTCACCTGGCTTTAATACTGTTCTTCAATAACGTATACGTCAGCCCCCCGCCTGCCCCACCCCATTTCCCAAAACTTGTGTTTATTTCATTAGCGTGAATCTGGCTGAGCGCTAAGACTTTGCGAAACTATCGTGCTGTTCTCAGGCTCTGGCTTTATTCTCTCCTTGCTCGTTATAAAGTGATTAGCTGTCACCGCTGCCCTTCTGAATTGCTGTTTGAGCTGCACTGTGCTTCTGCCGCCCCGGTTCTGAATAAGCGAGCCTCGGTTCAGGGTTAACTAGGGGCCCACGGGGGGACCCACTCATCACAGATAACCCCACATCCAATACACGGGGGCCCCAGCGCAGAGAGTCAGCATGAAGCCAGCACTCTGTGTGAATCCAAGAGATGCCCATGAAGGGTTCAGACCTGAGCCCTAGAGACAGGTCTGGGGGTCCCTATAACTGTAGGAGCAGCACAGCCAGCCACCAAGGACACCGCCGAGGGCCCACGATGGGACTGCCACTCCAACGAGCCCGGGGCACCGTTCCTCCTGATAGCTAACTTAAACCCTTTCCACTTGAACTTCAGAACAAGACAGCTCGCTGTCTCCCAGGGGATCGTGGTGTCTTCAAGATGGTTGCGTCGACCAAACCTTGGCCACTCCCTCAATATCCAAGGTGAGCTCAGGATTAGCATCGGAATCAGCGTCTGGTACTATTATTTAGGTCTTTTCACTGTGTTAACATCTTTTATTTAGATGTTAATCTACCCACACAGTTAGGCAATATGAGCTCTACTGCTGCCATTTTGAAGGACTGGTTGTGTTTATGTATTTCCCCCAATGTACACTTAAAGAAACAGTACAAGTTTTTAAAAACATTCCCCCAAGAAGCAGGAGACGGGTAGAGCGGGGAAGTTGTGGCTGCAGTTTTTCGGTCTGGGCGTGGGTTACTCGTAGGGATGCGCGTTTAGAAACATTATGCCCTTTTGTGTGTAATAGTCTATTTCGGTTTCTAAAAAATCATTAAAAATATGCAAAACTTAAGAAATGAATACATTTCGTGCAGCTGCGAATAGACGCTCTGTATTAAAAGCTGCTGTCATGTTTGCCCACGTCCCACCTTCAGTCACCGCTGTGTGAGAACGGGGTGGGGTGTGCCATCCTCAGGACTCCTGGGGTCAGCCTAGAGCGACTCTGGCAAAGGCGTCTGTCCAAAATAAGTCCCGACCAAAAATAAACAAAATGAATCCACCGGTTCAAAATAAATCCTCACCCGCGGCCTCTTATTTTCTCTCGGCACCCCGACTGTTCCCATCCCTGTGAGTGCGACAATTTGGTTTTTTAAAATGACCTTCAAACGCGTGAGGGCGGGGGCACCGCTGTCTGACTTGTCTTTGTCCTCACGCAGAGGCTGGCGCACAGCAGGCCCTCAACCGCTGCCTGTGGGTTACGGGCAGACGGGTGCGTGGGTGGGCACCTCTCGTGGAATTCACTCCTCATTCGCTCCTTGTCCCCAGGGATCAGACGATGTGAGGAGCTGGCTGGCGCGAACCTCCCACGTTCCTTGGCCCTAAGACAGGACCCCATCTGACATTCTCTGAGCCCCAAAGCGCTTTCTCATAGGCGTATCGAATGAGACCCTCACGGCCTAGGGGGAGACTGTGGGCTTGTTCGCTTCATCGGACGTAAGTGTCAAAGCGACAAAAGTCACAGTTCGTCCCTGACAGAGTCGGAGCCCACGCCAAGGTGCTCCGAATGTCCCAGCCTTCCACCTGCCTTGCCAGCTCCCTGGCAACTGTCGATGTCCCAACCGATGTCACTCGGGGGGCGAGGCTGTGGGGAACACAGAAAATGGAAGGCGGAGGATTCAAAATCGCATCTTCTACTACCCCCGGACCGAGGAGAAACCAGTTAACCCAACTGGAGAGTCTGATAGCAGAACCGATTCCATTTGCGTTGAGGGCGTTGCCTTCCCAAGGACCTAGGCTCATGAGGACTTGCGTGTCCTGGAGGTCTTCCAAACAGGGGTTGCAAACTCAACAGCCTGAAGGGGCCGGTAAGACATCACAGGTGAGCGGAGAGACCCAGGGGGCTCTGGGGAACCTGGAGAGTCTCAGCGAGGTGTGGGGGGCTCCTGCTCGGCTTGGCCGGTGGACAACACGAAAGAATGTGGGCCCAGTGCCGCCGGATCTTGTGACTTTTCAAAGGCATTTCAAAAATCCACATTGTTTTATAGGATTTCCTAATCTCCACAGTTCGATGCCTTTTCATCTTAGCATACTGTGTAGGCCAAACAAGAGCTACCTGAGGCTCCGTCAGGAGGAGACAGAGGCACTGACCGTGGGCCAGCGCTGTCCCTCATCACAGGCCCTTCTAGGTCGGTGCTTCGTGGCCTCTGCATGGCAGGTGAAGAAACGGAGCCCCTAAGGGGCGAAAAGTGACACATCCAGGTCACAGGATGTGAATGGCAGAGCTGGGCGGTGTGAACCCCTGATGCTGGAGTACTGCCCCCCACAACTCAATGTCACAACATGCATCCCAGGCCCTGCAGCAGCATCTGGTCCCCTGCTCCCCTTATTCAGCTAAAAGGAGAACTTGAACCCCGTGAGTGCGGCAGCCCAGGCCTTGTGCCCAGCAGTTCTGGGGACGGCAAGAGACTTGAAGGCTTCTGGGCCCCTGAATCACACCATTCCTGGCTGCCACCTGTGCAGAGGACACCGTCCTCTTGTGCCCAAGAGGCCACCACGGGGAAAGGGGATCAGCAGTGAACTGGGCTAGGGTGTGAGAGGAACCTCTCTGTTGACAGGCTATCGGCAGTGGCCCTAACCCTCACCTGCTGGATGGGTCCTTGCCAAGGGCAGGGAGCACATCTCCCTGCACACAAAGCCAGTTCCAGGGCTGGGCACAGTGCCTGCCATGCTCTGTCAAAGTGGAGGGAGGATGGATGGATGGATGGATGGATGGATGGATGGATGGATGGATGGATGGGTGGATGGATAG
This sequence comes from Pteropus alecto, assembly GCF_000325575.1. NCBI lineage: Eukaryota > Metazoa > Chordata > Mammalia > Chiroptera > Pteropodidae > Pteropus > Pteropus alecto. The sequence goes on along the minus strand of NW_006435763.1, from coordinate 5,482,091 downwards.
ATGAACGGATGGACAGATGGATTCATGAATGGATAAACAGATAGGAGGGAGAGGGAGGAGGCAGGAGCAAGGGACAAAAGACTCGCTGACTTTGAAACAGGTAGAGACTAAGTACACAGCCTTTGGGGTCACCATCAACCTTGAAACCCTAGTCTGGCCACTTCTCAGCTGTTTTTCTTCCAATTTATGGCTTTAGTTTTTATAGCTTATAATCAGTACAATGGAGATGAGACTAACAGCCCTTAACTTGCAGGATATTGTAAGGGTTCAATGTCTTCTGGTGCTTCCAGTGTCTAGTGCAAGGTAAACGTTCTGCAAAGAGAACTAACTACTCACCCGCCCCCCTCACCACCATTAGGATCACAGTCACAGGCGTATCCCTGGGGTAAGGGACCTCTGCATCAGTCTCTCAGCCCAGCAATTGACTCCCTTGTGCTTAAACAACGTGCCTCAAGGCCAAGGATTACGGCAGAGGATTTCCTGGGAGGAGCAGTGCCTGTTATTAGCACCTAGGACACATTAGCCTAGATTACATGTCCCGATAAGCCAGCAGTCACCTGGATGGGACAAACCAAGCCTCAGCCAGAACAAATCCATCTTGCTGCCCTCAGAGAGTCCTCCTGAGGGGGTAAATCTTCCCCCTAAAAACTCAAGCATGCCCTTAGGGGACATTCTTCCTCTTCTGGCGGGGGAACTGGGTGCCGGTCTCCCTACCCGTTACAGTGTTGAAGGGGTTAAGGTCACACATACACACACACACACACACACACACACACACACACACACACACACACCCCTCCGCTCCTCCCTGCCACCTTCTTGGTAATGTCTTTGGCTCCCAATGGGGGAGGGGCAACCCTAACCACAGGGCTCAGACGTGCAAAACCTGATGAGCATCTGCGGGCAAACGGGCACTTTCTGTTGCAGCCGGAAGGAAGTGCCCACAAGACAAGCGGCCGGCATGTTCCCGGACACACCTCCCTGCATCGTCCGGGCCCTCGGGGGCCAGTCGCGGGCCCTTTAACTGGTGAGTGGAGCAACAGGAAGCCTGCGGATGATGAATGAAAGGCTGTCTCCACTGGCCAAGGAACCTTGCACAGAACCCTCTTCCCCTGTGTCCCCTGGCTGGAGAGAGCTGAATTCAAAACTCCTTCCTCCGGGTGACTCGGCAGTTCAAGTTCGATTATTCCCTACGATGCTGCGTGCTGCCTATTTTATGACAGCAGGATACTTCCCCTGGGGCCCCTGCGGCTGCCCTTGTGACCGAATCCACTACCTACGTGCCTTGTTAAATGAGTCCTACCGATTCCAAGAATGTGGACCTTTGCAGGATGCTTTGAAGAGGGAGGCTGCATAGTTAGGAGCGCGGATGGCCTGGGTTCGAATCCTGGCTCTGCCCTTTCGAACTGTGGACCTTGGGAAAGCCGCTTATGCTCCCTGGGCCTCGGGTTCTTCACTATGGCATCAGGTTTAAATGAGTTGGTATTTGTAACCCACCAAGGACAGGGTCCGGTTACACTAGGCACCCTGAGTGTTGGCTACTGAAACTGTAATGGCACGTGGCTTGAAAGAATAAATGAGTTAATATATACGAAGGGCTTAAAACAGTGCCTGATGCATCGGGACTGCGGTGCAGGCATTATTGTTATTAATATTATTATTATTTTATTATTATTAGTCTTCTATTTGTCTTATCATTTAGGGGTCTGATTCAATGAAAATTGCATATCTGCTCCTCTCCGAGGGTTGGCATATTTTTAGGAACCTACGATAAGAAGTGAGAAAAGTGATGTGAAGATTTTTCAGGAGTGATCTGGCTGCCTTTAGGGTTTTTCAAAGAACTACACAGCCACGGAGCTCGCGAGTCTGTCTGCCTGCTGGAATGGGGGCAGAGCTGTGTCTGGATCCCAGTGCTTCGCGAGCGAGCAGCGTCCCCTCTCCAAGCCTCTGTTCCCCCACCTCTGGCGAAGGGGGACAGCAATAGTTCTATCCCACAGGGATGGGAAGAGTCACCGAGACAGCGAGACGACGCCTGCAAAGCCTTCATCATCCCTGACACGTAATCGGCACTCAGAGGACCAGCGATTTCCAGCCAGGTGTCCCCGGTTCCGGTTTTGCGTGAGCTTCTTCCATCAGACTTTTTCTGGGGAAGGTGAGCATCATGTACGCGGAATGCCTGAAGCACGCCTGGCAAACAGCTGGCGCTCAATAAATGTTAGCACTCGTCCCCCTACCACGTTCCGTCCTGCTCCCAGGTGGACACGCACAAGAGCTGGATGCTTTCTACTGCCTTGGATTCCTCTCGAACCCCACTTGGGGTGGGAGAATGAACGCTAATGGAAGAATCGCTCCTTTTCAAACATACCGTTCTGATTTTAAAAACCTCGGCTCGGATTTGAGCATTTATCATGTGCTCACATCGGGGTCACAAGTATGGAAGTGGCAAAGAGCAGAGCTGGGACTTGACCCCAGGTGTGACAGACCCGGGACACTTACTGGAGGCCCCCCACCTGCGCCGGGGCCTGGAGCACATCTTCTGCGACCTTTTTCTCCTGTTCTCACACCCCTTCTTTTGAAATTGGGTTTTGCTGGGGTCGAGTTTGGATTTTATTTCTTTTCTAAATTTCTCCTAAAGCATTTTTCTTTGTTTCTGATCGACAGGGACCGGGATCAATAGAAATGGGGAGATGCAGAGGGGGAAAACGGGAGTGTTATCATAAGTGACAAGTCTTAGAACAGTATTAACCAAAACACAGGCTCCCGGTCAGCCCTTAGCCCACACACTCCCCTTACATCGGCATCGTACAGGTTCGTCTTTCTGCACGTAGATTTACGAACCCACTCGTCACAAATAGTCTGGGTGGGAGGGCAAAGCCTTACTGCAGACATCCTTAAGGATACTTTGTTTTCTGGGGAAGCAAAAACACGCCTTAGAACAGTATTAACCAAAACACAGGCTCCCGGTCAGCCCTTAGCCCACACACTCCCCTTACATCGGCATCGTACAGGTTCGTCTTTCTGCACGTAGATTTACGAACCCACTCGTCACAAATAGTCTGGGTGGGAGGGCAAAGCCTTACTGCAGACATCCTTAAGGATACTTTGTTTTCTGGGGAAGCACAAACGCGCGTGCGCGCGCACACACACACACACACACACACAACGTCAGGTCTGCTCCAGCTCAAGACACCAAATTTCCACTTCTATTAAGACCACGGAACAGAGTTAGACAGTGCCCAGCGAATAGGGCTTTACGCCTTGGCTTCCTATTTGCAAAACAGTCATAAGCATTTTGTCACTCAATCTCCTGGAATATTTAAAAAAAAAAAAAAAAAAGAATGCCCAAAGTGTAAGAAAATTGGAAGGAAAGCGTATATTATATAATATACATGTAATCTATTATATATACGCCCATACTGTATACACGTCTAAACATATATAGACCTATGTGTATGATCATTTCTACTTGTATTTATCTGTTTTATTTGACACTTCCAGTATATGATTAAGCAGATGGCAACATGTGCAGTAAGATAAATATTGTTCAATGATACATATTTCTGTATACGAAGTGTAATACACTGCTCAAGCAAAATAAAACTCCATTGAGAGTGTGAAAAAAAAAAAATGAACCGTCAAATAAAATACCCTCTGTTCTCTGTGGTCTCAAAACATTTAGATAGAAACAAAAGCTACGCCTCTGAGGCTGTTAGAACCATAGGCCAGAGGCACGCTGCATACAGTGAACCGATTTTTCAAAGTCGGTGCCAGCGACTGAGAAAGCCCTGAGTTATCTGAGACATGTGAAGCATGAGGAATTTCGGCCGAAAAAAATCAACATTCCGAAGGGGTCAGATAGCACCGAAACCGTGTTCTACTTCCACCGTGTGTGCGTGCGTATGCGTGTGTGCGAGGACAATAAAAAAAACCAGACTTCTTAAGTGAAAGCTACTGAGTAAGTTTATCTAAGGACACGAGGAATAAATGCGAAGACGTGGCGAGGATCACTGGGGGCGAAGGGAAAAATAAATAAATATTCCTTAAGTTCACACAAACAGGTCTCCTTCGTTTTCTCCAAATCGATTCGGAACCTGTAGTGTGATCTTTCTGACACCTTCCCTGGTGTGCCCTCCCTTCCTAAGTGAGCCCATCTGTTTCTTAAATTCTGAGATGACAATAAAATCCACAGCTTACCGGAGACCCAATGGGGGGAAAAAAAAATCAGGGTCACAGCCACACAACTCAGCTGCAATCCAGCCAATAATTCTAATATCTAAGGGCCCTGAAAGAGGCCGGCAGGAAAAGAGAAGCTTGCAAATCTATTATGTACCTGACCACTTGCCACCGTCCTCACGCCCTCTGACTCTGTCTGCTTGAGAAACTGGTTGGTTCTTCTTGGCTTCTTAAAATGCGCCAAAATACAATCAGTTCCTTCCACGGGGGGCGCAGCTCCCCAAACACAGAAGGTACAGATGCAGACGCTCTGGGTGTCTAGGCACAATGCCTGCCTGCCATTCTTGGGGGACACGCCCACCGCCACCGCCATCCCCACCGGCCACCGCTGCCACCATCGCCATCGGGACAGCAGATTCCCTCTGCACGCCAGAAGCCCAGTTGCCCACTCCAGCCCGCCCCACAGAGCACAGACATGAAGCATCAGCTTCCAAGCCTGTGCCTCACCAGCTCTTTACAAGAGCCATCTGGAAAATCACAGGGAATTTTTTTTTTTTAATGTCCCTCTCCTGAATCTAGCTCCAAAGCACCACGCCAGCAGCCCCAGCAGGGTCTGCAAACAAGCCGCATGTTGCAAGGGCCTCGGGGGCTGGCGAAACTGTCTGGTCCTCTCCTAGCCTGCGACCAAAGCTCAGGCAACACCCGACTTTGGGAACAGCCTGCCCCCTTCTGGTCTCCTTGAGCTCCGTGGAAGGGCAGGGGCTGGGTGGGCACAGCTCGAGGAGGACAGACCCCCGTCCCCCAGCCAGTCTCTGCTGTGATTTCAGGATCTCGCAGGGCACAGGGGTAGACGAGGGGGAGGGAAAAAGAGAGGAGACAGACAAGCAGATAAAATAAAATACAAACCCAGGAGAGACAACAGTAAACGACAGCATGGTAGACAACTATGAAAAAGAGAGAGGGGAAAAAAAAAAGAAAAAAAAAAAAAACATGTCTGTCTACATCAGAAGGTGAAGAAATTGAGACATTGGGAGATGTGGGTGGGGGCAGCTAACTAAACTTGCAGGGGAAAGCAGAGTTTCCGAAAAGCAGAGCAGCTCTGCTGCTGGGACTGCCATTCCAAAGGGACTAGAAAAGGCAAAACGGCACGTTCCCAGCTACCTTCCCGGCTGCGAAGCTCCCTGGCTGAGCCGGGAGGCGAGGACGAGACACTGAACCGAACGCACAAAGCGCGGTGTGGACGGCACGCTCGCATGTCCGGAGCCTGGGAAGACACCAGCCAGCCAGGCCCTCTTCCTCCTACTTGTTCCAACAGGTGGCATCTGCACCCAAAAGGCACCTCCCGACCCCGGTCTCAATCCCAGATGCAAAGGACACGGTGAGCTCCGTGGCTCCCCCATGTTCCCACCCGGGGCCGGTGCGCACGTCCTGAACCTCGTCCCACCCCATCTCGCCGCAGGGCTCCAAATCCAGAAAGAGCCTGACATTGCATATCTGCCCGACACGTTGCGACCCACTCCCGGAGTTCAAGGCGGCGCCCGAGAGGACCCTGTGCTGTACATAAGAGGCTACAGTACCCTGGAACATTCTAGCTCTCCATCGGGCCTCTCAGGCCACTCGCAGGGGCCAGCTGGGCCCCGCTGCCCGCACGGACCTGCCAGCAGCACCATGAACTGCCATCGCGTCACGCCTTCGGGCTGGCCAAGGGGGTCGTCAAGGGGGTCGCCATGACTCCGAAGAAGTTTAGCAAAGCAACAGCATCACACTGTGTCTGAGGGCAGTGAGGGTTCCCAAAGTGACAAACGACAGAGACATGTGTTCGGTGCCCAGGGATCCTGAGACTACCACCTGGTGTCTAATGTCCCCCAAGAGCTAGGAGAATCCCCGTAGCCCAGTGGCATGAAGAAGACACGCTGCTCTCCTCCAGCCTTGAGACAGACACCCGCACCCACGCGTGCTGAGACCCTGGCCCAGGGTAGGGTTGGGACTCTGACCTCCTGTCCTGTGAGCTCCTAGGTCGGTGGGCTCAGCGAAGCAGCCTAAGGAAGGTGTGAAAGGCACCGCAGGAGGAGTTGGGGGACAGGGCGAGAAGACACCCAGATAGCCCCAGAAGATCTGCCGAAGGGACATTTTCAGAGCCCAGACTGTTCACACTCAAGCAGGGGAACGAAAACCCACAGCAGCCCAGGTCACTATGGCGAGATCGGACACACAGCTGGTGACGGATTCGGCTGGGCACCCTACACAGAGGCACAGTCCAGGGTCCTGGCCGGACACTGGGGAGCAGGGTGAGGGAAGTCAGCGAGGGCGCGGGGACGGGGCGAGGTTAGAGACGGGAGGAGGGACAGGCGGGAGTCAGACACCCAGAGAGGAGAGACAGGGATCCAAGGTAAGAGCAGACACCGAGACGGACGGAGCCTTGACACAGGGACACGGCTGGGGATCTGGGACACCGATCGCAGACCCCCGTCCGTCTCAGGCCAGGGCAAAGGAACGAGGTGGCAGGCAGGGCACTGAGGTGCCAGCACCCAGCTCGGCAACACCCGCACACGCTGCGAGAACCGCCCGCCGGCGGCGGCTGAGGTCCCCGGGCCACGTCCACTCAGCGCGCGGGCGAGCGAGGCGCCCACACCCGCAGGCACCGAGCAAGTCGGGGCGCCCCGCGAGAGCGACTGGGAACAGGAACCCAGCCAGCTCTCGGAACCCCGAAAGCGCCTCCTCTGGAGATAACTTCCCCAGACCCCGAGGGGGCAGAGCTCGCAGTCGGGGTGGGGCAGCCCCCGACCCCTAAGGCTTGGCACAGACCCCACCCCGGCTTGCAGGGGAAAAAGCCGTGCGGGCT
>NW_006435763.1:5465247-5474109 GCF_000325575.1 Pteropus alecto | reverse complement strand
GAAAAGGAGGAAGGAAGGGAAGGGGGCGGGGGCGCGCCGAGGGGACAGACCTTCGCCACCGCAGGAGCGGGAGTGGGCTGGGGGACCGATAAAGAGGCCGGGGCAAGAAGAAGCAGGGGGAGCGTTGGGAGAGGGGGAGCCGGCTCGGAATCGAGGGGGGCCGGAGAGGGGGTGGAGGAGGAGGGTCTGCGGGTCCCGAGATCCTGCCTCCCGCGTGGGAAGCGAGCGCGAGGCGCCCCGGAGTCCGCGGTGCTGGGAGCTTCTCTGCGCAGCAAGGCCGCCGCCGGGCAGGTGGAGACGTGAGGGGCGGTCCGGGAGGGTCAGAGCCACGGCAGGGTCTCGGCCACAGATCCCTGGATCCTGGGCTTAGAGTGGCGGGGAGGAGGCGATGAATGAGTCTCTGCGAGTGACTTCTGAATCACACCCACCCTCTAGTGCCAACAGTGTATTAAGTGCTTCATTGAGTCACTCCTCTGGTCCCGAAGGACCCACGAGTCAAGAGCCTCCAAGCCCGGTTGGCGAGCAAGGGCTTTGGCGAGGAAAAGGAGACCCGAGGCGTTTCTCGGGGCTTCGCAGACTGCGAGCCCCCAGATCCCGCCCCCGAGCCAAGCGCTTCTCCTCAAGCAGCCTGAAGTCCGTCCGTTTCCAGCCTGGGTCTGGGCAGGGCTCGGCTCTGGAGTGGGGATGGGGGTGGGGGTTCTGGCCTTTCGAAGTGGAGTTCTTTTCCATTCCGGCTGGACTGTCCCGGTGACCTTGAGCCAGGAGGACTCCTCCCTGGGCCTGGGCTCCTCCTCTGTCAAGGAGGGTTGAGAGTGTGGCTCCCAATGGACTTAAGTTTCATCCCCAGCCTTCTCTGACTTGGTCTTTCCAGTCTTCTCCTCCCTTGTCCTCTCGCCCAGGGCGTTCTACACGGCAGCTCTGGACACAGACCAGCGGAGAGAGGGAGTGGGTGTCCCCAGTGGGGACAGGACTTAGCACGATGAGACCACAACAGCAGATCCGATCCTTAGCTTGTGAATCAGGGACTCAAGATGAATGTTTTGCATCTTGTCTGCTGTGCTTTTAAACCTCGTCCTAATTTTTAAAGGGAAGGAAGTGGGGGAATAAAGAGGATCCATTCGAGAAGGTGGGGAGCAGGGGGGGGAGGGGGGACGAGATCCCTTCGTCCACTCAACAAAAGTCCATGAACTTCAGACTTGCGTCTGACACTGGGCCAGGCGCAGAGGCCCACAGGTGAGTTAGCAAGCTTGGGGTCTAGAAGGAGGAGCCAGAGGTCCGTGTCTGTCACTGAAAAGCCGTGAGGTCAGTGTCACTTCAGAGAAGTGCTCAAAGTGTCACGGGTTCCGCAGGGCGGGACTGATCACCCAGAAAATAAGGTTTGGCCCGGCAGCTCAGAACTGCGGCCTGGGCTTCTTTTTCTTCCCATCTCTCCTCTCGGCCTCTCATGCGGTCGGCGTCATCTCGAGGTTCTCTCTTCATGTCACGGCCTGGCCTCAGGTGCTGGGACTACTTGTAGCCGGTGTTCATTTCTAGCCCAGAAGAAGGAGGGGCCGGATTGCCCGCCTCCTCCTCAAAGGCCCAGAGACATTCTCTGATTGAATCAGCTTTGGGTCGTAGGTCACTCCTAAATCAAGCACTGTGGCCGGGAAGAGAGAATGTGCAGATCGGGGCTCATTCATCACCTCTGGCCCTGGGGAGAAGCTAGCCTCCCTCACCTGGAACCACCTGGATTTCTGTAAGGGTCCGGGGGAGGAAGCCACCATCAGCTATTTCATGCCAGCCACCGTGAAGCTACATGACCTTAGGCAAGTCACTCTCCTCCCAGGACTCGTTTCTCTAATGCCAAACGAGGGATTGAATGAGATCATCATGTCCCCAGAACTCTTCCTCGGTGTCTAAACAGAGCTTCCTAGTCCCAGCAGAGGCTTCTCGGGGGACTCTTGGCACCACCCCCCCTCCCCAACCTCCACTCTCCCCAGCTCTTCTGTGCTTCAAGGTCTCGGCTGCATTTTTCCTCTAAGTAGCAACGATGTTATCTGCTTCCTGCACGCGACACATTGAACCACAGTCCTTTGGGGCCCACGCGCCGGTTCAGCTCCCCCGGGGGGGCCGCAGGCTGAAGGAGTGAGGTTAAGGATCCAGGACCCCAAGTCCCTGGAGAGAGACGGCATTGCTTGTTTATCTCAACTCATAAAAAGCCACGCGAGAAAGAGGTTTAAAAGCTCCGGGCAGGTTATGGATGCCATAAACGGCTTATGGGAGGTTTTCAGGATGAAAAATCACCTGAGAGAGAAGAGCAGGAAGGTGAGCTCCTAGGGTCACTGAGACCATCTTCCGGCTCCGAGACGGACAGATGGCCTGTCACTCATCTTCATGGTGCCTGATGTATAAGACGGAGCTGCGAGAGACTCTGGCTGCAGCAGCCGTGGCAACAGCAGCAGCAAGTTTCCTTAGAATTTTTAAAGCTTTTTCGGTCATTTATCGGACCCGATTATGCACCGGGGGGCATCATGCTGGGTGAGGGAAATACAGAGAGGAAGAAGATTCCCCGAGGAATTTTTCTTTTTAACTATGGTTCCTACTCTCGCGTTAACTGTGAGCCCCAGAGCTCCGAAGAAATTCCGTGTGATCTGCTCGGAAATCAGGGCAGGTGGGGTCTTCGCCCTTAACGGAGCTGTCACACGGACCCCCAGCTCTGCCGCTCTCAACTGAGATTTTCGGCGTCAGTCGTTTACCTTCTCCGTGCCTCAGTTTCCCCACCTGTAAACGGGGGATAATGACAGGCCCTTTCTCATAGATTTCTTCTAAGGATTCAGTGAGATAACCCATGTGAAGATTTTTTTTTTTCTATAGAGAGGGGCGCCTAGTAAGTGCTCAATAAATGTGAGGTGTTATCTGTTTCTTTAATGACAGCAGGGCAGTGTCAGTGATGAGTGTCCGAAGGTATCAGAGGGATAAAAGCATATTCAGGGGAGGCTGCCTGGAGGAAGCGGCACTAAATCCAGACCTCCATTTCGGTAGGAGTTTCTAAGGGTGAGGACCTCGCCTCGATGAATCCCTGCTCTCTGCGGCCCTTTGCAAAGTTCAGGGCACTAGTAAATTCTGGCGGATAGGAGTCAAGTGCTCACAAGTTTGCAGAATCCATCAGCATCTCAGGGACTTTTTAGTCATGTGATTTTAAGCAGAGTTGCTTAACGTTACTGAACGTCAATATTCCAATCTGTAAAAGGTGAAGGACAATCACACTCCCTGTGTCTCAAGGCCGCTGGGGGCAGGGGCTGAGGATCAGGGTATCTTATGCGACAGAGTGTCATATATTTCATATGAAATGTTGGCGCCGGCCAGTGGCAGAGTTGAAGGAAGGTTAGCCTGGACGTGTTGGCAGCTGGCCTGTAAAGAAATATCCTCCCTTTCCTTCAGGTCGTCCTGACAAGGTACTGGAGAGCCAGGGCATGGCACGTTGCCTTCTGAATTTAAATAAAGTTCATGGGTCAAATTTACTCAAATGTGTGTTGTTGTTGTTGTTGTTTTAAATCTTAATCATGTGTCTGTTTCTTTTTGGTTTATTAGAACTCGTTTTTACCCAGATTCTTCAAATTGACCCTGACTTTGCCCTTAAAAAATGAAAAACCTCTCCCTAGGTTTCACTTCCGTAGCAAACAGAAATCATCGAGGTGGGCCATCTGTTTCTGAGCGTCAGCGGCAGAGTCATGCACAGAACTTTGTCGCATTTTGCTAGGAGTCCCTGGTTCTCTCTGACGAGCGCATGCAGGCGCCAGGATTCCTGGGCACAGCGAGGTCGGAGGATACCGAAGGCCCCCGGGGACCGCCGAAGGGCACGAGGCCATGGACTCGCATCGCATGTGCCCTGCCCCTCCACTGCATCCAAGAGAAGGAAGCGGCCTCTAATAGATCAGACCACAGGCATAGGTAGGCGACACGCCCTGCCAGACACCCAGCTGTGCTTCTGAAACCTGTGGTTTTTCCAGCGAATCGTCCACGCCCCCGTGTATCAGCAGAGGGAGCTCTAGGTAGCAGATAACTTTCCTCTAACCACACTCTTTCCTGGAGCAAAGACCTGGAGGCAGCCAGGAAAAGCAGGGGGCTATTAAGTGGGGGTGGCATCCTCCCTATGCAGAAGGAACCCCTACCGATTTGCAGGGGTAAGGTGTATGAGTTGGGGGTGAGGGTGGGCTCGGGGGTGGGGTGATCAGGCAGAGGAGGAGACGCTGAATGAAGGAAGGACATATGAAAACCAGAAACCACCACACCGCGTAACGGCTTATCTCACTTTACTCTCTCCCAGCATCTTGACCCCGTGAGGTCCCACAGCTTTTAGGCTACCCTGGCTACAGTGTGACATTTGAAAAGGGGACACACTCCGGGTCTAAGTCTTAGACTCTCTTGGCAGACATTGTTTTCTCTCTTTAAAATAAATATTTATGGGGTGTGTGAGTGGATCCCAACCTGGCCCCTGGGGTGATAGATTTAGGACTGTGCCAAGGATCGCAGTGACGATGGTGATGGTGATGATGATGATGATGATGATGATGGCGATGGTGAGAGTTAACATTTATCGAGCATTACCTATGTGCCCAGACTTGTGTTGGGGACTTCGACAAATAATAGCCAGCAAATATTAATTGAAAATCTACTCAAATGCAGGAGGGCGCTCAAACTGGGAATTCGGTGAAAATAAGACGTGGGAGGTCCCTGCCCCAGGGCCAGAAGGGGCCAAGACAAGGAAATAAATACGTAAACAATAATAGCAGCGTGCCACATCTGCTAGACTGACTCAGGTAGGGCAGGTTTAAACAGGCTCATCCCGGGGAACGTCCTGAGAATGACACTCGAGTGTTTCATGATCTGTCTCATAAAATACGACTATTTGAGGAGCCTGAGTTTCTTTTATGCTCCAAGCATCACCTGTCGGCTGGATAAATAACAGTGGATCTATTTTTTCACATGTGTACACATGCTATTGTGATGTATCAATGAACAATATTGTTCAAATGAACAGTAATTCTTTTGTCATTTTGGGTTTTTTCTCAAACGAAGATTAATAAAAACTCGACTATTTGCCTGGGTGCGACAGGGGTATAGAATGAGTTAAGAAAAGTCGATAAAAAAAAGTTAAAAAAAAAATACCATCTTACGAAAAAGGATCGCGAGCAACTGATATATTAAAGCTCAAACTTTTTAGTCCGAACACCCTGTTATTTTATTAACGTAACCCTCAGCCCTCGCGGAGGTCCTCTGTGTTATAGAGCTTTCTGTCTAGCCCCTGGATCTTTAAGTTTGTAGATTCGGTGTCGTACCCCAAACACATCTTCTCCCACCTCATTTGTGTCTGTTCTGCACCTCCCCGCCTTGGGACTCCTCACCGTCCCTCAAGTCTCTTTTGTTCGTGCATCTCAGAAATCCATTCCAAAAAGACTTAAGGGAACAAGGAGTTTATTAGAAGAGTATTGGATATGCTCGAGTCTGCTGGCTGCCTACCGAATACCCATTGTTCCCTTCTTGCTTGATAAAGAATCCTGGTTTAGGTAGGGTGATGGCATACCCCAATGGTAGGGGCGATGGAAGAAAGAACAGTATGTATCATTGTGGAGTTTCCCAGAAATCCTTCGGGGCGGGAGGTGTGCTAAATCAGTTGGGATGAGTGCCCTTCCACCTGCCATTCCCATTCCTTCTGTCCGGAATGTAGAAAGGATAGCTGGAGCTCCGGCAGCTATGTTGTCACCATGAGGATAGAAGCCAGTGCAAGAAGGGATGAACCAGAAAGACAGGCGAAGCCTGGGTCCCTGATCCCTTTGTGGTGCCTGCTGTGCATGACTCGCTCTTGAACATTTTTTCAAAGCTAGGAGAAAGCCCCCCATTGGTTGAAGCCACTCGAGCTGGGTTTCTGTTTCCATAGCGGATACACTGAGGTGTGCGATGATGGCATTGAACGATCTAAGCGAGAGAAGGTAAAGCTGGGCCTGGGGAAGACCTGGAACCGGAGACGCAAACACCCGCGTCAGTCTCTTCATCCCGCCTCTGCTTTTCTCTGCGTATTTGATTAATTCTCTCTCACAGCAAAAAAAACCAAAAAAACAAAAAAACATGCCGTCTACATAGTAAAAAAAAAAAACATAGCTACTACAGCTCTTGAGGGTCACACCCCACGGCCACCATAAAGGGACAGGTTCTCCCTCTCAAGGGGGCCCTCCGTGCCACTCCATTGCTCCGCATTTTGCTAGTCCTGGGGTCACTCCTGGCTTAGGCCGCTTGCTCCCGCGCCCCTCCAGTTTCTGACAGTCATCCGTCTCCCTCACTCGCCTGGTGACCGAGCTCCCCAGGTCAGGGAGGGAGGAGGAAGCAAGCAGAAGGGAGTTGCGCCGGCTCCCTCGGCCCCATCCCCCCGCTTCCCTGTCTTGATGCGGTGACTAAGTTTTCATGGACAAACGAGCCAGGCCCGTGCACGAGGCTCGGCCCCGCTCCGAGCCTCGCTCACCTACCCGCGGCCTCGTTCCTTCGTGCAGCATCGCTCACGCCAGCATCCAAACTACCTTCCGCTTCTCTGATTAAAAACAAAAAAAATGTCCTCTCTCGTGCCCACTTCCCTTTCGAGCCTCTACCCCATGTTTCTGTTCCCTTTGCAGTAAAAGGCTTCAAAAAAGTCGTCTAACTCACTGTCTCTAACCTCCCCGCTTCCAGGCTCGTCTTAAATCAGGCGTTGGCTCCCCCGCCCTGCCCCCGCCCCCACCGCTGGACCTCACACACACCCCTCGATTGCTCTTAAGTGACCTCTTCGTTACTAAATGCTGCAGTGGCTTGGCCTACAGAGCGCATGGCACGGCGGCTGCTCCTTCCTCTGGGACCCCTTTCTTTCTCTGGCTTCTAGAACATCGCTCTCTGAGTTTCCCGCTACCTCCCAGGTCCTGCTTCTCAGACTCTGCGGTGAATCCCTCCTCTTCCCGTATTGACCTCTCTCCCGTCTCTGCCCAGTTTTCAGGGTCGGCTTTGCCCAGGCCTTAGTCCTATGACTTCTTGTCTCTACCGTCGAGATGCCAGGCTTTAAAACTCACTATATGCGGCAAACGCACGAATTTATACCTCCACCAGCCTGTTCTCTCCCCCACTGGATTCCAAAGTCGTACAAATACACCCAGTTGTTCACGCATCTCCTCTTGGATGTCTAATAGGTATCTCCACCCATAATGGTGCCGGACTGGGGGTTTTACCCTACTTGCAAGCTAACAAGTTATCCTGCCATGGTTTCATGGATGCGGCCGAAGACAGGAGACTCTTGGGTCAGACACAAAGATTTTATTACTTACTGCACAGCAGGTGTCAGTTCCCCCTGCCCCTCTGGCCCAAGAGGTGATGCAGAGGGGACCTAGGTGGATGCCGTGCACACGGCTGAGAAAACCCCAGGTGTTCTAATGGGTTGCAAGCAAACCGGTTCAACCTTCGCACCAGAGAGAGACACTCTCTTTATCAGCCTGGACGGCAGACACATCCGCCCCAGCGGGAGGGTGCCTCCATTTACCAACGATGCTCGTTATTCAAACATCCTTGGAAAGTTGTCGGGAATAGACAGCCACAGGGGTGTCTGCAGAAACACCAGAAGTCCGTGGAGCACGGTCTCCCTGTAACACTAAAGAAACCTTGTCCAGAACAGAACTCTTGATCTTCCTCCCAAAACCTGCTCTACCCGAAGCTTCCCCGTCGCAAGATCTCCGCGCCCCGCTCCCCCCGGCCCCTGCCTCTCATAGCGCCGCGTCCACTGCATTAGCACACCTGTTGGCTCCGCCCCCGCTGCCATCACCTAGGCCCAAGCCCCCATCATCCCCTCGCCCGTCGATTTATGTGGGAGCCTCCTGACTGGGAGCTGGCTTCTAACCCTACTCTATTCTCTGCAGAGCAGCCAGAGTACTCAAGGAAACTTAAGTGGGATTCTGTCATTCATGTCTCTACTCAATACCCTCAATAGGTCCCCACTTCTCTTAGACGTAAAGCCAACATCCATGTAAGAGTCTGCGAGGTCCGTCAGCATCCAGCCCTCGTGGTCTCTCTCCCCTCACGCTCCCCCATCCCCCTATTCACACTCCCCGCCATTGCCTTAGCTTCTTTGCCAGCTCCGGAATACACCTGGCAGGCCCACCTCACGGCACTGCTCTGGTGACTCATCTGTCTGGAATGCTCTTCACCTGAGTTTCTGCGTATCTTTCTTACCCACCTTGTTCGAGCTTGTGCGCAAAGGTCACCTTCTCCTTCAAGCCTTTCCAGACTATCGCAGTGGAATCACAGTGCCCCGGCCAACACTCCCAACCCCCCTGGCTTCGTCCTGTTGTTTTCTATAGCCCTTATCATGTTTCACGTAGAAGTCATTTGCCACAAGTATTTTTTTTTGCCTTTATTATCCTACTAGATTATAAGCTCTGAAGGCAAGTTTTGTCCGTTTCATTCACTACTCAACCCTCAACACTAAGCGCTTGGCACACAGTAGGTGTTCAATTAATATTTGTTGGATCAACGGATGAATCGTTCTCTCAATCGCAGTCCAAAAACCTCTCCGCAAAGGGTGTCGATTATCCTGACTTGGGTTGAGTGCTCGGCTGGGACTCGTCGGCCGTAGTTACAGGAATGGGGTCCCGTAAGAACACAGAGAACCCGTGTCACCCAGGCGAGGAGGAGACCATTCGCGGGACCAGCTGTGCTGCAGACGTCATGTGCAGCCACGTGGCGCTGAGAACAAGGTTCTGAAACCAAACCACCCCATCTGGATCCTGCGTCTACTGCTTTCTGACGCCGAGGTTGTGGCAAGTTGTGCGACCTCCCCGTTTCTTCCAGGAAGACATCTCGCCCGTCTCCTGG
>NW_006435763.1:5457317-5465212 GCF_000325575.1 Pteropus alecto | reverse complement strand
GCACGTAGTAACACCAATTACAAAAACTGAAAATTATAAAAAAAACGAGAACTTGATAAAATAAATACATGTATTTTTTTGAAGAAATCCGTACTCCTTCTTTTCCCCTATCGAGCAGAAATAGAAATAAAAATAAGTGAGGACAGGGAGAAATTGCATAGGCCAACCTACGAATTCAATTCAATAGATATACGCAGAAACATGATTGCCTTAATGGAAAGTAAATATTGTTTCCTAATATTTATGTTATCTGTCATATACCTGGATGTAAAGAAAGCCTCCACGAATGAAATAAAAGAAATTTTCCTTAAGCCAAATTCTTTGATAATGATCTAATAACACCAGAAATACACTTTTTTTACAGCTTAAAACTGACAAACATAATCCCAGATAACAAAATTCAATCTTTTTTTTTTTAAAAAAGCAATAAACAAGAGAACATCTATAACAGAATTTATGGAATACAACAAAAGCTGTTGTCAGAGGAAAATTAATAGACTTCGGTGCCTTCATTACAGAGAATAAGGAATACGACAATAAGGGAACTTGTTACAAACACCGGGAGGTTAGAATAAGAACAAAATAAACTAAAAGAAATTCTGAATCGAAAATTAATAGCAATAGAATCTGGATGTAATGGAATGGAAAGCGTAAGTAGCAGAAAGATAAATAAATTCTAAGGCTCGCTTTTGAAAATGCCAAATTAACGCTGCCCACAAGTCCGATTAAAGAAAAAAAGAAAACACGATTATTTCAAAAAGAACCCATAACCAAAGGTACAGAGAGAAGAAAAGTGGAAAGTCTCCTATAAAAGGAAATCAACTAAATGTATGCAATTCTATGGTAATGCATTTGATAGCTGAGAGGAAATGGTTGATTTCTTGAAAAAAAAAATACAAAATGACTCAAGAAAAGGTAGACAACTTGCAGAAACCAATTACCAAAAAGAGATAAAAGATTTATCATTGAAAATGTGCCCACAAACCACAGAGGTTCATAGCAGAGTTCGATGTGACTGTATATAAAAAAAACGGATTACTCCAATGTTATTTAAACAATCCCGCATCACACACAGTGGTTCTCAGACGTGACTGCACGACAGAATCACCTGGTGAGTTTTTTAAAACTAATGATGTCCAACTCCACTCGCAGAAATTCTCACTCAGTCTGAGTGGGGTGTGCCCGGTATAACATCTTTTTTTAAATAATATTTTATTTTTTCAATTACAGTTGACATACAATATTATATTAGTTTCAGGTGTACAGCATAGTGATTAGACATGAACACAACTTATGAAGGGGTCACCCTGATAAATCCAGTCCCCATCTGACATCATACATAGTTATTACAGTATTATTGACTGCGTTCTCTATGCTATATTTTACATGCTCATGACTATTTTGTAACTATGCCAGGTATAGCATCTTAAAATAGCTCTCCAGATGATTCTAACGTGCAGCCAGGGTTGATAACCTCTGCCATAGAATGTAATGAGGAACTCTGCAATTCTTTTAAAACCTAGTTCTGATCAACACAGCACCAGAAGAGAAAATGATACATAACTTTCATTTATGAATAAGACAGATACTTTACCTAAACTACTAGCATCAAATGAATGATGTGTTATGACCAAGCAGAGTCTATTCCAGGAATTCAGGGTTGGTTTGATTCAGGGACTTTATCAACAGAACCCATCCATGTATCAAAGGTGAAGATGAGAAGATATTTAATTAAATTTGGAAGTCATCCCTAATAAATCACCAAGTAAAACATTATAAAAGGAAATCACCTAAATATTATGAAGACTATTGAACAACACTATTCGAAATGGTGAAAATTGAAATGTTTAAATAAATACAGATGTTCTTGTAAATGCATTAAGATAAGAAAATAAAATAATGAGTGTAAGCCTTGGGGGAAAAAAACCCTTAACCTCTCTCTTTCCTGAGGGCTTGTTTGTATACTAAGGAAAACAAACTCTAGTAAGAAAATTTTAAAACGATAATTATACTAGAATCAATGGGGTAGGTGTAAAGTGGCAACAATAAAATTATACAATATTAATATCTTTTCTCTATACTAACAATGATTTTGCAATGGATATGGGGAGAAGTTAGATGGGAAAAATATTATCCCGGCGATGACAGCGTCAACTACAAAATAACGTAGAAAAGCACTAAAGAAGAAAGGTTCAGGAATTACATGAAGAAAACTATTTTTAAAATAAGCTTCAAAAATTCATTCGATTTTAGAAAACAAGATGCATACAAATGGAAGTAAACATTACTTTCTAGAGTGGGAAGATTGATGTAAAATGCAAATCTTACCAAAACGAATAAATTTAAGTTAAAGTTTCAGTATCAAAAAAATCAGTATCAGAATATCGATGGTGTGGTTTTGTGGTGGAGGGAGGGAAGAAAAGAAATTGGATTAAACGAATTGAAGAAGAAATACCCTAAAAAGCCAACACATAAATAAGTCAATAAGTAAATAAATGGCAGGGATAAACTTGACTTACCTTATATCAGAATATTCCATAAAGTAGATTATAAGCAAATAAATATGGTATTGCCGGGTTAACAATAGGAAAACAAAAAGCAGATCAATATATAACAAAGGTGATATCTGATCCAGTAGGGAAATATGGTTTATTTAAACTATATTCTTGCCCAACTGATTTTCCGTTGGAAGAAAATAACATTGGACTCTTACCTTATATCGTGTACAAGAAAATTCCAGAGAGATTAAGGTCTTGAATGTAAATGAACCAAAACAAAACAATGAAAATTGAAGAAGAGACAGAGAAAGAAAGAAAGGAGAAAAGAACTCTTTCAGAATCAACTACAATAGGAGGAAGAAGGGTTGGAGGGCTTGACTTGAGAAAGGGGAGACCATTTTGAACAAATCGAACCTTATAAACGGGGAAAGAAAGAATGAAGCCTTGATTCGTGCTACCCCCTGGATGAGTCTCAAACACGTGCTCAGGAGAGAAGCCAGACACAAAAGACCACATACTGCATGATGCCATTTATAGGAAATGTCCAGAACGGGCAAATCTACTGAGACAGAAAGTAGCTTAGTGATGTGTGTAAATAATTTCGTCGATCTCTGGTACCAGTAGGCTCTCAAGAAATGTGAGGGTGACGATGATGATGGTGGTGGTGGTGATTAGGCTTAGAGAAGGGGAAGAGTCAGACAACAGTCTAATCCTATATTTGTTTTTTATTCATTATATTTTTTACTTATAGGTATATATTTGCATATGGAGACATTTTATTTTAACACTCACACTATTATCCACAGGGAGTGGTCCTTCAACAAATTAATTATCTAGAGTTCCACAATTGCTAGGAAGAGAACAAATTGCTGATTCCTCCTACAGTCAGTCATTTATTCAACAGGACAGAGAATGCGTGGTGTCTTTAAACTTTCTAATCAGTATGCCAAGGACAGAAGGAAGAGGACTAAAAGCCGTTTATAGAGTTTGGAGAGCGCTCCTCTGAGCTTCTTTCAGGGACAGTGCAAAAGCCCTGATCAGCTTGCTTTGGGAGGGACCTCCCACATACCGAGGCATTAAAAGACGATATCGCTATAATCTAACGCAGTGATAGCATTCTGGGGCAGAAAACAAACTGCTAACTTTTTTAGGGAAAACAAGGAGATGTGTTTCTTTGTAAGAAGCAAAGTGCACATGACTTTTGTTTAAAAACCACACACAGAAGGAACACGAAGAGTCCTGGAAATGTCCTATACCTTGACACTGGGAATGCAGGTGTAAAAGTTCGTTGAGGTCTACACTTAAATGTGTATACTTTATCCATTTTATGTGTTTTATCTCTCTGAGAGAGAGAGAGAGAGAGAGAGAGAGAGATTTGGAATCTAACCAGATGTTCCAAGAAAATACTCCTGTATACAGGAAAAAACCTCATATGCAAATATAGCCATCATAGCATCTTTACAAAAACAAAATGTCACATACGACCTAACCGAATAATATCATCTAATGGTTAAGTAAATTATAGTGTATTCGCTTATTGGAATGTTTACGATTCATGCAGCAACTAAAATATGGGTGGAGAGTTCGCAAAAAATACAGAGATACGCTTAGGTTATAAAGTTAAATTTTAAAAAATCAGGATGTAAATTCTTTATATGTAAGACACAAACATAATTATGCTAAAATATGCATAGAAAAATGACAAGAGAGAAATACTCCCGATTTTAATACTGTCTTCGCATGATGGACCTATGGATGATTTTGTTCCCTTTTTTCCAAATTTTTCGCATTTATAATAAATGTGTTTCATTTTCATAATCGTATAAACACAATTAATGTTTTTAAATTTACAACAGACAAAAAGCAAAGATTGGACCAGGCATCAATATCGCAGTGACTAATAGCACGGGATGTTTGTAATTGCAGACTTGATGTCAGCGCTGGTTTCTTGGCTTAAGAGGGCAGCCAGCCCTTCCTACGGCTAAAAGCGGTGTCCTAAGGAGATCACCACTGGCCTTGGCCTTATAGCTCAGTTGCAGCCTCCTGATATACAATTTTGAGATGTGCCGCCTGGTCAGAAAATACTTGGCTATGTTCTACCAATTAAGGATTCCTCCTTCATCGCCAGAATAAGCTCTTTAGATAACATGCTTCTGAGAATTTCCTGTGCGGCCAACACTGGATTAAAATGCTGTCCAGGACACAATCTCCCAAGATGAGACTCTACTAATATACATATATATTTTCTGAGGAGGCTCCTTTGTCCCTAAGGTTCTGAGCTTCCCAAGTACCCTCTAAAATCTTCAACCACTAAGGAAAGATCCACATTACAGGAGGAGGAACTTGGAGGAATTTGAGCTTGATCTTTAAGCAAGCTTGCTAGTGAAGACATAGGTGATGTCCGTATTAAATAACCTCATCGCGGTTACCCTTGGTTGACCCTTTAGTAAGTATTTATTGAGTACCGGACCTTGTGCTAAACTCCGTTATTTTTAAGCTTACATCAGGGGTTGGCAAATAACTTTCATCTTGCGTGCCAAATTTGATCAGCTGGTCATGGTGGTGTCGAGTGCTCCGCCGGAAAAGATTCTGGGTCTGTATCCAGATGCCAGGAGCGGTGATTGATTGGTAATGTCTGCTGTCCCCGTGGAAGGGGATTGGTGGCAGGTGTGCCCTGCATTTGCCATGCCCGTTGGATTATTTCTGTCAATGCGATGATGGTCACTTAAGCCTTGACACATGCTCTGTTTCCTACAGGTTGAAGGAACCAAGTTTCTATCCAATGAACGCCATGGGAGATGCATTAACAGAGAGGAAAAAAGAGGGTGAATGTTGACCATCTGCGACATGCTAGACCTTGTACAGTTCTCTTGACATGTAATGAGTGATAAAACCTTCAGCTCTCCCTCTGATGTAAGCTTTGCTATTTCCTTATTGCGGGTGAAGACCTAGGCTAAGAAAAGGGAAATATCTTTTCTAAGTCCCACACATGTGGTCACCGTAGAATTATTCTTCCATTTAACCAGCAATCCAGGCTTTAGTATGGGACCGAATAAGATATGGCATGTCCCCTTCTTTTCAGAAGGTCATAAAACTAAATCTACTAATTTTGAAGCATTACTTTAGTTAAATGGATCTCTTCGGAGACATATACGATCCAGTTTGCTCATCGAGAAAAATAAGGCACCATCTGTTCCACTTTCTGCCCACCTCCGGAGTGGCTGGTGTCATTTGGTGAGGGGGATACTCACGTCGCCCAAGCAGCAACGACAGAGCTTACGGTCTTGGCTACAGATGTATACTGTATGGATGAGCCCCAGAAAATCCGATCAACCCTCTTTTTCAGTCTGGTTCAAATGTCTGGGATTATTTGGTGGATCAGTCATCACTCCATAAAATCACATAGAATTACATCTTACTAAACATTATTATGTGCCAATTCCTCTGCTAAGGGCTCCAGCTGGGCTGTTACATTGCACCCTCACGTCGTCCCTGTGAGTTTGATACTACAGTTACCGGATCAGGCAGAGGAGAGAGATGAGGCTTCGGGGTTAAGCAACTTAGTCAAAGTCACATAACTAGTAAGACAGAACGATGACTCCAACCCAACCGATCAGACTCCCAAGTTTATGGCTCAACTTTAGTGCAAACTGTTTCATCCACTTCTAGTTCGTACCAAGTTCCAACAGGTCTTCCCTTCCTGAGTGGATTTCCCAGAAGACTTGGGGGGAAGTAGCATATCTGGGTGGGGATCCCAGGAAACGTCAGTAGCGGAGCAGGAAATTGAGGCAGGGAAAGGGAGGAAGACTATAAAATGTATCTCATCAAGCAAGTTACACTTGGAAAACGGGGGTTCGATCCTGCTTGAAGAACTCTGTGCAACGCCATATAAAATGTGCCCTCGGGCCAAGAGTTCTAGGACCGGAGGAAGAAGCCGGTGAGCCCCACGGGAACATAAGGGCCTAGGGGATGTGGGTGGGGTGTCGGCGACGGCCAGTGTCTATTTTACTTCCTTCCCCATTTTTACAAGCAACTTTATTGAGGTATAAATTATAGGTCATAACATTTTCCCGTTTTAATTGTACCATTTAACAATTTTTAGCAAATTTACTGAGTTGGGCGACCATTGTCATAATCTATTTTTAGCAGATTGCCATCGTCCCCACGAGATCCCGGAAGCCCAGTTACAGTTAATCCCCGGCCCCATCACCAACTCCTGGCAACCACTAACCAACTTTCTGTCTCTATGAATTTTCTTTTTCTGGACATTTTATATAAATGAAATCCTGTGTCGATGAGAAAGTCCCTCTCCATACAGCTCAGGTGGCAGAAAGGAAGGGAAGGAAAGGTGGGCAGATGCCTGGCAGGTAACTTTTTGGTGTGGGAAGTAGGGACATTCTACATGAAGCAACCAATGGCTGCATTACAACTGGCAATTAAGAGACACCCTTCCCACTGTGCACCCCCATGCTTGGCTTAGGGTCCCATCCCCAGGACACGCCTGCTCATCTGAGCTTTCAAGTGATGTATTTTAAAGATATCTTCTCAGCACAAAGGACCAGCAGACAGAAAGCTATTGCTTAAGAGAGGCCTTGAAGCCCATTAACTCATTAACCTTGGCATTGAAATAAACGGGCCTCAGAGCCTCCTGCGTTGTTAAGCAGATCAGATGATTTCTGATGGCCTTGGGAGCTGAAGAGGTAAGTCCTTGGAAGTGACTGACGTACAAGGGATCTTGGTTTCTTACCTGGCTTGCTTGCGCATCCGGTCACAGTTTCTCCCCTGTCTTTGTGGAAGTTAATCAAACAGAAGAATCCTTATTGATGGAGAACAAACAACTGGCCAACTGGTCAACCACAATTTGCATCCTGCCGAACTGCCACCTCAGGGCCTGAGACGCCCTGCCATCCCCTGTGTCTGCTGGGTACACTGGATCTGAGTCTCCATGCGCAGGAGCATAATCGGCCTGTAACTGTCTGTAGCAGCTGCCGATAAAGGCAAGTGGATTAGGATGTGGGATGCGGCCCGTACTAGCTCACCCAGAGCAGACTCTGACCTTGCAGCTAAAGGTCATTTCCTCTGAGCTGCTCCCCCTACTCTGGACCAACCCACAGAGCAGACGTTCAGGGTTGTCCCTTTTGAGATCCTTGCCCTGAGCTATTTACAAACACCTCTTTTGTCTCCTTTGCATTATGGGCTGATGGAGAAATCGGCACAAGAATAAATAGCTGGGTAAGATACCAGCTTTGTTGTCGGTCACGCTGGACTCCATCATTTCGTGAGCCAATTCCTTGCAATCTCCTTCCAGATATTCACTCATCCTTTTGGTTCTGTTTCTCTGCAGAACACTGACTTGGCACCACAGGCAAGATCTTAGCTAGATGGCTGAAAAATACG
>NW_006435763.1:5452650-5457281 GCF_000325575.1 Pteropus alecto | reverse complement strand
AGTGCCCAGACCAGGGGGAGG
Organism: Pteropus alecto; assembly: GCF_000325575.1. NCBI lineage: Eukaryota > Metazoa > Chordata > Mammalia > Chiroptera > Pteropodidae > Pteropus > Pteropus alecto. The sequence goes on along the minus strand of NW_006435763.1, from coordinate 5,457,260 downwards.
AGTTAGGCGGAGAAGATGGGAGGGCCCCGCCTGTCGTCTCCCTGGCTTTGCTAAGGTCTGGCTCGGGTCAGCGTGGCTGCCTCTCGAAGGAGCAGTCTGTCACTCTGGAGGACACTTGGGTTGATTCAGGGCCGCAATAGGGTTTGGTTTCTGGCGGCCACTCGCTCACCGGTGTGGTCTAAATGCGTGCGGATGATAGGGCGCCTCCTGTTGCCATAATCTCCCCATTTTAAAGTAGGGTTTCTCAACACAGTTTGCTTGTAATTGCAGAATTCCATTATTCTATGCTTAGGGCCACCATACTCCAAGATGGAAAACAAAGGAGAGCTTGGCGGGGGTGGGAGCGAAGAATGTAAACGAACAACTCATTGTCGCTTCGGCAGCAAAGGCTTCTGGGTCCCTCCAGGGCAAGCCTTCTTGCTATCGGCTCTATTGACATTTGGGATGGATCCTTTTTTTCGGTTGTGGGGGAGGGCTGCCCTGTGCCAGGTAGGGTGTTCAGAAGGTCCCTGGTCTCAGCCCACTAGATGCCAGTAGCACCAGCTTCCTACCCCAGTTGCGATCACCACCAGTGTCTCCAGACATCAGTAAATGTCCCCTGGGAGCAAAACCACTCTTTGCTGAGAGCCATTAAGATAAAGGGAGGAAAACCTACATGCCTCTCAAAGCTCAAATTGTTTATAACGGGGATGATGGGCTCATGGCAGAGGGTGCTGAAAGCCCATTTCCTGGAGCTCTAATTATCCTGGGTGGCAATTTAAAGCATCTTTTTTATATATATATATTAAAACAAATGTGGCTATATTACCGAGTGGAAGCCCAAACTTAAGGCTGGGAAGATTTTTCGTGCCTGAGGTGGGGTAATTTGGCTACGCTCCCGGAACGCTTGGCAGGTACGCACTCACATTTCCCTGCCGTGGGGGAAGCTAATAATAGCTACTCTCGATTGAGGGCTCAGTGATGTGCCAGGCAACCTTCCCGTTGGGGCGTCTGGGTTCTCATTTGATCCTCACAGCTCTCTGTTATTAGCTCCATTTTGCAGATGAGGACACCGAGACTCGGAGAGGTCACGGAACCCTTTCTGAGGCTGATGATTGCTAAATGATGAAGCCGGCATAGGAACGCAAGTCTGTCTCAATAAGTTTTTTCCTCCCGCAGAACTTCTAGGGGAAAAAAAAAATCTATGCAAAGGTAAGCAGTGATGACCCACCAGCGGCAACACCCTGGTGCTGCTTGGCTGGGTAGCTTCGGGAAAAGAAAGCTCTGTTGAAACTGGCCAACTCTTAGCCCCGTCTGAGGGGGACAGGCAGGAGAAGGGGTGAAATTCGGAGGCTGAATGCTGAAAAGGAAGAAATTCTCGATGTCGGGGACAACTTCCTTGAGTGGGAAATGGTCAGTCAGCTGGGTGGCGTTAGCTTAAGATTTGAGTCTTAGCCTGAGACCCTCCCGAGCTGCCCCCCTCTCATCCCCAGCTGACACATCCTGTCCCTCTCAGGAACTGTTTCTTCTTCGCCTTTGACTTATGGATTCTTTCTTTCTGTTCCAGCAATGCCAGTGGCTGGCAGTGTGGACAAGCGTCTACACAGACTGTCACCTCTGCGGACCGCCGCCCTCCCGATCTGCTCACTACTTTTGTTTCTTTAAATGGACTCGCTCTTTTTCAAAAGATACCTTTATTTGAAAAGGAAACTTTGCACGTCTACCCTCAAAGGGAAGAGTGGTCTTCCTTGCCCCAACTAGCAAATCGCCGGAAAAATAACTACAACAAACGTGGGCAAGGTCATTACGTTCTAGTTAGCCAGACAGCCGTCTTTGTGCCAAGGCGGGACTGAACGGTAAGCTCTGGAGAAGGGTCAAAGTCCTTAGCACCCAGACTTCTCCTTCCACGTGATCCGAGCCACTGGCAGAGATTCGAAGAGAGAAGAACTTTCTCTATGTATCGGTCGCCGCTGTTAGTGTTCGGGTCGCTCCCTGAACACCACGATGCTTTCACAATGGTTAGTGTTTCTCACCTGAGGAAACCCAGGTAAGGGGATTGCTATGGACTCAATTGTCTCCCCACAGAAGCCTCAGAGATGGGGGTCTTTGGAAATGGGCTCTTTATGGAGGCCACTGAATTAAAATGCAGTCATCGTGGTGGGCCCTCGCCTAGTCCGGCTGGTGTCCTAATGGGAAATTTGGACACAGAAACGTACAGAGGGACAGCCACGTGAGGACACGGGGAGAAGGCCATCTGCAAACCAAGAAAAGAAGCCACAAAGAAACCAGCCCTGCCGGCACCTTGACCTTGGACTTCCGGCCTCCTAACCGGGGAAAATACGTTTCTGTTGTTTAAGCCCCCGTCTGCAGTACTTTGTGAGGGCAGCCCTACTAACTGGTGTGAGGGTTAACTGGGCCCCATCCTCATTCCAACCCCCCAGTTCAAGTCTTGCTGCTGCCACTTGTTTAGCTGTAGAAGCCTGAGCAGGTGACTTTACCTTTTGAAGGCTTGACCTTTCGTGTCTCTACAGGATGTGGTCTGCACTGTGGAACCCTTAAGAGTGTGAGCCGTATACCCCAGGGGGTCACCAGAGGCCCTGGTGTAGGATAGGGCTCCACACGAGAACACGAGCAACAAAAATAAACCAAAGAAACCACCCCAAACGGTTGTTAGAGTTGGAGTACTTCCTGGTCCCGGGTGAACTTGAAGGTGTTTGTTATCTTCACAGCCGGCAAGATAATAGAGACCTCAGGAGTTTGGTGCTGACAACAAAGGCTCCACCTTCGACCCTCTTCCTCCCACTCGGCTCCTCCTCCATCAGGACGGATCTGCTTCCCCTGCCGGCCAGGCCATCTTTCCGCGTCTGTACCCGCTCCTTACCATCCACCCCCGCAGACCCCTTAAGCATCTTTCCCAGCTCCCACCGTTACGTCTGTCTCAGAGCCAGGCTTTGAACCATGATCCGTGACACATTCCGGGAGCGACAGAGACATCGGAAGGAGATTTTGGTTTGCCAATCATAATCATGATTCGCCCATTAATGATCATTTCTAATCATGAATCACAGCGACGGATGCTGACGATGGAGTGTGATGTGCAGTCCGTGCTTCCTGCGGTGACGGGGGTTTTGACAGCTGTTTGCCGGGCGCCTGCTACGCGCCTGCACCTCACGCGTGTCATCCTACGATTCCTCTCCACGCCCCTTCCACATACATTATTGTGTCACGTCCGTTCGCGATATTGAGGGAGCCCCAAGTTACAGCCGGCACATCGGCTGTTGCGGAGATTCGGAGAGAGACCGCAGGGCAGGAAACGAACAGGCGAAGATGGGAGAAGCGGGCGCTTTTGTCTTTTCCTCATGGGTCCCCTGCAGGACAGCGGCCTCGACGTGTCTCTGCGTTCCTGGAGCTCAGCGCATCCTTGACCCTGGAGCGAGGACAGTTCGCACGTCTCCTGGAGACCTATCCCAGCCAGGCTGGTTCGCCGGGGCTGCCTCGACCGAGTACCCAACCTGAGTCGCTTAAACAAAAGTCTCACCTCCAGATGCCATCACGCTGGGGGCTGGGGCTTCCACGTGTGAATTTGGGGTGTGAGAGAATAGAAAATATACAGATTGGTCTCTGCCCCCGGTTCCTGGCACAGGGCTCCTGAAAACCCTTGCAAAATCCTAGATGGAAAGAGCACTCGGGGCATCTTCTGTCTAATGAGGCGACTCCGGGTGGGCTCCTGGATGCCACCTGGGCACCAGAAAGACCCGGCCCTGATTAAAGCTTGGATTTTTCAGCCTCACCTCCCATCGTCCAGAGAAGGGAGAGGGGCTGGAAATGGAGTTAATAATAGACGGTGCCTATGTGATGAAATTGCCACCAAATGCCAGTAGTGTGCGGTTCAGAGAGCTTCCACGTGGGTGAGGGTGACGCGCCCCAGCTCCACGAGGACAGAAGCTCCTGCACACGGGGCCCCCCTAGTCCTTGCCGTACGTGCCTCCTCATCCGGCTGTTGATCTGTATCCTTTATCACATCCTTTCAGACAGGTGCATGTAAGTGCTGCCCTGAGCCCTGTGAGCTGCTCTAGCAAATTAATTATTAAAAAAATAATAAATGAGGGGGCCAAGGGAACTTCTGATCTGCAGCCAAGTCGGACGGAAGTTGCGGGTAATCTGAGGATCTGCCACTCATGACTGTTGTCTGAAGTGGGGGCGGGGACAGCCTCGTGGGACTGAGCCCTAAACCTGTGGGACACGACGTTATCTCTAGGGGGTGTCGGAATTGAATTAAATTGTAGGACGCCCAGCCAGTGCGGCAGAGTTGCTTGATGTAGGAAAACGCCCCCCACGCCTGGCGTCAGAGCTCCGTGGGCGTGCTGGGTGTGTGAGAGTAAGGGGGACACACAGGAGGAGGGCTGGGGGTTCCCTATGCGGGACGAGGACGGGGGGGACACACACATCCAGCCCATAACAACAGGCTGGTCCGTGTTTCTTCACGTCTTCTTCCTTCTACACGTGTCTGTGTCCAAATTTCTCCTCTTCATAAAAGCACCAGTCATATGCGATTAGAGATCACCTTCGCATCCGCACTTCCTCCCCTGCAATGACTCTGCTCCTGCATACAGTCTCGTTCTGAGGTCCGG
>NW_006435763.1:5448981-5452365 GCF_000325575.1 Pteropus alecto | reverse complement strand
CTAAACCTGTGGGACACGACGTTAGCTCTAGGGGGTGTCGTAATTGAATTAAATTGTAGGACGCCCAGCCAGTGCGGCAGAGTTGCTTGATGTAGGAAAACGCCCCCCACGCCTGGCGTCAGAGCTCCGTGGGCGTGCTGGGTGTGTGAGAGTAAGGGGGACACACAGGAGGAGGGCTGGGGGTTCCCTATGTGGGACGAGCATGGGGGGACACACACATCCAGCCCATAACAACAGCCTGGTCCGTGTTTCTTCACGTCTTCTTCCTTCTACACGTGTCTGTCTGTGTCCAAATTTCTCCTCTTCATAAAAGCACCAGTCATATGCGATTAGAGATCACCTTCGCATCCGCACTTCCTCCCCTGCAATGACTCTGCTCCTGAATACAGTCTCGTTCTGAGGTCCGGGGGTTAGGACACCCACGTGATGAATCTGGGGACAACACGGTCCAGCCCATCGCACCAGCAGCACGGGGCGGGGGCAGGGGCCGGGCATCTCCGGTTTCACGACTTCTCTTGAGAGTCCGGACCACCCATGTTCACACGTCCCTCCCCAGCAGGAAAATATCCCCAGTTCCTCATACCGGGGAGAGACTGTTCTCCAGTCCAACCCAAACTTCTCCTGCCACGGGTCCCCCGAATCTGCTTTCATCGTCCTAGGAGAACAATATTCTCTCCTTTCTTCTTTGTCTTCAATTTTTGATTCTCCTTATAGCTGAACAATACCCTCTGCCCCCCACCCCCACCCCCATTAAAGGGAGCAAAGGAAAGAAACTGAGACGAGAGGCTGGGGGGAGGGAATTCAAATCATTGTCTAGTTCAAAATGTGAGCCGGATACTATCAAGGACTCGGGCGGGGAGAGGCTCACGGTCGCGGTTCAGAAGCTTGAGAGCTTTGGTTTAAAAATAGGTGAACTGAAATAAACACTCGGAGCTACTCAGATGGCACCGAAATCGAGTGGTAATTGATCTAATGCAACTTTTGCTTTGGATAACATCATTATTTGTGAAATGATGTCAGTGTCGCTGCTGCCAAGTCAGCAAGCACTTACAGGACGTGACTTCTAATTTGGGGATGGGACTATTTGTGGCTCATCTTTGAAGACATCGGGAACTCAGTGGACACCCCGTAGCCAGTCTTCCGGACGCGTTGGTTTGGGCTTGAAATCTGACAAGTTGAGGCGGAGGTGCCCTGTCTGGGTGTCCCTTCGCAGGTGGGACTCACCGCCCAGCCCCAGGGAGTGTGGTCTGTGGACTGGCCTCCACTGTCAGCTCCTTCGGGGCTGGCCTCGGCCGCGGAGATTCGGGGCCCAGGTCGGCCCACACCCTGTGACTTCGTGGAGCAGGGGTGTGATCTAAGGGCCCGGCGGAGTCACTCTGATGAGACCCAGGGCTTGCTCCGGAGCGAAGCCCTGGCTGCATGGCGGTTCTGTTTCTCCCTCTCTCCATCTCCAACCCGCTTTCTCCCAGGTCCCGATCCCTAAGGAACCCCTTCTACCCCAGCCTCCAAGTCAGCATCGGCTTCCAGAAGGCCCGGCCTGCCACAGGCGTTGCCACCGTGTCCGGAGTCAACGCGCGTTTCCGTTTGTACCTGTCACACTCCCGAAGGAAAGAGAGTGAGGTTGTCCCTTCACGGCCCCTTGGGGCTGGCGGTGAAATTCCTTCATGGCATTGCAAGGAGAAGAACCTTCTAAATCGCTTCAGAAGACAAAAATGTCTGATTCGTATGCACTTGACTTGCACGAAATAAGCTATACGTGCAAAAATTAGGATTAGAATCGATGGTCGTTGCTTTATTCACCTTTTTTTTTTTTTATCCCACGATTGCAGTGGCGAATGAGAGACACCGGGACTCTCAGAGCTTGGGTTCTACGGGAGGAGGAAGACGATACACGGATAAATGTATGTTAATGAGGAAGAACGGACATTAATACTCACGAAGAAAATAAAACAGGGAATGGTGGCCAGCGACTGGGGCATGGAAAGACGCTTTTAATCCAGTAGTCAGGGAGGCCCTATGGAGGAGGTGGCAGTAGTGTTGAGCCGTGGAGGACCGAGAAGAGCCAGGTTTGCGCACACAAAGCTTTATCTGTTGGAGCTGAAAAGACCCGCGAGTTCCTATCTGAAGCTGAATCTGATAAGCACGGGGACCACCGTGCTTATCTGAGCTGGCCAGCTGGACCTCCGGCCATCCCTGGTGGCCTCCGTGGAGACCGATTCTCGGGTTGCATGGGCCAGAGAGGAAACCGATCATCGAATTGATTCTTGATTCTCACGTTAGATTCTTATCCAGAAATGCCGAGGAAAGCGGCTTGCTTTCTCCCTCGGTTTATGTTCTAGGTCGTCGATGGCACGGTGCCCAATGGACAGGCGCCTCAACAGTCCCTTATCAGCTCTTTGTGGATTTCTCCCTTGATTTTTTTTTTTTTTTCCGCTTTGTCCAATTCTCGGCAATTCAGTTTTAAAGGTCATTATGTGAACAGCAAAGATGTGTCAAGGGATGAGGTCATTTTTCATCCCGGGAAACCCTTTACTCTTACGTGCTGTTATTTCCAAGCCCCAGAGATGCTGATTTGGGTTTTAACAAGACAATTCTATTTTAACGTGGTATTCTTCGCGGGGAAGAGGCTGCTTTCCCTTCGAAAAGTCAGCTTTGCCTTCTCATCAAAGGAAGCTTTTGTAGCGCGGTCGTTTTCCCTCCTATCTGGGACGGCAGCTGCACGCTCGCGAGTCCTGCTCAGCTGAAGAGAGCCGTGGACTTTATTGTAATCACCTGGTTGAAATAGTTGGACCCGTATAGCAAGAGGCTGGTTCTGTGCCGCCGTAATGTATGACAAAGGCCTGAATAAATCCCCCGACATGGATTTCCTGTAAAACCCTGCCTCGTGAAACTTTGCTGCACTGAGAAATACAAAGTCAGGGAGGAGGAGAGAGGAAGGGGGGGAAAAGCCCGCAAGATGTATATACATCTCCGAGGATGGTGTTTTTATTCATCACGTTTACTGGAAAGACAAGGATTTTATTTGGGTGGAAAAAGGATGAATCATAGCAGTTTTAGGAGTGAATATGGAGCTTGCTCGAAGCGTTTTCTGTCCGATCTTTCTGATCATCTGAATACGGAAGCAGAGGATGCAGAGAATAGTTTCTATCAACCACAGAACGTTCTGAGTGGGGACAGACCTTAGGGGGCAGAGGGAAATCTTTTCATGCCTTTCGCTGGCGATAATCATTGGCCTGTGAGAGGTCGATGTGAGAGGCTGCATCGAAGCCTATTCTAGTTATCCAGATTATACCATATGAGCTGGGTAGCGGGGAGGGCAAGAGAAAGAGAGAGGAGAGAGAAGGGAAAGGAGAGAGGGAGTGGGTGAAGAAGGAGCCCGAGGGA
>NW_006435763.1:5443169-5448967 GCF_000325575.1 Pteropus alecto | reverse complement strand
GAAAAGCTCGTTAATCACATAGATGGTTTCAACCTCCATCCCACTCACAGCCTGAAAAAGCAGGGGGTAGAAAGTCAGATCCCACCGTTTGCCCTTTCACTTCTCCTACGACGAGCTCTTCCCCACGCTGACTGCCAAGCTGATCCCTTCAACAAGACTCAGCCCACGACGCAGCACTCATTCAAGAAGGAGAGAAATGAACTGAGCTGGACCTACAGAGCAACCGTCCGCTTCCTCACCGCCTGGGTGACTTAAGAGAAATCGTCAGGGACGTTTTGACTCTTTGTGATTCTTACTTCAAGTAATGACTTTGGAATCTAATTGCCTCTGATGATCCTTCTCTACTGGGGTCCTTCTAAGGGAGCAGATAGGGGGTGAGGATTTGGAAGGGTCAAAATTTATTTATTGTTATTCATCAGATATTTATTTGAAAACCTTCTCTGTGCTGGGTACTGTGCTGAGCCGGGAAGATGTTAGAGAAGGAGGAACGTGAAAGTTTTTCACTGGTCTTTTCATGCCATCTCAGAGTTTTAAAGCTGAAAAGACCCTTGGAGGGTATCATCTATCAAGGATAATGGTGAGCGAACTTTCATACACAAGGAATGCTTCAGGGAAAATAAACATGGCTACTAGCTACTTTCTTTTAGTTTAAAGTGAAATGGTTTTCTTGAGCTTCTTGGGGGAAGAGAGCCATTCTCGAAACTGAGTTTACTCACTCGAGTGAATAGAGGGCTATCAATAAAAGAGTTGGCATTGCTTTTCGGACGTGAAAATGCAAACATTGGGTACATTTGAGAAGCAGAACCCATGGCGTTGATTTTCAAATCGTTCCATCTGAAATGGAATCATGGACTGTGTCCCCAGATTTAGGCAGGTCGCACGTGGCCCGCAGGCTGTGGTTACTCATCCAGGAGGCTGTGATTGACTCCATTCGCTATCCCCTACAGCATTTTGTGCAAACACTGGGCCCTTCTCCGGGGTTACGTATCTGTGTGGTTTAGAACTCTGCTGATTGCAGGAGACCAGAAGAAAAACTTACGCCAAAAAAAAAAAAAAAAAGTAGAGATGTAAAATTTCACACGAATTCAAAAGCCCAGGTGTTTGTATCTGGCATGGCAGAATTCGGGTGTTCGAAACATTTCATCAGTATTCGGCCTTTCTCCTCCCTCAACTCCGCTTTCCTCTCTGGTGGCTTTCCGCCACTTTCTCTGTGTGCCCACTGCCCACCAAACAGAGCGAGGCTCATGCCCTCCCAGATCCAAGTCCGGGAGAAAAGACTTGCTTCTCTCTAGGTCATGCCGGCCCCAGTTCTGGAACGAGAGCTGTTGGGATCTGCCTAAGCTGGAATCGGTGGTCTTAGAGGCCATGACGGATCCATTGGTCAGAGACAAGGGGCCACATCCACATAAACCAGGTGGACAGAGAATGAGGGAGAGTGATTCTCCAAGGAAAATTGGACTGCTGTTACTGGATGAAGCGGGGTGATCCTGGGAAAGCTAAGAAAAGCTCTCTACCATCCTTTCTATCAATCTGGCTGTCCGCCCATCTATCCATCTGTTCGTCCATCTATCCGTCCACCCATCCATCTGTCCATCCATCCATCCATCCATCCATCCATCCATCCACCCACCCACCCATCCATCCACCCCCCTAGATATCTATCCATCCACTCATTCACCTGGGAACTCAGACAACTAGCTAGCTAGTGACTGCTCTTCCATTTATTGTAAAAATCTATTAAGCTTTCGGGGCGTGGCATATCTCAGCAGTACAAGAACTATTTTTTTTAAATGAATGAATAAATGAATTTTATCTTATTCTCATTTTACACATAATGCAAAGGTGGGCCACGACAGCTAATGCAGAGCTGGGACCTGCACCTGTCCCTCTAACTATGTTTTTCTCAGGAAGATGTTGCCTTATCTGCTGGGGGTGGGGGGTAGGAGAGGTGTGACGAGGCAGATGAATGTGAATTATTGCCTAAACACGATGGCATCACACAAGGGTATATTTATCTGTGGTCTTATTAACCAGCATCCATTTTCATCCAAGAATCATATCCTTCTTTTCAAAAGAAAAGTTTACCCTTATTACAACGCCACATCACAGCAAAATATATATATATATACGTATATATATATACATATATATGACAATTTTAATGCCAAAAGCTAGGTTCATTCTGTTTTTGTGCTTAGCTCAAATCTGTGAAGCTATTACTCAAACTATTGAAGTTGGCTTCAAAATATATGTATATTAATAAGGCTTTAGAGATCACGGTGATACTGGTGGAGAGAATTATAATTCAGGCCATCTGGAACACTTTTCATGAGAAATGCTGTAGTACAGACCCAGCAAAGCTTAAAGCTGTGGGGTTAGAAGGTGTACACACACACACACACACACACACTTTTTTGCATATATATAAATTCTATTTCGCCAAGTCGAGGTGCCCCAGAAGCCCAAGCCTATTTGATACATGTTGGATTACAGCTGTGTTATCACGGCGTTTGGTGCCCAAAGGCTCCAAAATACAAGTTCAGAATGGAATTTGCAGTTCACTACCGACTTCTTTAAGTTGTTTAAAGGCAAGAGAAAAAAAAATGACTGGGAGTTTGGACTCAAGTTCATTCATCTGCTCCTCTAATATTAACTGAGCACCTACTATGTGCCAGGCACTTTTCAAGGACACGACAGTGAATGAACAAAATATATCCTTTTCCTTGAGGAGCCGCGGGCGTTCAGTGCCAGGTTCTGTCGTGAAGGAGTGATGTGCACTTCAGTGTGTCACCTGCCCGCTGTGGGTGTTTGTAATTTGTAATTTGTAATTTGAGGGGAGAATGAACTCGACACTAGGCAGAAAGAGAGGAAGCGCTTAAAGAACTGAGCATGGAAAAAGAAAAACTCATGGAGGACAGAGTGTCTAGTCCAAATACTGGAAAGGCATTCTGTTTAAGAGCCAGGACGACCGATCCGCATGGCTCCCGAGGGTAAAATAAGGACTGTGGGGTACAGAGCCCGGCCACAGTGCAAGGAGGTCAGGAGGCAGCGAGCTCAGCTACTGAGAGTATGTAAGAAGCAGCTGGACGTGAACTTGACAGAGATGCTGGAGAAGGGCTCAGGTATCAGCCTTCTAAATACCGGTCCAACTACCAGTGTACGGTGTCATTAACACCACCCTCCAGCACCTTCGTATCATCCTATTTAGACCATGCAATCTCCGAGTTTGCTGCCAGAGCAGAAGAGACAGAAGGAGGAGGCCTCATAACTACCTCGGCCATGAAGTGACACAGGTCATTTCTGCTTACAGCCCATTAGCCATGATGAGTCACGTGGTCCCAAACTCATACCAAGGAGGGCAAAGAACTACATGGGAGGATGTGAATATACGGCGAGCACCATCTCTGCCAGGTAAGATTTTGTAAAACTGGAGGGAATTATAGTAATACCTATTTCAGAGAGTTATTTTTAGAATCAAATGAGCTAACATGGATTTGCTCATTTAATCGCGCGTCGCCCGGTAACTGGCATTCAAAAAGAAGAACCTTTCTTTCATCCTCTTCCTCTTTTATTTGACTTCAGAAAGCGCCACGTTACCAGGCAGGACCAAATGAACAGGTGCTCTGAAGAGGCTCCTGGGAGGAGTCACAGATCAAAGGGGCTGATCTTATATGGGCGCACCCCCACACCTTGACTTAAGTCCGAAAACCCCCCATGAGAGCCATGTTGCTGACACTTTTCATAGCTCTAGGCTTGGGGCAGCCATGCAGTGCACGATCAGGAGAGCAGACGTAGAAAAGCCAAGTAGGAAGCTGCCAGTGACGATTTCAGCTGGGCTAACGCCGAGAGGGAGGGAGGCAGCATCGCTCAGAGACCCGCTACCCACTGGCTTGCTGTTATACCCATGGGCAGAAAGGCTGTGCCCCCTTGGTGGAGCGTCTCGGGCACGGGCTACCCATCTGAATTTGAAATGAATTCAGATTTAGCCTCCTGTAATTGCTTATTTGATTCCCGAGGATGACATGCAGTTAGGAGGGAAATTGACATTCTGTCATTCCTGTCCCAATGAACCAAACTCTGACAAGTTCTCTCCTAGGTACTTGGTGGCCGCTGGGCCACGTGCTCTTCTTCTAGTGCGAAATTAGTGAGCACGGAAAGCTTGGAAATATAGAAACCCAAGCCTGGTGACTTTCTAGAGAGTCGCAAAATAGATGAATAACGTAGGCAGTCGGGGGTATGCCTGAACCTCCTTGTCCCTGGCTGACACAACAGATGTCCTTCTGGAAAGCACTCAGGGTGGCTTTCCGCTTTAGAAATATGTATCCTCTCACTTGTTATCCAGAGATCATTTATGTTCAAGGTCACTTTTCCAAAACATTTCAAAACTATTTGGGAGTCTGGAGACATCCCCAGCCAATCATAAAAGGCCTCATGGCCCCAAACACAGGAAAATGTGTCTTATGTCACAGCTACCCAAGGCCCTCTTCATCTAAGCCTTTAGAGAATTACCGCATCCTGAATGATGCCAGCAAAGCCTTGAGAGGCGGGGGTCCATTCGAGCTTAGGAGATGTCAATCAGGAGAAAGAGATGGGGCTCGACAAGGTTCTCAGGACCTGGTTAAAGGGTCAGTGAGAGCCTTGAGCCTTGTTGATGAAAGAACAGAATCCACAGGAGCTTAAGTAGAGGGCCCGAATGTCAACATCCGTGGAAACGGAGTGTCCCCTGTACCTTGGATAGAAGTGATTTAGATGACAATCCCATGGAATGGAGAGGGGGGAAAATGTGAATTTTAAATCACAGAGCTGAGGTTCTCAACGGGGGTCATTCTGCCCTCCCCCTTCAGAGGACCTCTGGCAACACCAAGATGTTTTTGGGTGTCACAGGTGGAGGCCTGCTACTGGCATCTAGTGACTAGAAGCCCTACAGTGCCGGCAGGGCTGCCTGTGAGAGAGCACAGTCTGGTCCCCAGTGTCAACAGAGCCGGGAAACCAAACCACAGGGTCAGGGGTTGGGCACAGGATGGTGTCTGCTCCAAGAAGTAAAGTCCCCTGCTTTAGGAAAGATGGTTTCTGCTGGCCTGGGGGTTTTTTTTAATGGAGAAAGGTGAAATCCTTGCTCTTATCGGTACAGGTGTTCCCAAAGCTGCTAGAGCTTACTGCTGTGAGGGGAGGCCATATGGACAAAGATCCAGGACCCGGGCCAGACAGAGTCCCTGTGTATCTGCTCTCAAGATTGGCATTCGGCATCAGCTCTCGTTGGAGGAGGAGAGAGAGCTCTTTCGCTAAGAAATAAAAACATATGAGTTAGATGGACGCTAACTGCTGTCTACTAGAGTAAGATTCTCTGTGTACAAAAGCACATAGGCCTCTGCGCGAATGAATACACATGTAAAAAAGCAGCTCCAAGAGTGCCGGGTGCTAGCTTAAGGCTGGGAAGCACCATTAGCAGAAATCTCAACCAGAGAAATCTCGCATTTTACATCCAAGTGTTCGGGTTTCATAAGCATTTAAATGTGCTCATCCACCCATTCATCCCTCTCGCCAATATTCCCCTGGGGCCCTCAGCACTCTGCTAGGCTCTGGAGGTGATCCAGAATAATAAGATTGAATTACTTCCTAGAAATGGCTAAATCCTCGCGGGGGAGGAAAAAAAAATGTTTAAACTATTAGCGACAATATGATTTCTGCATTCGGCTAGTATTATTGAACACCTGCTATGGGCCAGGAATCCTTTTAGGCATCAGAGATACGGCAGCAAACAAAACATAAAAATTCTTCCTCTCATGGAAGTTATGCTT
>NW_006435763.1:5428716-5443148 GCF_000325575.1 Pteropus alecto | reverse complement strand
GCATAGTAAAAAAATAAGCAAATAAATGTGCAATGTATACCAGCTAGGGATAAATGCTTTTAATAATAGAGCAGGGTATAAAGGGATGGAGAAGGCCTGCTGGATGGAGATGACATTTGGGCATCGAGCTGAATGAAGTGAGGTGGTGAATCCCGTCAAGTTTAGAGGAAGTGCATTCCAGGCAGAGGGGGGATGGGTGAGCAAAAGCCCCGGGGAAGAGGGCACCTGGAATGTTCAAGATGCAGGGGTGAGATCGGTGTGTCTGGGGCAGTGAAGAGAGGGACGTGGCCAGATTCTATAACACAACCTACAGCCCCGACAGCCTTTGGTAGGAAGCAAACATCAACAACGAAGGAAAAGTTAACTCTGAAAACAAAAACAATAACAAACCCCACTGCCACAGTAATAAAATCGGGCCAGCAAGACCTACGGCCCACGTGGAAGACGCTTGGCCCACAGATCGCTCGGCAAGGCGATTGCAGGGCTGCTGATAATTGGAAAAGCTTGGGCTGCCCTGTTATTTCTGGTGAACAGGAGGCGTCAGGGAACAAGTTGCGGGGCTGCTCCACTAGCCACCTCTAGGGACCCTTCTCTCTCGTTCCGACTGCCCAGCACATCTCTATGCACAGGCAATTCTCCTGCTGTCGGTTCCCAACTTTTACTAAGGAAGCCAGATACCACCTTTCCCAGCCTCCCTTGCAGCTAGAGGAAAAGCACGTGACCTAGGTTCCACCAATCAGGTTGCTTGTTCCAGACTTCGCCTTGGAAGCCGGTACTGCCCATAATGGCAGCATTCTCAACCAGCTTCCATGGACAGCAGGGGCTGACGGTTTGGTAAAGCGTCCGGGGGCTGGCATTGCAAGGTCCATGGGGCCCCCCATGGGGACAGTGATTCTTCCGCTACGCCTGTTCTGCAGTGTGAGTTCAGGGACTGTCCTTGGTGCAGCCTCAAAGCCTATTTACTCTCCCATATTATTTTCTTATCGCTGCTGTTACAAAAGTGCACATACTTGGTGGCTTAAAACAACAGAAATTTACTGTCTCGCAGTTCTGGAGGCCGGAAGTTCAAAATTGAGGGGTCTGCGGGGCTTCATTCCCCCTGGAGACTCTAGGGGAGAGTGCGGTCTTTGCTTCTTCCAGCTTCCGGTGGCCGTTGGCATTCTTTGGCTTGAGGCCACATCACTCCAGTCTCTGCCTCTATGGTCCCAAGTCTTCTCTGCGTCTTCTCTTCCGAGCATGTCAAATCTCTTTCTACTTCATTCTTATGACACCTGCCATTGGATTTGTGGACCACCAGGATAATCCGGAATGATCTCGTCATCTCAAGGTCTTTAATTGAATTATATCTACAGAGAGCCTTTCCCCAAGTAAGGTCACCTTCCTGGTTTTGGGGATTAGAATACGAACATATCTTTTTGTGGGCCACTATTCAACCCACTTCATCGCCTCCTGGAGCTAACTAATAACTATGAACACATTTCTCTTCAGCTCTACCAGCCTGAATTTTGTTGTTTGCAAACCAGAAACATAACCTCGACACTGCCCCACCATTCCGTGTCCCCAGACAGGACAAGGTGTCTGGAATGCAGCCTTCCTTTGGGTCCCAAGACTGAGACTTTGGTCTCATCAGCAGAGACGGCCTACTCTCAGC
This sequence comes from Pteropus alecto, assembly GCF_000325575.1. NCBI lineage: Eukaryota > Metazoa > Chordata > Mammalia > Chiroptera > Pteropodidae > Pteropus > Pteropus alecto. Next base: position 5,441,497 of record NW_006435763.1, on the reverse strand, counting down.
CTTCCTGTCTGCTTGCCTCGCCTCCTGCATCCCTGTAGAGGAATTAAACGTCAGCAGCTTTGTGGTTGAGACATTTTCTTTTAGACTAAAACGTGTTTTCCGGCCCCACAAGACTGAGACGTAGACCCCACCACAGAGAGGCCGCTGAGGTGGACGGCCTTACCACATCGACTAGTCATGGCTTTGTTAAAGTATGGAAACCACATCAGACTCATCCACGGAAACTTACGGAGCAAGCGCAAGCCCCAAGGACATTCCTGGGGGACAGCGGTGTCCCCTCACCTCTCTGTATGCTATTGGTCTGATTTCTCGGCAGGCACCGACATTTGTCAGCTTGTGGAGTCTCTCCAAGAGAAGGCGTCCCATTGATACTTGGGGCCCATTTTAAGGAAGACAACAACTTGACAAACGTGAGAAGCAATAGGGCATGGGACCAGGAGCCAGAAGGATCTGAAACTGGGTCCCCCTGCTTACTAGCTGTGTGACCCTAAGAACACTGTTTACATCCCTGAGCCTTGAGTTTACTCATCCCTGTGGATATTAATGCCTACCTTGTGTTTTTGTTTGTTTTTGTTTTTGCGAGGATTAAATAGAATCAATAAAGTTCTTAGCTTAGTGTTGGCACTTAGTGTTGGCACATGTGACAATGTGGAAAGAGCTTTAATTCTTTTGCCTCTATTGTCTTCCTTCTCATCTAAGAGCATCATCGTGAATTCAGTTATCAGCAGGTGTAATGTCTCTCCCCCAGCTGTGTGTGCTGGACGCCACGGTGTCTGTCCCATGGTTAGTGTCCTATGAATTGTTGGTGCATGAAGTTGTAGTGTTTGGACGAGTGTATAATCTGTGTTTAACAGACTTTAAGGTGACAAACCTAGACTGATCCTCCTGGACACACACCCCGGAGCCTTATTTCTCTGACTCTGTTCTGCCCGCTGGGGCGATAAACCCAACCTCCCACGTGAAGCTCACCAGTATCAGCAGCCTCGCCATTTCTGGGGGCCTCTGGGGGGATGCGTAGCTTATTCTCACAAGCCCAGTAGGCTTGGCCACCGTGTGAAGCCTGCCTTTTTCCTTCCACTCTGCACGTCCCCTCAGGGTGAGCGAGTGAGGACACCGTTAGTGCCAAGGGGTATGAGATTGCGTTGGAACCACCACGCCACTCCAAAAATCCCTGTCGAAACAAATATCGCTGAGACCACCAGTCACCAATGGTGCCTGCGGTGTCCTCGGAAACGTCACCAAAATAACGGTTTGGGTTTTGACCCCACCTCTTTTACTGTATGTAGTCTGTGCTTTTTAGCATTCATGTATGAATCCCAGGGGGTCAAGAGGTACTGATCTGAATCGCAAGGCCCGTGCTGGGTTCTACCTTGCCTCTGCTTCCGGTTCTAGAACTGGGAAGTTAAGGGTCCAGGCTCTGGGATGTGTGTGTATGTGTGTTATAGGACGGGGGTTTAAATATGGGCTCCATCATCTACCAGCTCCGTGACTCTGGCTAAGTCACCAAATCGTTTTAAGTCCGAGTTTTATTATTTGCAAAATGGGGGAAGTGATTATGTCTTCCTCACAGGGCGATTTAACAATGAAATAAAATAACGATTGCCGAGGGCATAACCTGACATACATTAAGTACTAAATAAATGCTAACTATCATTTTTAATTCCTTAGGCAAATTATTACCCTAATAGCTCTACTGTCCCACATGTAAATAACGTCTTTCAGTTGATTTGCCACAACCGGAAAAATCTGGGGATGGAGGGACAATGGGGTGGCGGCAGGCAGGATGGGGAAAGAGCATCTCTAACATCTCAGAGGAATAAAACAGTAACTGTCAGAAACATGATCATACTGTAAAAATCAGCTGCGGAGCCAGCTACATGGATTACGAAGCTTAGAGCAGGGGGGCGAGCGCAGTGTCGTCGCTGAAAGCCTGGGCCCTGGAATTTGACCGCTGAGCGTTAACTCCAGGTCTGTCACTCGTCAACAGGTGCGTTTGGGCAAGTTCCATCACCCCCGTGCCTCAGCCCTTTCGCCTGTACGTGGGGGTGATAGCGCCTCTTTCATAGGATTGCCCTGGAAAATTAGATAAGTTATTTCATGACAGGCACTGAGCAGGCTCAGAGGAATTAATTGATAAATATTAACTATTATTAACTACAACTAATTAATCAGGTGGCAAAAAGGTTTTGAAGGAGAAAGCCGTGGGTGCCGCTCTGTGGATAGCTCCGTCCCTACAATGTCCGAATGATCTATGTCCCTTCAGATGCGTCTGTCAACGACAGGCTCAGATAGGAAGAGACTCTGAGATGAACTGCCTAAAACTACCGCTCTTTGAATGAACCCACGCGCAAGGAGCCTCCACGGTGAGCCGGGTTTTTGTTGTGGCTGTTCTTCTTAGAATACACGCGCGTTCGTTGCTGAGAATTTTCTATTTTGAAGACTCACGGAAGCCAAAGATTCTGTAGACTGTCCCTGGAATCTTATTATGCCCACTACCCAGACCTGGGAAGTTCAAGGATGTGATGACGCCCGTCTCGGCCTTTCACCGAACGGTCTAGGAGAGGAAGCTGTTTCTCAGGGGCTGCTGGGTTGCAAGCCAGAGAAAGTGACTAAGGCCCGTCTAAGCTGGACCGGAAGTACCTCCTACAACACGGCGAGGCTCAAAGGGCCTGGACAAGTCAGGGTCCAAGGCCACTCTGTTCTCGCCTTCTCGTTCTGGAGTTGCGTTCTCTCTCTCCTCTCTGCTGCTCTCGGCTAATCTGCTTTTCTTTCATTTCGCCTTTTGTTTTTTTCTTCCTCTGGAGAGAAGCCTTTTCTGCCTCTGTTGCCCAAACAGGGCCACCCTATTTCTTTCTGTGCTATTTCAGTTTAAGTGCCCACAATGAACGCGTGAGAACAGCTAAGTCCAACTCTAAATTCCCAAGAGAGAATCCAATTTCTCCATTCTGTGCCCTCCTAGTCCAATCATATGTGCTCCGGGTGGGGTCAAAGTCACATAGCACGAACATGGCTGCAGGAGCTGACCCCCGTGGGGTGGCGTAGATGTCAGATTATAGGGTGTGGGCTGGAAACAGGTGCTGAAAGGTGTCTGCCCCTGGACAAAGCAGGCAACACAGCGATCGACAATGCCTTGGGCGATGGACAGACCAGTAGATGAAGACCCATGCCAGCATCTTCTGGGGCATTAAGCTTGCCATTGGCTAGTTCGGGTCAGTCCCCTGCCTTCTGCTTCCTGGTACCTAAGACTCAGGAAAAGACAAGGCAGCTTTGCAAGCTCACTCTGCCCCACACCACCCTCTGTAAACTCCAAAGGGCCAGGCTCCTTCCGGGCACCAGAATCTTCGCCCACACCCTTCCCTTTGCCTCAAGCACTTTGCCCCATGTACCCTCCCCTTACACTTTTGCAAAGCCGGCTCCTCATCCTCCTTCGGGGCTCACCTCAAATTCACCTGCATGGAGACATTGCCCTGTGCACCCTTTATTTTCAACCTTCTCCACCTTTATACATACGCTTTATGTTCCTTTCATAGACTAATCATAACCTGCATTAAATTCTTCTAATAATAACAGCTAACGGCCACATGACGCTGCCTATGTGATGGATAGTTCCATAAGAGCTTTGTACATGCGGATTTCATCCATCGACAAATCTATGAAGCAGGCAGACTTCTTATCTCTGATCTCACCAGCGAAGAAACAGTACAGCGTGGCTGGGTAAGCTGCCTCAGGTCCTCCAGCAAGGAGTCAGCTCCAAAGCCTGCACCCTCAGCCCCTACTTCCTCTGGACCAAAATTTTCCACTGCTTATGGGTTGGGTTACTTACTCATTATCTGTCTCTTTGCTCAATGATACGTTCTGTGCAGTCAAGAACTGTATTGATTGTGCCCCGCTGCACCTTGACCATTTATCAGAATGCCTGGCACCAAGAAATTATTGCAAAATGAATATCGTTTTCCACATTCAAACGATATTCAAATAATATCATGTTCTCATGTGTTTATGATCATCTGTGATTGAGGCGGGGTCAAAGTCACATGTCAGGAATGTGGCTGCAGGGGTTGACCCCTATGGGGTCACACGAATTATCAGCAAAATGAATTCATAAGTGAACAAACCCATGAACACTAGAACACATTAATTCCTTTTAAAAAGGGAGACCCGAGATGCGTGTCTGCATAATGATGGGACGTCAGGTGAGATTGCTTCTCCGAGACTTTAAGGAGGTGTGCGTGGGTTTAAAGGGGCCCCCCTCCTAAAAAGCACCAGGAGAGGACTGAGAGAAGAGGTCCTTCTCATATCGAAGCTTGCTTTCTTGCTGCTGCTGGCATCTTTACCTCATGCTCCTCTCATGCCCCGACTCAGAGCTGAATGGAAGGCTTCCATGCCGTCGGAGGTGGGAGCAGCTGGCGTTGCAAATGGAGAACACTCTGGTGGACCGAGATGCGTGGGGCGTCCCGAGCTCAGGCACGGGACGCTCATGGTGGTTCCCTTCGCGCCTCCCCGACTGCTTGCGGCAGAGATAGCACAGAGGCTGGGGCTGGAGGAAATAGACCGGGCTCTGGGGAGGGGGCTCTAGGGAGGGGGACCTCTGTTGTTCTGAGACACTGAGAGTTCGGGGTCATTTGTTACAGCAGCAGATCCACGCTTTTCCTGACTGATACACTGTGTCATGTGATTTTGCTAATGGTATCACCTCTGGATTCTAGATATTTTTGATCAAAATGCATGTGCACGAAAACAACACTGGAGATGGAAACTAGGGGACAGCGATGGAATGAAAAATATTCCAGTCCAGGCAGGAGGCCGCGAATAGACCAGGGTAGCCAGAGGCAGAGTATCAGAGGTGCTGATGGTGGTGGGGATGTTGATGAGACTGCAGGTAAGTAAATTAAGTAATATTTTTTCTTCCGTTTCTTTAAATCACTGTCCTTCGTTGTTATTTCTCACGTGGTAGGTACAACGATGCCATTTACACATATTATTTTTCATTGAAAAAGAGCCTGACCTTAGATCATTTATAAAGAATAAAAATTACGGAAATCTAATCCTACTATGCCCGCTTCCTCCCAGGAGACTGTCGCTGTATTGCTTGGCATAGACCCTTTATTTGTGCATTTACGTGCATATTTTTTTCTGGCATAAATAAAGAAATTCATACCGTAGGTATCGTTCTGCAATTTGCTTTTTATTTAACTTAGCATTTCCTGCAGAACTTTCTGCGGCACTCCGTAGAGGCCTACCTCGTTTTTATAATGGCTTCCTCTTATTCTATGCTTCGGATGAAGTGTAATTTATTGAACCTTCTCACCATTAATGGACATTTATATCCATTTGAATTTTCACCTCCTTCTGTGATTCATGAGTTCCAATAGCTCCACCAACGTTTAGCTTTACGACGCGGCGATATAAATGGCCACATTTTTCTCTCGCTGAATTTGTAAACGTCTTGTCAACAACAGGATGGGGGTGGATGTGTGCGCGTTGGTTGGGGATGCCGCAGGCACGGGCCATGGCTGTTCCTCCTGGAGGCGGACGCTGCTAAGCTCCCAGAACGGCCATCTCCATCTCTGACCCTCTCCCCGCCGTCTCCCCAAACACAGGAACTATCTACGGTTCCCGAGAAAACTCCAAGTCAAAGTGCTTCCTGTCTTTTGGCCCAAGAAGCATATCCACGGATAAACGGAATCTTGATTAATTTTACTCTTGTGTTCGAAACGATTCCCTAGCCTCTCCCGTATGCCTACTTTTGTTCTATTTATTTATTTTTTCCGGCTCTCTCCACTTACATCTGTCTCTGTCCATCCTTCTTTTTATTTATCTGTGTGTCTGTCTCCTTCTCTCCACCCCAAGATGCAGAATTCTGTCCTCGGTAGACAATGATTTATTAATGATCATGAACAACGTTGCTGCGGGCGACGAAGCAGAATAGAGCAACTCTGAGAAAATGAGATGGAGATTCATCACTCGGGGGTCTCCAGGCGCCTCGCCCAACACCTCACGGCCACTGGCGCATGCAGTCGCATCTCGTCGATGCCGGGACACTGCCCTCGCCGTGTCGGCGTTCGCAAAGCCAGCGTTCCGTGATGCAAGTTAACTTTTGATACGGTATCTTAAAAATCATTAACGGCGTTTTACAATTGGTGTCAGTTGCTGTAAGTAAGAATGACTCGGTCGCCCTGCGATCAGGAACAGAGTCAAGGGTGACTGGTGACAAGACGTTGAAGGGCACCAGGAAGCCAGCCGCGGTCCCCTGCCCTCCCCCCGTGCTCGTCTTGCCTGAAATGGCCACTGTTCGGACTCGGCCTTAGGACCCCTAAGGGGCCTTGGGTGCCAGTGGCGGTGCCCTGGTCTGGTAAACCTTGGCATTAGCATGTCCTGGCTAGAGTGATCGGCCCCTTGGGGACTTCTCCCTGAAAGTTCATGGCACCTCCAGGAAAGAGGTCCCCTTGGCTGATAATAAGCCAGTAGGATCTATAGGTCCAGAGCTGGACGGGGCCATCGTCCAGCCTAAGCCAGCCTAAGCAATCAGAATCCCGAGACGGAGAGAGGGACTTCTCAGTGCCACCGTAGAGCACCTGTGCCCGAAGCCAGGCTGCTCAGGCCCGTTTGAGACGCGCTTCTGTGATAAGCAGCTGACTCTGTCCTGATGACTAGAGCTGCGAATCTGTGAGTGACACGGAGCGGGGCTGACGCCCAAAAGAGCAGGACGAGGGCGATGGGGAAGCTTGGAGCGTCGGGGAAGAGGCTGGGGCGCGGCCAGATGGGAGAGGAGAGCGAGATGACGGGGGACCACGAATAAGGACCACGAATAATGAGCGTGGCCGCCAAGGTCCCCCCGGCTGAGCCTGCCCCTCTCTGCGCACTGGCCGACGCCATCGTCCCCTTCGCTCCCCGTGCCCTCGGCCCTGGCCCAGGTTTCAGAGGCCGCACACATCCTACGGATCCCTTCTGCAAGGCACCGTCACCTGCCGCCTTTTATTTCTGAGCTGTTCATGCCCATTGTCTGCGGATGCTCTGCGCTCAGCCTGTCCTCCAGGGAGGCCCGCCCCGACTCCCACACTGCGCAGATGCCCCGGCTAGTTACTCTGAGACCTCCATGGATCTTTTCTCCCCAGCGCGCACCCCATAATCTGGTCATTAACTGGCCAAGGCCCTTCTCCCCGACTACTCTGTAAGCTCCGCAGAGTGAAATCTCTGTCTATTCACAGCCCTCCCCCCAGGAGTGCCTGGCACTTTGTAGTTGCTCAGTACATACTTGCCAAGGGAAGGACTCGGGGTCTCACTTAGTTTGAGGTCCCCCAGGCGCACACCTGTGTTCCTTCACGTCCCCAAGCCAAACCGAAACAAGATCTACACAATCACCGTAAGAACGATGGGTTGGCTTTGACTAGGTTCGCGGCCCACCGCGCCCCATGGACCACAGGATGTGGACCAGCCACGTTCACGGAAACATCTCCCAGTGTATGGAGGGTCCTCAAACACAGTACTTCTCAGGCTTTAATGTGCCCAAGATGCCTGGGAGACCTTTTGAAAGCGTGGATTCTGACTCAAGAGGTCTGGGGAGGGGCCTGAGAGTCCGCATTTCTAACCTGCTCCTGGCTGCTGCTGCTGCTGCTGGTTGGGGACCATGCCAGGCATAGCCAGGCAGATGGGCACCGAGAAGCAAGGTCCGGCCTGCAGAGGAAGCTGGCTGGCTCCAGCGGCCTGCACGGTTTGACAGAGTGGGAGATTAAGAAGGGAAGAAAACAACCCAGAATGGAAATAAATACAGTGCACCACAATCTCATTAATGTCTAAAATTAGATGAACACAATTAAAAATGTAAAAGCTGGATTAAAGCGTGTCAGTCTGGAGTCGAGTGCTGAATTACGCTGAGGCTCTTTGCTTTTTCTTAACGGTTTCTGCTCATGGATATCTCAAAGACTGCGATGTTCTTCATGATCCCTAGCTGTCACCGAACACGTTTGGCGCTAGGAAGAAAGGTGGGCCTTGTTTTCGAGACGATTTTCCCAGGACGGGACTGAACATGGTCAAGTGTGCCAAGACTTCGGCCCCTTCTTCCCACTACAATCTAGGCTCCCTGGGATGGAAAAGGAGGCTGACTCACTCTACACACCGCAGGCATGCGCCTGATGTGCGTCAAGCCAGTCACGGTGACTGGCATCAATAGTATCGAGATTCCCATTTTATAAGTAAAGAAATAGAGGTTCAGAGAGGTAAAGCGAGCTACTCGGGGTAACACAGCTAATGAGAGGAAGCACTGGGATGCTAACACAGTTCTGTTCGATTTTAAAATATCTGTATTCTTTTCGTGGCCCTCCTAAAGAATAACCCATCGTGGGGCTCCAGTAAAGGGTGCGCGCGTGTGTGTGTATGCACCAGCACGCACATGCACAGATATGTGTAGGCAGAGGGGGGAAGTGGCGTAGACAGAAATGAGAGACAGAGCAAACATCCAAATGTAAAAGGTCTGTCTCTTTGTGTTTGCTTAAAATTGCCAGACTGGACCCATTACCAACTGATATGATTTACTCCGTATTTTAGCAGAATTGGACTAAGTGATTTGTTTTCTCAGCAGAGTCACAAAGCGCTTATTAGCTCAGGCTCCAATTCTGGTCCTGGAGCCATTAAGTCTGTTCTCATCCACCAAGAAATTAAGATCCCGAGGGTGAATATTATCTTGGCGACACCCCCGATTACCACGGCTTTAACCTTCGAGACACAGAAGGTCATCCTTTCTCTCCGCCTTCAGGTAGGTGGACAGTGAAGGCTATGTGGGCCGGGGGCTCTGCGGAGCTAGGTGTGGGTCACGGCGGCCATTCTTTGAAAGTGTGACACATCCATACTTCATCCATGTTTCTCTCCCGAGTCCTCTGAGACTCGCAGCTCTCCCCAAAACATCTTCCAATAAACCTGACTTCCTTCAGTGGAGTGAGCTATTTCCCAGGAATCCTGGAAGGAATTTGGCCTAACCCGGAGTCAGATAGGAAGGCCTCTGAGGCAGATAAGGGCTTCCGTTTTTACCTACTGATATAAGCCCGAAGGCCATGGCCTACTATTTTTATTCATTTTAGAATAAAATGAGGACCTACTGTGTGCCAGCCAGCACAGAGTAGGAGCCCCATCGAAGCCTAACGAGGCAGAGGCATCAAGGAGGCCTTCTTGGAGGAAATGGCATTTAAGCCAAGGATCCAAGCGTGACTGGGACTCAGCTGGGAAGGCCATTTCTGGCAAAGAAAACAGCATGGGTGAAGGCACTGAGGCATGGCACAAATGGTTTTAAGTGGGAAGTCCCGTGAGGTCTCTTTAGGAATGAGGCAGAGGATTACTATATAGATACATATAAGTGATGTGTGCATGTATGTGTGGGGGTGGGTACAAGCTGATCATACTGGTGGGGTGGCTAAGACTGGGAAATGAGAGGGGAGGTGTTTGGCAGGGGCTGGGCATGGCAGATCTTATAAGGGACCATAAAAGGGAGAGGGACATACCCTCTTCCCGCTTCTTTTTCAATGAGGAACCTCAGTCTGAGCATATGTGGGTGAGACAGGACGTGTTTTAAGGCTATGAGCTTAGAACACAAATTCAAAATTCCATATGCTGTTTGTGGTACAGGGTGTATACGTGGGGATCTTATTTCCAGGGGCAATGATCTCTTTCATAAAAAAATAATTTCCCCTATTATGCTAATAATCTATTTGTTTGAAAATTTAGAAAATACAAACTAGAAAAAAAAAGAATCAAAATTTAAACCTGCAATTGCGTCACCTAGTGATAACTCTGTTAGTATTTTATTGTATATCCTTCCTGTTACTTGAAATGACATAATCATGATTTTTATATAAATGAGATCATCGCCTGCACGCTGATTTATTAGTTGCTTTTTCACTTAGCCATATAGCATTGACAGCTTCTGCGTTCATTTCCCCGGGCTGGTGGGACAAAGCGCCACAACCCGGGGCATTGAAAACAACAGAAATTTATCGTCTCACATTCTGGAAGCTAGAAATCTAAGGTCGAGGTGTCGGCAAGGCTGTGCTCCCTCAGAAACCTGTAGGGGACCCTTCCTGCCTCTTTCCGGCTTCTGGGGGTGCCGGCAGTCCCCAGTGACCCTTGGCGTGAAGTTGCATCTGTCCAGTCCCTGCTTCGCTGTCACATGGCTTCTCTCGTGTGTCGCTGTCTCGACACGGCCATCTCCTATGAGGACACCAGTCAGATGGGAGTAGGGGCCCGCCTCGCTCAGCTGTGACCTCGCCTTCACTAATTTGATCGGCAGCTATCCTACTTCCAAATGAGGTCACGTTCCGAGGTCCTGGGAGTTATCGTTTCCACAAATCTTTTAACTTGTTCTCGGGGCGGGGCGGGGGGCGGGTGGGTGGACACAATGCGCGATAGCTTCTCTTGCCACTAAATATTATTTTATAACGTCAGTGTCTAATGGCTAAAAAATATTCTATTTTACAGATCTGCAAATGTCCAGGAGTCCGTCCTCCTTCGCACTCAGTATGCAACCTGCGACCTGTCCTTGTCCAGCCCTCTGTAGGGACAGGGGTCATCGCCCTGACAACGAGGATGCTGCTCGCCTGGCCCGAACTCACCAAAGCTTCGTTCCTACTGAGGAAGAAAGACAGTGGGCTCTGGTTCTTCGAAGACCGTTTTTAAACACGGGGACGAGAACAAAGAGGGAAACCGAGGCTCACCCGAACAGTCGCTTGATCAGAATCCGCCGCCCCGTTCGGTTCCAGCTAATCCAGACGGGGCCGCGTTTGGAACGCACGCCGTGAGAAACGGTGACTCATCGGCTCCTTGGCAGAACCCAACAATTGTTTCATTCAACCTGCTTTATGAGTGTAGGCGAAAAATTTCCAGCCCCAGTTCCTTAGGATGCCACCAATGATCTCGAAGGGTGTTGTAAAAGGCTGAAAACAGAGTTGGTTTGTTGTACATCGCAGGAACCCCCTTTGCTGAGCAGGAAGTGCATATTGACACACACTTGGAGCGACAGTATGTTAAGCCTGGGTGGAGGGGATGGTCGTAAAGGGGTTTTCGTGCCAATGCTCTCATTTGATTCTCCAAATGAGATCCAGCCTGACAGGGCGGGAGCGTTGTCACGTGAGGCTCTGGAGTGCCCGAGCTTGCCCAAACCCGCTGGGGAGCCACCACCACCGTGGGGAGCTCAGTATGTAGACGTGATGTTACTTAATCTTGTCCCCACACGGCACTGTACTGAGCCTGGCTAAGACAGGCTCGTGATGCCTCACCGACTCCCACCCTTTCTCCCCCGTGAGCTTCTTTGGTTCAACGAGGCCAGTTTATCCCCATTTCAAAATGGATGGGATAATATATACCCGAGGGACCACTGCTCTTCGTTCTATTTCTGATGACAGGCAAAGGTTTTTGGGGGCAAGGCATGCTGGATGGCATTGAAGCTGAAAATGGGGAGGTTATTTAAAGATTTGTTGGATCAAGGGGGTGGCTATCGTGCCACCTGAAAAGAGAGACTCTTTACCGGGGTCCGGAGGTCCCCGAGCATTCGTGGGCGGTCATTCGGGGGATGTATGTCTCAACTATTTTTAGAGCATATGCGTGCTTCTGAGAGTTCATCCGCATGACTCTCGGGAGACTGTGTGAGGTCCTGGGGACCCAGAAATAAACTCAAAGGAAGACTGGCACGTATTGCTTCACATTAGGATGGCGGGCTTTCTGGAAACTACTGAGGTTTTCTATTGAGATGAGTCTATGGCCTCAGTGCCTGGGGACTGCAGGAGACTGAGCGCTCAGCGAGAACTCCAACCCCTGCGCCCAGCAGGGGCTTAAGAAACATGAAGGGTTGGGGGGAGGGAACGCTTCGTGGAGAGAGCTCTGTCTGCTGTCGGAGGAGGAAACGGGTCCAGAGGCCTGCGAGGGTCGTCACCCAAACAGCGTCACCAGCGCCCAGGGGCACTGCCTTTGAAGGATGCGGGAGGGGGTCCCCTTCCCTCTTCCTCAGCTTTGCTATGAGCATCTTGGTCCGAGCCTCCAGCAGCCAAGCATCACTGGCCCCTTCTCCCCGCTGGTCTCACACTAACCCTGTCTGCCTCTTTCTTGAAGCCCTCCGGGGGCGTCCCACAAGATAGAAGCTCCGTTGTCTGAAACGCGGATCCTCAATAAACATCTGTTGCCAAGGAAGGGACGAGAGGTGGGCAGGGTTCTCTTTGAAGGTGAAGCTCCCTGGACCCCGGCTTCCTCACGGGAAACCTGGACCAGACAAGCGTCACCACGTTCCTGAGAAACGTCCGCTTCCTCCAGAGCACGGGAGGCGCGTTTTCACCCCACCGCGTCGTGAATTCTGTCACCTGCTGCTGCAGGCGACGCCGTGAGGCCTGCAATTAGTTCCCTGATTACTCACAATTGAAGCCGTCGTGGCGAACGGATGGCGTTTGTCACAAAAACCTGTAGGAGAGCCAGGCCATTTGGCAGCCACTGTGTTCCCGAGAAGGCAGATCAATTTCTGTTTGGTTTGTTTAAAAAATATCAAATAAACAGTGCGGAGCCGCTTGCAAGGTCTGGGTCCCTCCTTTTCTGAAATTTGGGGAGAGGAAGCAGCTGGAAATTGCCAGTTAGGAGAAGACGGGCAGAGCACACTCATGGCTTGATCGGATGCCCCTATAATCAGGGCTAATAACTGTATTTTTCTACTACTAAACATTTCTGTTATTTTAAAGAGTCTAGTTAGGGAGCGAGGGAAACCGCGGGGGGCTGGCCACGAAGACGCCTCTGAAATGTGTTGCTGAAGCCCATT
>NW_006435763.1:5415459-5428251 GCF_000325575.1 Pteropus alecto | reverse complement strand
TGACAGGTGACCCCCTGACCCTTGTGGGAAGAGATACTGGACGGTGAGATTTCTTAAGAAATCGCTCGCCTCTCCCTGGAATAAAAAGGGAGCCGTATATTCTCTAGGATCATGAATAAAAGGCCGCTCTGCCAAGGTTCACTGTTAACCTGGGTTCTTCCCTGACCGGTGCTAGTCCCTGGATATCTAAACACGTCCTCCCCCCAGCTAAACCCTTCAGTGACTTTCCCACTGTCATTTAGGATATGCCTAGACCACTCAGGTGGCTTGTCCACTGGCCACATCTCCCACCTAACCGCCCCCCCCCGGCCCCGATGTCTCATGCCCCCAGTATATGGAATTATTACCTGCATGTGGCACAGTGGTCAAAGCCCTGTGCACCATGGGGTGTGAGCAGCCTCCTCAGCCTCTACCCACTAGACGCCAGTTGCACCCCTCCCCCTCTGTCCCAGCTGTGACAACCAGATACGTCTCCAGACGTTGCCATGCGTCCTGAGGCGGGGCAGGTGGGCATCCCTCCCTGGCTGAAACCACTCCACTGGACTGCCAGCTCTGGGAGAACAGGCACTGTGTCTCTTTCTGGCCTTAAACCCCCGGCACCTAGAATAACACCAAGTACTTATTTGGTCCTTAATAAGTGTCTGCCGAACGGATGCACAGAGAGTCTGGGCTGAGCAGCGCAGCGCTCCCCAGGCTGAAGTCGGGGGGACCTGAGTTCTCAGCCCGGATGTGCCCGGAGCTGATTGTGTGCCCCGAGACAATCACTCGCCGCCATTAGGAGTTCGGTTCTCTGAAAATGACACAGAAGGTGAGCACCCTGCTCCCCCGAGTGTGGGCGTAGAGGGAGCATCTGCATCGCCCGGCAGCTTGTCAGAAATGCAAATTCCCTTGTTGCTCTCCATGCCCAGGGGACTGGAGTGTCTGGGGGCGGGGGAGGAGCCCGGAAAAGTGTGTTTTAACACGGTCTCCTGCTCAGCAGTTCTCGCCCTTGGCTGATCTTAGCATTTACCTGGACCGCTTTTGAACGACCGGAGGCCTGGGGTGCCAGATCCCCTGGCCCAGTGGGCAGCTCTGCCGTTGGCATTTTTCACTGGCCTCAGGGGGACTCCAGCACACAGCCAGGTCCAGGTGCTCCCACCACAGACGTGATCTGATGCTCTCTGTGCTTCCCAGTTGTTAAACCGTGTAGAAATCGCACGCATTCCTTCGGCCCACCAGAGGGCCACTTACAGCGCTGAGAAGGAAGAGACAGGGTTACCTTCTCTGGGCACGGGGCACACTGAGTCATGGACCACAAACACAGAAGTACAAGGAAGTGTCCGGGACCTTCCTCCCAAGCTCTGCTTGGAAGAATGCCCAGCTCAGAGTAGGGACGACGCTATAAGGCTTTGCAGAGCTCTAGGGACAGTGACAAAGCCGGGAAAATCCTATCCAGGGCCCTTGTGAGCCACTGGTTTTAAAAGCCATGTCGAGAGCCTCTTAATAAAAATTATTTCTGAGACCCTTCCCCCCTCCTTCCCGCCACATCTGGGTCCATGACGGCTTCTTTGCTTGAGTGTACAGAGCGTGGATGTGAAGTCAGCCACACCCGTGTCTGTCTGAGTAAGCCACTTCCCTGTTCTGGACCTCAGATCTTAAATGGGGGTCATGAAACTTCCCGGCTGAGCTGCGGTGAAGGTCAACCTAGGTGAACAGGTGAAACCCTGGCACGAGAACAGCGGCCCCAAAACTCAGCGGTTCTCAGAGTGTGTCCCCTCAGACCAGCGGCGGCACCTGGAAACGTCCTAGACGTGCAAATTCTCAGGTTCCACTCCAGACATGCGGAATCAGAAAAACTCTGGAGGAAAATACTCCCTCTCTCTGAGCCCTGATTTTCTCATTTGTGAAATTAAAATCAGAGACTGTAGCTCAGAGACTCATAGCAAAGATTCGATGAGATATGCACGTAACCACTCAGCACAGTGCCCGGCGCACAGTAACGGCTCAGCGCATGGCAGCTATTGTCACTATTACAATTATTATTATTTCCAAAGCTCCCTGCACAAAGCCTTGGAAAGAAGCTTTCGTTAAAACTCTGCACGAATAACTCTTGTCGGACTTTGCAAAATGCCATATTTTGGCTCAGGACACTCTCTGTGGGATGCAATGTACTGAGCGGGAGTTATGGTGCACACATGTGCCATGCTAATGCCTCGGCCAGCTTTATAACTCATTCTGAGAGCCCATCGCTCAGAGCAACACGGTTATTTATCATAAGATCCATTAGGGGTTGTGACTCATTTAAGTCCCTAGCTGTCAGAAAGACCAGCTTACCCACCACCAATCAGAAACAAGTAGATGGGTTTAGGGCAGGGTAAAAAACAAACAAAAAACAAACAAAGAACAGAAAAGACTTGAAAAATTTCTACTCATAGCTAGAGGAAATGTCAAAGATGCTGAGGGAAAAAAAAAACAGTCAGCTCTGAATGGCCTTGTAGCAGTGGCAGAGAAATTTCTAGATGCATCGAAGGAGGCAGAGGATTGTCTAATGTTTGTGGGCATCCCGATGGCGAGCCGGCAGAGCGAGCTGAATTTGTAAGGTAGGGGAAAGGAAGGTGGATTGAAATTTCCTTCATGCGTTGCAAGTTTCAATAATCAGGGTGAGAAGTGGAGAATCACTCGGCGGGAGAGGGTTCGCCCTCAGTGAAATCGGGCTCCACTCCCTTTTCGTCTCGTGTGAGGGGCTTTCTCTTGCTCACATCTCCCGAGCCTCTTCCACTGGCCACTCACCCATTGCAGGGCCATGCGCACACCCCCAACACTTGCTCGGCCTGGGACAATGTAGACAGGCTGGTTCACCTCACAGGTGCATTTGTAGGATGTGGGAGGAAGGTGAGACCCCAGAGAAAACCCACACAGATGTTGGGACATGCGAACGCCACACAGACAGTGGCCTCGGCCAGGAACTGATTATTTTCCCCCTCATCGGCAACGTTGTGACGTTATCATGAAACGGCATTGAACAAAATGATGTTTTCTTTTGAGGGCCTGCTGTAATTTAATTAAAGGACCCGAATAGGCTTTTTTTCCAAAAAAGATATTCAAATGGCCAACAGGTACAGGAAAAGATGCTCGACATCACTAATCATCAGGGAAATGCAAATGATAACCGCAATGACATACCGCCTCACACCTGTCAGAATGGCTATCATCAAAAACGTAAGACAGAAAGATGCTGGCAAAGATGGTGACACGCACTGCAGGCAGGAATGTAAGTTGGTGCAGCCACTACGGAAAACAGTATGGAGGTTCCTTGAAGACTTAAAAATAGAACTACCACATGATCCAGCTATCCCCCTTCTGGGTGTATATCCGAAGGAAATGAAATCGCTGTCTTGAAATCACTGCTCTCCCATGTTCCTAGACAAGACGCGGACGAGACCTAAGTGTCCACTGATGGATGAATGCATAAAGAAAAATGTAATACATACGCAGTGGAATATCAGGCAGCCACGAAAAAGGTGAAAATCTTGCCATTCGTGACAACATGGATGAATAGCGAGGGCATTATGCTCAGTGAAACGCGTCGGGCAGAGAAAGGCAAATACCACATGATTTCACTTATATGTAGAAACTAAGATAACCAAACTCATAGAAGCAGAATAGATCGGTGATTGACAGAGGTGGAGGGTGGGGGCCAGAGGAAATGGGTACATGTGGTCAAAATGTACAGTCTTCCGGCTTTGAGATGATTAAGCCCTGGGGACGCAGTGTACAGCACGGTGACTATAGTTAATAACACTGCGTCCTGTGTGTTTGTAAGTTGCTAAGAGAGTGGAAGTTCTCATCACAGACACACACGAAGTGTAACTATGCGGGGTGATGGATCTGTTAACTCAACTCATTGCGATAACTGGTTTAAAATCTCTATACCTATATAGATAGATAGATATAGATATAGATATCTATATTTGTATCTCAAACATTACCATATACATCTTAGACTTATACAATGTTATATGTCAGTTACATCTCAATAAGGCTGGGGAAAAGTAAACAGAATTCTAGGAGAATCTATCATCCTTTGGCGATGCATGCTGAGGTGTGGGGGTGAAGCATTGTGATGTATGCAATTGACTTGCGAATAATTCTGAAAAACATCTCTGTGAGTGTGTGTGTGCGTGTGCGTGTGTGTGAGTGTGTATGTGTGCGTGTGTGTGCGTGTGAGTGTGCGCGTGTGTGAGTATGCATGTGCGTGTGTGAGTGTGTGTGAGTTTGCATGTGTGCGTGTGTGTGAGTGAGTGTGCGTGTGCATGTGTGAGTATGTGTGAGTTTGCATGTGTGCGTGCGTGTGTGTGCGAGTGTGCGTGTGTGAGTGAGTGAGTGCGTGTGTGCGTGTGAGTGTGCAAGTGTGTGTGTGCGTGTGTGTGAGTGTGTGTGTGCATGTGCGTGTGTGTGTGAGTGAGTGTGCGTGTGTGCGTGTGTGTGTGCATGTGCGTGTGTGAGTGTGTGTGTGAGTGAGTGTGTGTGTGCGCGCGCGCGTTCGTGGAGAGAGAGAGAAACAGAAAGGGAGGGAGAGAGAATGTGGGAATCGTGAAGTGGTGGCACCTTTTCATCTACGGCGGAGGATTTGCAGTAGGTGGTCATCGTCCTGTTCATTCCTTCGGCCGTTCCCTGGAGCCAGGCTTCTTGGGCTGGCATCTCCGCTCTCCCACTCCTCCCGTTCACAGAGGGCGGAACAGCCCCGATGGCTCTGCACGTAGAACAGGGCCTGGTACCCGGACTGACTGCATTTAAACACATTCCATGCAAGTAGACAGTGCCGATCACTCAGGGGACCGATGTCCGCCTTGCAGGGTCTTTGGGGCCCTGAGCCAAGCTCGGCCGGTCCATTCAGCTGGGCGCCCTGCCAAGAATCTCCAGCCAAGAAGCGCCCACTCTTAGGTCCCCACACAGCGATTCTGCCATTATATGACCCAGAGAAACTCATACGTGTGCACAGGGAAACGTATACAAAAGTATCAGGTCGTAATAGTGAATGCAAATGGTAACGATGCCCAATGCCTGTCGGTGGGAGAAACTATAAGCAACCTGGCACGTTGACACACCAGGACAGTATCTGGTGGTCACGGTTAACCAAATAATGTGTATGTATACATCCCCCTCGCCTATGACACGGAGGAGAAAACCAAGCGTGGACAAAAGACTCACACTGCCCAAGAACGCACTGGTGTAATATCATTTTCTGTCAATGTTCGATTATATACCAAACGTCACCGTGCACCGTTTAAGGATACAAACGAGAAATGGAAATGCTCACGGTTAAGAGATCATTAGCACCAGCTTCAAAGGAATGGGGTCAGAGGGACGGGGGTGATGCTCAGGAGGATAAGCAGGGGTCCCAGGGTTTCCCTTGATGTTTTCCCGTAGCTAGGTGGGTGTTTATTACATTGGTTTTTGCCTTTTCTTTTTTCTAGAGGAAATCCCTCTTTTATTAAAAAAAAAAAAAATGGTGCCTGGCCTGAGGTCACCCAACTGAGGATGAAGCAGGACAAGTCTACATGCCTCTGACTCCCGGTCCAGTGCTCTCTCAACTCCCTCACTGTGCGCCTTGGGGGAGAGGCAGAGTGTCAGGTCACCCTTATTTCTACCCCTTTCCTTCCAGATTCCTGCCTTGTGGTCACCCTCGGCAACATCTTTCAAGTCGACCCCTGTCCCAGAATATGTTTGGTTTCCGTGTGGCTTCAGAGCAAGCAGAGAAATTTCCTTTCGTATTTTGAATCGGAAAGTATCGAAAGGACCGGGGAAGCATACACGTCGTGTCAAGAAGCTGTCGTGGGAGGCACTGTCGTTTGCCTGCTCAGACGCCCTCCGTTCCAGCAGAGATAGAAGTGGGCATAGGGCTACTTGCTTTCTCAGCCTCTCTATGGAATGGCCAGTGACCCAATCCCCATCATGAGGAAATCTGCTGAGATATTTCTGGAAAGTACACCCACTGCTGGTTTAAAAAAAGGGGGCGGGGAGCGGGATACAAAGAGAAGGCCTTCTCCTCTCTTTCTGCTCTGCATATTGGCAGGTGAGGATGTGATGTCTGGAGTCGTGGCAGCCCATGTGTGACCATGAGGAAAGGGCCAAGAGCATCGCAGAGAAGCTACTTCTGAGCTGTTGAGTGGGCTCTGGAATCACTTACCTCTGGGTCACTTCCTAAGCACAAGAAAATTAACCGAACTGCTAATCTACATTTCCTCCAGAGTTCCATTACCAGCAAACAAAAGCACATCGTGACTACCACGCCAAAAGAAAGGTAAGCAAATCAGGTGATTTGTCCAGGTGCAAATCGGCTGGGCCCACGTACCGAGATGTGACGTTAAAAAAAATCTCATATAGAAGCTCGTTACGCCTTTCCCCAGACCCTGCGGTGGCTCCTTCTGGCTTTTCGGATAAGAATCAACATCTTTAACAAGTCCCTCCTGGCCTGGCCTGAACCGGCCCCTCCCTGCTTCCAGCCTGACCTTGGGCTGCTTTCTCCATATGACTCATGGTGCTCTCTGGTCACATTTTGTTTTTTCTGTTTTGTTTACTTTCTCCAATTTGCCAAGCCTTTCTCGACTCGTGAACTTGTCCGTGAGTTTGTCCCTCTGCCCGAAAAGCTCTTTTCCTCTCCCTTTGCCTGGCTAACTGATCCTAAATCTTCAGTACTCACCGAAGGAAGAATTCTTCAGGGAAACCTTCCCCATTATTTCATCTCATACTACTCTGTTTTTCCTTCATAGCTCTGCATTTACTTATTTTTCTAAACATCTATATTTCTTCAACCTCAATCTCCACCAGTAGAATTTAAGCTCCATTGGGGTAGATGGCATGCTGGATTCAATGTCTCTATCCAACCCGCGACATATGCCGCAATACGATGTGCCCTGTTTTCCAAACTGAAGATCTGAGCAGTTCACCCCCATCCCCAACACTACTGACGGTCACAAATGGTAACTGGCATTTTCCTTGTGCCTCCTCGTTGCCTGCAGTTGAATTCCATGTCCTTATCCCGCATTCAAAGTTGTCTTTAATTCATCCCGTTATTCATTCATTCAAAAGGTATTTATTGAGCACTTACTATGTTCCAGGCATTTTTCTGGAAAACACCCTACTTGATCTTCTCCCCACTCTTTGCTCAGTCATCCGCCGTCCAAACCACCCCGTCTTCATTCCCACCACTCGACTTCTCCCAGCCGTGAACCGAATACTATTCTTCCTATATTTTTTGCCTAGCCATTTTTTTTTGGCCTGAAATACCTTCCCAGGCTGTACCCATTCAATAACTCCTTACACATCATGTAAATTGCACCCTTGATCTTTTCTTTGAAGATATGTCTGAAGTCCCCTTTACGTGTCTCCCTGTCTCGTGCATCAGATTGCAGATTCTGGAGAGACACGGATGGTGTGTGGCTTCATTGGTGTGGCTTATCTGATGTCACCGGTATAGTGAGTGCACAGGACCCGCTGAGTGGTGGCAAAGAGAAAAGAGCTCCAATAGACACTTACAGCCTCTTTTGCCCCCAAAGGCTTAAAATATCGGAGCCCATATTCTGCATATATATTTGATCACAGATACCTCCTTCGACCAAAAGTGAATGGCACCCTATTATTAAAATAATTATATCTGAATTATGTGTTGAATGATATACTCTCCAAATGACAGTGCGCGTACAAGAAAGAACTACCCAGAAAGCACGAGATAAAAACGTAAAGAAAAAGAGAAATTTGAATGTGTCCATCCAGTGCCCAGTGGATCACGTAGCCATCCTCAGGAGACTACTGCTCTGTCCAGTTACATGGATGGGCTGCCCATTCGCTTTGGGGGAAAGGCAAGGCATTTTGGCTGCAATGACAGAGACGTGATTGACCCGAGGCTTCTTCTACCTCTCTCGGTTCCCGTGACCCCTGGCATCAATGTCCTGTGTTCCCAAATCTTGCTCCAGCTGGAGGACGGGGTCTGAGAGCTAAAGGATTCATATTTTTTTTCCTCTTTCCTGTCCCTGGGAATCAGCAGCAGAGTGGAGTTTGGGCTGGATGTGGGAGCTGGCTCCGATGGGGCCAGCACCTTACCCAGCTGGGGTTTTTGTGGCAGATGAAGCAGAAACTTTTACTTCTCAAGGTAGGTGGGGGATTTCTGGGAACGGCTCAGGCATTGGAAAAGGCCAGTCCGCCAGGAGACGTGTCCACATAGGGTTTCCATTGTTGTGTTGCAACAATTCGCCCAGGGCCACGCCGTCTCCTCCCCCGTCCCACTCACGTCTCATGGGCCAAATGAGGTCCAGCTGCTTCCCAGCCAGCCACCGGCTCTGCAGTGAGCAGCCCCTTTGAAAACTGCCTCTCCCGTGTCCCTGAGCCGACACCCCAAGCCTGGCTGTGAGCATCATCCAGGCCAGGGAGCCCAGCAGATCCTCTGCTTCGCAGTCAAGCCACTAGATGCCCCTCTAAGGTGACCTACTCTCTCCTGCTCCTGGGCTGTGCATGCCATTTGGGGCGACCAACCATCCCCGCTTGCCTGGGACTGTCCTAGTTCTAGCTCTGAATGTCCCATATCCCGGGAAACCCCTTGGTCCAAAAAGGACCGACTGTAATTTGTGGGACCTCATGCAGAATGAAGATGCAGGGCCCTCGTTCACAACTTACTAAGAATTTCAGGACCGAGACAGCAGATCGCCACACCACGCGTGGCGTCCAGGTCACGGGGCCTGTGTGACTACGAGCTGCATGCTCAGGAAGCCAGCTCCAGTCCCAGCAAAGCAGGACGGATGGGTACCCTGGTTTCTGTACAAAGTTCCAGAAAAGAGCCTGTCTTGTTTCCACAAGGCTATTATTTTCTCGTAGCGACGGAGCCGGCGAGACAGCAGACTCGCTCCCACCTCCCACTGCCAGAACTTTCCGAACTACAAAAATCACTCCACTCCCTGACTTAAAGCCTGTTAACGCCCTGTAGTATTCTCAAGTGTGAGTAATAATAATGATAATACAAAAACTGCCAACTCCTAGTGTTGACTTAAATTACTTTTACTATACTGTTGCTTAAATATGCACCACCATAAAACTCGGCATAAACTTTGTATGCTAATAGCTCTTATACAACCATAAAGCCAAATTTATAAATTATTCTTTAAAAGTAAGGCTTTAGAATCCAATAAAATTTAAATTAACAACATGAATTCAATGGGACAGGTGAGGTTGTCTCGCCAAAACGGAAGCGCCCTGGCAGGGCGATGGTGGCGGCTGTGATGCAGGCTCTTCGTCACGGACCTTCTTCTCTGTGTGCTGGTCCCAGCAGAGCTCGGTTTGGTTTTCTCCCCTCTCTTTGAACAAGTCGGACATTTTTGTTGGGACATCATGCCCCGACCCTCCTGGGACCCCGCTTGCTACAAAGCGACCCTTTAGGGCTCAGGCTCAACTCTGTTCTTTTCCCTTAGCCGATGACAACGACCTCGTAGCCCCTGTGCTGGCGACTTGACAGACCCAAGCCAGCCAGACCCTTCCGTCCAGAGGTTCTTAACTAGGAGGCCTAGTCGGTGTCAACGGCATCGTAAATGTTAATACAGACGTCATCCCGTGACAATGCCAGGTTATAAGCGGGCTACTCTAATGACCTAAAAATGCCCATATTAATTTAAAAATTATCACTGAAATAATAATAACAATGATTAGTGTTTATCGAGCGATTGCTATATGCTAAGTACTTGCCATACAATAATTACTTAATCCTCGTGACTCCAAAAGGCAGGCACTATTATTATTTCCATATGACAGATGAGAAAACTGAGCTCAGAGATGGGACACTAACTTGTCCTGAGTCATCCGACCAGAGAAGGCTTACAAGAAAAATCCTCGAAGCGAACTCACAGACCTCTGATCCGGAGTGAGGGACCGTGAGGGGTTCATGGGCTTGGTCGGGGGATCCTACCCCACAGAATGAAGTTCAAACTCCCGAGTGTGCCCATAAAGAACCTTCTGCAACGTGCCCACCCACCTGCCCATTCTAACCTCTTGCCGCTTCCCGTCTTGCCCCATACCTTTACCGCTGGGCTCGTGGGACACCGAGGGGGCATCAGGCACCCAAAGGTTTCTGTTCCTTCTGCTCAGAAGTCCTTCCCTGCCTCTCCTACCTGGAACCCTCCTTCAAGATGCTCAGGGTCACGGCTCTGAGATGCTGCTCCCAAATAAGGCAAGGCTGATGTTGCCCCTTCTCACAGCCCCTCACCTCTCCCTGAAGACACCATGAACCTTCTCATAGCCCCTGCACTGGTGGCCCGACAGAGCCAAGCCACCCAGACCCTCCCTTTCCAGAGGCCCAGGGCCTGTGGGAAGTCGAGGTCAGCAGCTCTGCTCAAAGAACAGCCGGCATGGATTTATTTAGCGCTGTCTTTGTACCAGGCCCTGTTCTAAGGCTTTTGCATAGCTCACTTTATTTCTAGCCCACAGCGATCCTACAAGGCGGGTACCATTGTGTCCCCCATTTTACAGACAAGCAAGCTGGTCCCCAGAGAGAAGTGGAGTCCCTCACCGTCGCACCAAGAGTGGCAGCACCTCTGTGTGAGTCCGGAGGCCATGCTCTGAGCCACGGTGCCACACTGCCCCTCGTCCTCCCAGAGAGACTGGGCGGGCACCACGGCGGAACTACAGGCTGGCTGAGTCTAGGGGATCGGAAGCTAAGGGGGGGGAAAGGAGAAGCCGGTGCAGAGGAAGGAGGACGGCCACTGGTGCTGAGAAGCACGGATGGGGCAAACACTGACCTTGGGGAGAGAGGCAGAGTCCCCTGTCCTCGGTGGCCGAGGCCCCAGGCCCTGCTCATAAGGTCTCGGAGCCTAGAGGTTCCCACGTACTTTTCCATTGACTTTTGTTTTCACTTGACTTAGATTGAGTGATTTTTTTCCCTCTTACCACAAACACTAAACCCCCCCCCCAAAACTGGAAACCCATCCGCTTCATGAATTTAAGGCCCTGTTGATAGGCATTTTTGCTGCACCCCAAAAAGAAGTTCACTCATTGGCTCACTATGCGATATTTGGGTCATACGTATACTATTTTTTTTTTTGGTAACATAAGCGTATCTCACGCGATTATATTTAGAACGTCCTTATACCAAAAATGTGTTGTTTATCTGAAATTCAAGTTTAACTGGGAGCTCTGTATTTTATCTGGCAACCCTAACCCTAGATCCCACGAGAACCGCAGAATCTCAAGCCGCCCCACACCTACTAAATTGGAATCTTCATTTTAACAGATGATTCGTCTGCATAGTGACGTCTGGGAGGGCCCAGCCGAAAGATAAATTAAGGCCGTCTGAAGATGGTACGGTGGCTCCTGGGCGTCGGGAACCCAAATTCTTCTTAGTATTTTCGCTCCAACATGCTTATCTCCTGGTTTCTATTCTCTGGGTCACTTCATGGTCCGAGAGAGCTTCTTGGGGTTCTCAACCCCAAAAAGACGGAAGCAATGGGAAAAGCTCAAGAGCCACTTCCGAGAAGTCCCGCCCAATGGCCTCCGCTTGTATCTCATTGGCTGCCCCTAGCTGCGAGGGAAGCTGGACAATGTAGTTCTTCGGTTGGGCCCAAGGTGAAATGTACAGCTAAGCATCTCCGTCCAGGTTGACCAGGAGGCCCTGAGCAAGGCAAAGGGGCCAGGAAGGGCAACAAGACCCCTGCCATGAGATTGCTTTGGAGACAGAGGACGTCTCGCTGTGCTCTCGGTCTGGGATAATGAGAGCACACGGGTCACTGAGAAGAGATGCTTCATTTGAGTGATCCAGGAAGCCCCCATAGCCTCAGACACCCTAATGCCACGCTTGTGTTTCTGAGACCAGTGTCTGGTTGCAGCAGTGCTGACGAGCTGTCACCTTACAAAACCGAGCACAAAACACCCTCGGCTATGGGGAACTCCAAGGAAATGGCACCGTTCTGTCGCGAGGAACCCCGGCAGCCTCTGGTGAGATTTAGGTAAGCAAGTGGAACATCACTGGACCCGTCTTCAGCAGAAGCAGTCTTCAGCAGCGACATCACGTGGCTGCTAGCTGCCACAGCAGCGGTGGACAGCAGATTCCTACTCTCCGCTCATCCTTGAAGATGCCCGATTCTGTTTAGACGGGATCTTGAGGGGCAGAGAGAATCTGTGCTATTGGCATGGGAAGGGAGACATTTTTTGGTGAAGACGGCTGTTCATCGCTGAACCCCAAGACTGGGTGGCCTAGGCCAAACCCAGTTACCCTGGGATCGTTGCAGGCCAGTTTTCCCTCAAGCGATGCCAAGCTGGATTGCATTGGGGTTTCTAGGTGTTTACTATACACCGTGCCAGGACACACTCTCAAAGCATGAAGCATTTCTCCACAAGCAGCAGCTGACGGGAATGAGCCTGCTGTATACGGTGGAGCCTCATAACAAACTGCCTCTCCTTAAGTGATGTTCCTTTCGAGGCAATTTGCAGAAGAGAGACGAAAAATCCTCTCTGACAAACGACGACTCCTCCTGGAAGAACAAACAATGGTCCCCCACCCCGTCCCCTTCGTCGCGTGCACTCCGGCAGATGTGGGGCTGGAAGGACGCACGATGGAGGGAAGCGTCGTCCCCTGGGAAGGGAGGGGCCTGACTGAACAAGGGGCCACGCTGGCCTGAGGTTGGAGGATGTGCCACATGGTGTCGATGAGGGAGGCAGGGCCCCAGTCTGTGGGCAAAGTGCCCGGCTGGCCAACAAAACAGAACCAAAAAAAAAAACCTCACTTAAAAAAAAAAAAATCTCTGCACATAAAGAGAATATTTAAAAGAGGAAGAA
>NW_006435763.1:5409843-5415419 GCF_000325575.1 Pteropus alecto | reverse complement strand
GGAAGAGATGTTGGAATCTGGAGGATTAAAATAGCCAGTGGGTCGTGCAAATCCAGCTGCTGGGTGCAACGTCTGTGATTCATCCATGACACGTGGCTTTAGGTTCCTTTGAAGTCCAGATGTGTTTGAACAGAAGGCCGGACACGGGGAGGGTGACGGGGAGCCCCGCTCCTATAATTTCCCCTCAGATCAGAGTTGTGGATATTTTCGGTCGCCTCCCCTGGTTTTCGGTGCCTGGTGGATTCAAGGTTCAGTGGCAAGTCCCTTCTCTGGAGAACGAGGCTCTACAGATACCGGACCACAGACCTCGGTCCCTGATGTGGACAGAGATTGCAACCAACTGGCTCTTGCCTTTGAAGAGGCCCTGAATCCAGACCGTCTGGAAGTGAAATAGGGAGCCCGGCTCGCTGCTGTAGCCTGTCCGCGTTCTTGAAACCCACAGTTGGCCCTGAGCATCTTTTCTAAAATACACCAGCGAGGCCGGCTTTGTCTTCTGCGCAGGTCCAGATGCTGCATTGAAGGACATCGGCTTGGTTTCTAATCGCCCAAAGCTCACTCTTCCCAGAATTCACACTGAGTCGGCACCCGGAGTACGATCTCTATCACCCTCTGACCTCACCTCCCTCACGTGTGTCCCACGCCTGCCACACGGGTCTCTTCATCGTCCCATGGCAGCTTTGTCATTTCTCCCCCTCGGCATGATGCCTAGCTAGCACAGTATGTAACCGACCAGTGTGTCATGTGTCTTGTCTGTCTCCTCCCGACTAGAATGAAGGCCCCAGGAGGACAGGTTCTGTCCCCTGCTCATGCCCAGTATCGAGGACAGAGCCTGCAATGTGGTAGGCCCTTAATAAACATGTGTTTATTAAGAGAATGTAGCAGAGTTGGGGGCGGGGGGCGGGTAGTCGCCGGAGAGCCCGGGCTCAAATTGATTCAGTTTCTTTTCCACAAGAACCCCACCGCTCTCCAAGTGGACCTGTTAGAATACGCCCACATCAGTCCACGTGGAAGACATGGGGGCCAAGGCCAATGGCAGGACCTTTCCGCCCCCCACTGTGCCACTGATGCCTTCCCTGGGGCAATGCCACCTGGCCCTGGCATTCGGGGCACTCCTTAACAGGGCACCAATCGGCCCTATTCATGTCCCCAATACTTTTTTATATTCATTCAGCAAAAAGTCTCAAGTTCGTATTCAACTCCATTCTACAGTCTCGCTTGGTAGAATATTAGAACATTTTTGTAGCCAGGATGCTAACTTTTGACTCAACTTTCCCGCCTTCGCCCATGGAAACGGAATGTCAGGAGACCCCACAGATTCATGGATTCTGCCTCTCGTCTCAGAGCGTTTCTCAATATCTAGGGCTCTCCCATCTGAGAATGACTGAAATCTCCTCGGTGGCCTTTGTTAAGCCACACACGAAATCCCAGAGCCCAGGCGAAGGTAGTGTCTACCATGGCTTCAAACCTACAATCCACATAGGCAAACCCACCCTATAAACACACTGATGCCCAGGTGAATGCGAACACACGGACACACAGAATCCAACACATATAATACAAGACACGAGCGTGTAGACGTGGACACCGGTGTAGACCCATATAAAGCAAACATCCAGAAACACATCGAATTTCTTGATCTAAGTTCAACTGAGCCTTCAATGCCCTATGTAGACTGTCGTGGAAAAGCACATTGCAAGATACCAACGGTCTGATGCTTAAAGGGAAGGGGCACGGATTCTTCACCCTAATGGGTTGTTCCTTCCTCTTTTCTCTCCCTAGAATTGACCGCCTTGACCAAATCAAACTTTAGCCTTGGTCTTCGTGTTAAAATAACCATCGCCCAACCATATACCAGTCTGTCCTGATATGCCCTTACTTAGCTAAATCAGGTAACATGATTTATAGGGATTCTTTGATTGAAGGAAGCGTGTTAGCATTGGGGGTCCTTCAGATACAGTAGAAGGTAACTGTATTCAGGGCTTTGTTGCAAGAAGCAAATCATAAGAGGAACATCCTACAAACTTTTAAAAAATCTGTTTGATCCTTGAGATAAATGTTCTAAGGGGAGATGCTCTCGATAGTACAAAGTCACCCTAACTGATCTGACAGAGGAAGATAAACAAGGAAACGTGTTTGTTTCAAGGAGCCTTCTCGCTCCCTTTCCACTGTTCTATTCTCCACGTTTTCTACGTATTCCTTTCTGGAAATGATCTTAAAAGGCTTCCTCTCTTAGGTATACGATTGTTTAGTTTCATAACTCTGGGATAAAATGCATACATACATAGCATGCGCGTACACGCATGTGCACGCACACAGACATCCACGGCGCTGCAAGTTTTCAGAAAAGTTTTTTGTTTTGTTTTGTTTTTTAAATTAAAAAGCAATGCGGCACTACCTCCGAACTTGTTGATAAGAGGCGAATCGATCTAGCTGTGAAATGAGAATTTTTAAGGAAAGGGGGAATGGTTCTCATTAAGCCCTAAAACAGAATTCTTTTCCATTGATCATCCAAATCAATTTGCAGTACGTAGAACGGCGGTGTTAAAAAAAAAAAAAAAAGTTAGCTGTTGATACCACTCGATTCCAATTAGATGGATTTTCCCCCTCAACGTAAGGTGCAGTTGCTGTTTTTCTCAATCTTATAATTAAGAAAAGGTGATAAGCTATGTGTTCTGAATCAATTCGCTTAGATTTCGAGGAGCATAACGAAACATCTGTTGTTCCTGAAACAAACAAAATCTCGACTACTCAGTCGGCATGCCTAAGGTGGCAGGGATAATGCATGTTTGTCCTGGCCAGTTTCTTCACCTGGAACCGGCTGATTCAAAACATCCGTGGACCGAATTCAGGAGTCTGTGCCTTAGATGGTAAAACTGTCTATCGGTTTTAACTAACTTCCGCTTAAATTTAGCATTTCAGCTAATCATGAATAGAAACAAAAATGATAAATTGTATTAGTAATATCCGTGGCTCTTTATTTGTGGAAATCATAGAGAGTTTATATCAAATTATAGGCTTCTTTTGTAATCCGATGTAGTCCCTTTTGTGCATTTAAAAATATCATCGTGAGGAGTTCACGGGCTTTCTCGGACTGACAAGAAGGGTGAAGAGCCCTGTTGGAGGGGACCTGGGTCAGGAGGGAGGTCAGCATCTGGCACGGCTGGTGGGGGTGCCCAGACTCCCACCGGGCCTTTGGGCCTCGAAGGCTTCTCCAGCTCCCAGCACGATGCTTGCTCTGACTCTGATGCGATGGAGTGCGGTTGGTTGTTGCCTTTATTTGGGGTTCTCTGGGTCTGTACTGCTCCCTCCACCCCCCCACATTTAAAAAATGGAATGATTCTCTACATCAGTATGGAAACCTTTTCCCCTCGATTTCTGACGCTACACCTGGACCGCGCGTGCCGACTCACTTCTGAGCACTTGACCGGGGTCATCGCATTTCATGCTCACGCCCGCTCTCTGCGGCGGGTACCGCTGGGGACTGTCACAGGTTGGCTCAATGAGTAAGAGCTCTTATTGGCTGGCTCCTTCCCACGCGCCAGGTCACGGTCCCAGAGCGTGACACATGTCTCCTGGGCTCCTCTCCCAGGCCCGGAGCCGGCTGCCACCCCAGATGCCGTTTTACAGATAACAAAACTGAGGCACAGAGCGATCGCGTACCTCGCCCGGGATCACCTAGCTGGAAGGTCACAGGCGGAACATTCCAGGCCTCGGGGGAGGCCGTCTGACTCCTGGGGCCGTGTTCTTGGCCAGCATGCAATCGCGCCTTCCCGTGGGCTCTGGTCACGGTGATTCTTTGCGCATACTGTCGTCTTACGGTGGGCGCACGACTCCAGGAACTGGATGTAAATTTTCTTTCACGTGGGACAGACGAAGAAAGGTGAGTCCACCCTCAACCGGAGGACCATTTCTTGAGACACAACAGAGGAACAAAGTGGCAGAATAATCAGTTCCTCAACTATTGGGCTATAGGCTGGGGCTCAAATACCTGATCTTATGATTATGTCTTTTTTTTTTTTTTTTAATAATTCCAACAGCCTTCGTTCGGTTCAGGGCACCCATTCAGCCAAGCTTCCTTCCCAGAAACAGCCACGCGCCACCTAGTGATGGAAGGAGGACTTGCACCCTCTCCTCGGGCCTACGAGGCTGATCACCAGGGAAGGGGCCGGGCTAGAGGAGGCTGAAACCCTCCCTGGAGGACTGATCATGCAGGAGAGCAGAAAGCTTCACAAGACCAAGCCGCTAGGGCGCTGCGCCCTGCATCCGGGTGA
This sequence comes from Pteropus alecto, assembly GCF_000325575.1. Classification (NCBI taxonomy): domain Eukaryota; kingdom Metazoa; phylum Chordata; class Mammalia; order Chiroptera; family Pteropodidae; genus Pteropus; species Pteropus alecto. Next base: position 5,411,148 of record NW_006435763.1, on the reverse strand, counting down.
GATGGTCACAGCCTCCGTCGCCAGGCGAACGCTTCCAGATGCCCAGTGGGGCTGTTTTCACAGCCCACCTGGCTGGGCGCATGCCACCGCTGCCGCCACCGCCGGCTCATGTCGACTGAACATTTTTTGTCAACAGAACTAACTTCCTGCAGAAAAACATGCACGAACAAAACACACTTGCAATTGGCTCAATGTAAATAATCCGGATAAGCAAATTGCTCTTGTTAGTGAGACGCCATCATATGCTAGGCACTATGCTGAGTGTTGTTAGGTACAGCGTCTCATCTCTCTCTCTTTTTTTTTTTTTTTTTTACCGGCTCTGAGAGTCAGACATGAAATCGTTACTGTGATGTCACTGAAGCTCAGGGAAGCTAAAGACACCGTCCCGTTGCCACAGCCGGTGCGTGACAGGGTGGGAGCTGAGTGCAGGGCTTTCTGACTCAGAAGCCAGGGGTAGGCTGCTTGCCCTATAGCGCCTCGACTATACACAACCACACGCACTCATCTGAGGATGGGAAAGATGGGCTATTTCACTAAGCGACCCTCTACGCAGCAAACGTCCCATTGAAGCGAACATCTAAACAGGGTGGTGGTCACTAGAGGGAATGGGGGTGGGGGGAGGATAGAGCGGGTAAAGGGGGTCAAATCCATGGGGACGGAAGGGGACGAGGCTTCGGGTGTGAGCACACAATGCAATATACGGATGATGTATTATAGGATTATGCGTCTGAGACTTACGTCATGTTATTAACCAAAGTCACCCCAATAAATTTGATTTAAAAAAAGTTAAAATCTAATGCTTTTACTAGGAAGATAAGTTACCTCTATCCTGGCAGGAGAGAGAGGACTACTGTCCATTACAATGTGGCTACAGTGGAATTTCTGGGCATTTGACTTTGATTTAAAAATATTGTTTTAGATCAACAAATGCTGACAAATGGAACCCGACAGCATATCGAAAGGATTCTACACCACAGCCAAGAGGGATTTTTATCCCAGGAATGCAAGGGTGGTTCGATGTAAGGAAATCGATCAATATAATATGTCATATTAATAACAGGATGAAGCAAAAACATAATCATCTCAAATGATAAAAGAAAGGCGTTTGACAAAATCCAACATTGTTTCATGATGATAATAATAATAATAATAATAATAATAATAAATATAATAATAATAATAATAAAACAAGGGTTAGAAGGGAACTTTTCAACACAACAAAGGGGATTCATGAAAAAACCCACAGCTAACATCAGACTCGGTGGTGACAAACTGATATGAGGAATATCCCCTGATATGAGGAAT
>NW_006435763.1:5398103-5408620 GCF_000325575.1 Pteropus alecto | reverse complement strand
GAAGGAAAGAAAAAGAGGAAAGAGAAAGAGAGAAAAGGTGTGAAGGTGCGTGTCTGCATATCTCCAGGATTTCCTACAGGAGGACAAAGAACGAGGAGAATTTTTCAGAGGTTCTCCCGCCACCCCAGGACTTGAATCACAGTTCAGATGTGAGACAATGCCAGGAAAACCGGAAGATCGCTTTCGGTATATTGACATTTTAACAATAGGAAGTCTCCCAATCCACGAACACAGGGTATTTTTCAATTTATTAAGATAATGAAACACAGAGAGAAAGAGTGATTTATTCAAGATCATGCAAGTAACATACGAGAGAATGCTGGAACTCAACCCCGTTGAGTCCCCTCTCCTGGGACTCAAAGTTGAGTTTTTGCGTCTGTTTGTTTTCGGTGTTTTTGTTTTCGGTGCTAGGGTGAATTTTCATCTGCAATAGGCGATCGTTCAGGCAAGGACTGCTCTCTACTCACTCCGCCCTCTTGAGAAAACTTTTTCGTAGGTAGTGTGAACTGCGTGGGGGAAAGGTTGTAGTGCGGAAGGCTTAAGCCACGGATAATGGAATTGCTTTTAAGCACACACTTCAGCACTTTAGAGAATCCATTTATATGTTAAGAATGAATATGCTAATTGCAAGCCATGCTTGTGTATCCTTGAGGGAACTCTTTACTCTCTGCCTTCAACAAACGCCCACTCCTTGAGACTTACTGATTTTTGGCACGGAGTCAGAATTACCAGGGATTTTTTTGTAAAGATGAAATTAAGATAGAATGTGAAGGGAACAAAATAGTATTTACTGAACCTAGTATGTGCCAGTCAAGGGGGGGTCTTTGTTCTCAGTTCACGCCTAAAACAAGTGGGGTTCGGCTCCTCCACACGTGAGCCCCTCCTGAAAACAAATAGACCCAACCCCCAGGGCGGTCATGAGAAGGGGTTTTTACTGGAACGTCACAGACGACATGAAAATTTCCTTCAAACGCCTGTGGTTTTTTCCTCCAAAAACTCTTCTTTCCTTGCTGATTGTCTCATCCTTCTCTGCTCTCATCCCCCGCAAAAGATCGGTCTTCTCTTGTCGGGGTTCATTCGGCTGTGCCTCTAGGTCGTAAATATCACTCAGGAGGGCAAAAAGCCCGGCCATCAACTGAACAGTGACTCTCAAAGCCATTTCTGCTGGGCGTGTGCCTGCGTGAATACGTGTGTGTGTGTGTGTGTGTGTGTCGGGTGAGGCTCGCTTCACCTGGAATCACCTACGCGGTCTCCTTTGCTTTTGAAAACAACGCTAAGAGATCGTTTCGTCCCATTTTACGGGAGGAAAGGCTGATGGCCGACAGTTCGGGAGCTCGTCCAAGGTTGCACAGCTTGTCAGTGGGGGCAGCCTCGATGGAAGTCAGGCTCGATCCCAGTACCCACGACATGAAAGGCTGGTTCCAGCAATGAGAGGATGTGGACACGGTTTTCCTAATTCCCATGGCAGTAGAGAATTTTTGTCTCTCCCTTACGGGACCTTCATCGATGGGTCTTCAGTGAATGGCGACTGGCCACTGTCAGGGTTACTCAGGAAGCTGACAGTATAAAGCGAAGTGTGGCAAATGACAGCCAGTGGGCCAGGTCCAGCCTGCTGCTGGTTAAGTTATGTTTTACTGGCACACGCTAGGTCTGTTCCTTGACATACTGTCCGTGACTGTTTTTGGCCACCGATGGCAGAGTTGCGACAGAGACTGAAGGGCCTGCAAATGTTTGCCATCTGGGCCTTTGCAGAACGAGTGTGCCCGTCCCTGCTCTAGAGCGTTGACTGACAGATAAGTTAGCAATTGAACAGCAGAGCGTGAAGGGAGCGGGTAGGGGGTCCCCGACAGCTACGGGACTTCCCACAGTGGAGCTTGGTTATAAAGCCACTGCACAGTGACCACCCCCTCTCCCCATTCTCCACAGTGTCCTGAGGACCTTGAAAAAAAAATAATTGAGTAGTGAACTAAATCAGCATGGTCAGTGAGTACTTGCTGGGAGCCAAGCTCAGCCACAGGGGCTGTGGATAGAGCTGCGAGCTAAACAGACCTCAGCGGGAGCGTGGCATGTGGGAGCGGAAAATGGAGCGTGAGAGCTGGAGCGAGGTGCTCGCTGACCCGGGCGGAGGCAGCGCCAGGTGATGGAGGCCACCGTGGGATTCTATTCCAAGTTCAGCGGGAAACCGCTGAGAGCCTGAAGCAGAGTGGAAGGTGGCACCATCCTACTCGAAGCGAGCACGCTGTCCGCTCTGGAGAGAACGGACTTGTGGATGGTTAGGATGCAGCGTGGACTCTGACGAAGGAGCCCGAAGCTCTCCAAGAGCTCCCGTTGGAACCAAGATCGGTGTGCCCGCCCGTAATGGGGTTTTTGTTGTGATTTCCACCTCCTGTCCAGCCACACAGGCGGGGCAGAGGCTGTTGGTGGTGCCCAGGTCCCCAACTCCACGGGGGAGGCGGCCATTCTGTTCCCGACAGGCCCCTCTGGTAGCCTGGTCACCCCTGCTGCAGAAACAGGCAGACGCAACATCACGAGAAATGAACCTCCGGTGCCGGGCGGCTGGCCTCCTCGCGAAAGGATGGATTGGCGTGGTTAGAGGGAGCTCGGCACCCGTGTTGCGGATCCATTAATGTTGGCCACAGGTTAATTCTGAGCAATTTCCAGGTGATGCAAAAATTCATTAAACCGACAAAAACAGATCTTTGGAAAATCGAGCCGGTGACAGATACAAAGCCAGTGATTTATTGTCTGGAGAGGAAGTAGCGTCTCCCGTTCCGTTCTTCAGTCCTCTGAGCGGATCCAAGTGCAGGAGGAACAAGACAGGTGCGAGCTGGACCCGTCGGGCATCGTCTGCGCCCAGCGTGACATGCCCTTCGCACGGCTTGGGCCGTGACGTCTGCAGGTGGAGCAGGCGCCACGCGGCCGGAAGACTCGATGCTGACGTCAGGCGGAATGGAGTTTGGATTCCTGCTCTCTGGTTATTCGTTCCTGTGACCTTGGGCGAGTCGTTTGGCATTTCTGAGCCTCCACTGGTTTGTCTCTTCGCCTGGGGTAATGACATTTCCTCCTCTACTCGGGAGTGGATACAATGAGTGAGCATTATGGACATTATAGGGAGCTCGATAGATAGCCAATGTCGCGTTATTGATGTCATGGAGTGCTCACTTAGGCACCCGAGTTTTCCAAGGTAAAAAGCTGGGAGAAAGTGGGAAATTGGAAGTCGAGGAAGATGGGTGATGGGGACTGGCGTCCTAGGTTTAAAGAGGAGGAGAAATGAAGGACGACTTGGGAGCTGCCTTGCAAGTGGCCGTGGAGAGGGCGGGCGGCGTGAGGGAAAAGACCACACTTAGCAAGTGACGTTGCAATCGGTTTGACATCTGGATAAAGATGGTTTCTAAACTTGTATCCGTAATACCTTCGATGTGGAAGAAGCCTCAGAAACCATTGGAAGAACTGATTGTTCTTTGCATGTGTGTAGATTTCGGGTGTCTGCCATCTTTTTCATCCTCTGGTGACATTTCTACATTCCTCAGGGGCCCACCCTCCCGAGGTGCATACATGTTCCATTTCTGGATATGTCCTTTCATCTTCCATCACTGGGAGGTCTATGACAGCCATAGAAATTTTAGGAAGGAATTGTGACATGCCTCGGCTCGACATACCTAGAAGCCACAAAGATGCCTCGAAGAGACACTTCGCTGTGGTAACTGTTCTTGTAGATGAGTCCCTGCTCTAACTCGATGTGTTTAAGGATTTATGAGTATCTGTTGGACATCTGTTGGACGCTAAGAACCTTCAAAGGAACTCTGAGCTGTGGCAGTCCCTTAGCGTGTACAAGATGCCTTTGACTTGGTCTCTTTTCAAAAGAATTGAACATCAGTTTGAAATCAGAGAATGCTATGGAATGCTCAGAGCATAATCCACCCCCTGGTGGAGGCACGTTCCCAAGCATTCGCCAGCTCTTCCCAGAAAGAGGATTATACTTTTCTGACCCACTGATGTTAGGTTTATCCACGTGACTTGCTTTGGCCAGTGGCACATCAGCAGATGTCATGCGAGCCACGTTCAAGCAGAAGTTTTAGGATTACGTGTTTCTCTTGCTTCTGTCTCTCTCTCCCTTTGCTCCATAAACGTCGTGGGGCTTTGACAGGGGCTGTCCCTTCAACCTGGGTCCTAGCATGAGAAGACATTCTAGGAGCAGAGCTGTAGGTCATCCGTGACTACCAACAGACAAGGAAATGGTGACATAAACCTCAATTGTCGTAAGCCACTGAGATTTGGGGAGCTGCTCGTGACACAGCCAACCTAGCGAAAAGCTAACAGACACAGAAGCGGAGAGGAGTTATTAACCAAAGAGCTGACTGTGAAACATTATAACGGAAGCCAGAGATTGGTTTCTAATGCTAACCTCCCCAAACTTAATCCTTTGGAAAATCGTTCCCGCTCTTTCCCATGGTTCAGGAGTTTGGTGGCTCAGTGGACCTGAGTTTTTAGTCTTGCTTTGTGTGAATGTGAAGTGTGTGTGTGTGTGTGTGTGTGTGTGTGTGTGTGTGTGTGTGTGTGTGTGATGAAGTTTCCAAGACCAAGATCGTGTCAGAAGAACACGTGTTCTTGCATGGACTCAGCCTCGAGGAGCAGTGCTTCATTACTCAGGGGCTGCTTATCACCCCCCATTCTTTCTTCGAATGTGGATTTAGACCCTCTCGTGGACATTAGCACTGCTCTTCATTAGCGACAGCAAGCGGCTGTGAGAGAAGCCCGAAGCCACTTATCGGCTTGTCGACGAATCGCTTTGGCAGAAGCGAGCAACCAGTACCCGCTGAGCACTGTCTAGGTGCTGAAGAGATATGCCCTACCTTAATCTTTATAGCCATCCACGAGGTAAGTGTTACTATCCCCATTTTACAGATGATGAGACTGAGGCTGAGACATTAAACTCTTAGCCCAGAATCACGCGACTGGTAGGTAGAGTTGGAATACAGAATCAGAGGTTTCTCTGTGTTTTTCGTGACTTCGTTCATGACTTTCGTGATTTAAGTGGAGGATAATGGCAAATCATATGACGAGAGCGCCCATGTACCATATAGAAGTATAAGGCTGGAGAGCCTCTTTATCACAATGTGGTGGGAAAACCTGGAGCCAAGAGGCAAACTCGCAGTCCTCAGCACACAGAGGAGGGACAGGAGAAGCCAGCGCTGGGTCCGGCCCGTGTGCCCACTGCGTCTCAATTGGCTCCTTGGGAAGATCTTTTGGAAAGTGGTAAAAATGGAGAATGAGAAGACTCTATTCTTGTTCGGGGAGGTTCTTTTTCTTTTCAAAGTAAAAAAAGCAACCGCTTTTGTTGAAACCCCTAAACGAACTGTTTCCTCTTCTACCTCATGAGATACGAGACTGAGCAATGGGTGGCCGTGTACTCTGAATGGTGAGGTTGTCCTCAGCCGGCGCGATTAGCGATACAAGGCAGGTGTTTAATTAATTATGCGGACATGTGTTTGTGCTAGTTTATAAGACTGGTTGGCTTGCACATTGCATCCGAGCTCTTGCCTGTCCAGAGGGCCTCCTGGGTGTAAGGCAGTGGCCAGACTCGAAGCTAAAGAAAGAAATCCCAGAAGGTTTTAAGTTTGGCAAGTCCTGAGGGTTACTTCTCAGTGGTTCTCAACTCGGAGAGATTTTGTACCCACAGGGAACATTTGGCCATGTCTGGAGACCATGGCCCAGAGAGGGAAAGCAGCTTACTCAAGCCTACACAGCCGGGTAGTGGCAGAACTGGGCAGCAGGATGATCGCTAGTTGTCAGAAGCACAGTCCCCGGGGTCTGAATGTTTGGGTCTCATTCTTGGATTTGACTCTTATTAACTAGGGAAAATTGGGCAAGTGACTGAGGTTCTCTGGGCCACAGATACCTCGCCCGTAAAATAACAGTAATAATGGCGTCCATTCATCGGCTTTTGAGGATAATCCAGTGGACAGTGTGTATAGACATAGCACAGGGTGTGTATTCTATTGAAAACCATTAGAATTCTATACTTCTTAGCAGCAGGATTCAGGGTAAGTGAAGATACGGTATTATAATGGTTACTAACACAGGACAAGAAATTTCTCCTTAAATGTTATTAGCCCCTGCTATGTCCTTATAAAGCTACACATACACACACGTATAACATGAATACATGTGTGTGTGTGTGTGTGTGTGTGTGTGTGTGTGTGTGTATAAAGTCAGTTGATTCTCATTATTTGCAGATTCTGCATTTGAGAATTCGCCTTCTTGCTAGACTTGATTTGTGAATCCCGGTTCCACACATGGGGCACTCTGGCCATGACTCTGAGACATGTGTGGAGTTGGACTCAAAAGTACCCGTATGTTTTATTAAAGTAGCTTTTTTCTTGGTTTTGCCCTTCTCACCTCAGAAAGAGGCAGATTATAGGATGATCAGCCGGAGCCAAAGCCATTTCCAAGGAATGTTCTTTGAAACTCACTTCAGTGCACCCCCAAAACCAGACAAAGGTCATGCTAGCACCTTGGGGGGAGCAAGTAAAAGTTAAAACACACCTTTTTAATCTAGAAGAGAAAGAGCACACCCTGCCCTGTTTTCTGACAATTGACGGCAGCCCCCCGCATACCTCCATTCCACACTCGGCTGGAAAATTTCATCTCTGTTCCAAGATGTCTTCAGATTCCAGAATCTTAAATTCTTTCACGTCAGGTTCCAGAATCTTAAATTCAGTCACGTCAGGTTCTGATTCCCTGTTGATGTCACCACAGCCTCATTCTGGAAGTGCCAATGCAGATGTGGATGCCAGAAATTCTTCCTTGATTTTTCTGAGCCCCAAATTCACCAAAGATATTTTTTTGGGGTGTGGAACAGTCTTAAGGGAAGCTGGAGGTGATAGATGACTTCTATCCAGCACACACACTGTGGACATAGAGTTTTAGGCACGTGACCTAAAAAAAAAAAAAATCCTTCAGCTATTCCTATTTCTGATCTTTCAAACCAATGGACCATTCCTGGCTCTTTTGTTGGATGTTCTTCTGTGACTTTTCTCTTTTCCTCTCTCTTTTATTTCTCCCGACCCCCAGTTTCTAGGATACAGGTCTGGTCATCTATCTCTTTATTTTACTGCCATTCCGTGCTTCGCTCTCATTGATATGTTTTTCTAAAACAGATGGACTCCCCTCACGAGTATTTTCATGCCAGCTGTAAAAATAATGTTTTCAGTCCTCTTTTCTTTTTTAATGAAGTAGGAGCTCCAGAGAAGAGAAGATTTGGGTGAGTTTACCAGGGATGTAAAGAATCACGTCTCTGAAGGTGAGTCCGAAAATAGCATCTGAGAACAACTGGATTTGGCATCTTTGTCTGCTTCACCCCCGCTGCAGTTCCCGCTTTTCTAAGAGCGGAGGTCCAACGCCCAGTCTCAAATGCTGTCACTTTCAAAGGAAGGCGGCCTCAGACACTTCGGAAAGGTGAGGTTGCGTAGAAATGCGAGGAGGTGTGATCGCATTAATTAGCTCATTTTTTGCCCTGTGTTTTCCCGCCATTTCCCAGATATGTGAGACAATTCTAGTGCACAAGACCTGCTCTATCATTATGAATATCCATGTGAACGCTGACGATCACTGACGCTTATGTAGTGTTTCCTGAATCAGTGGTTTCTGTTATTCGATTACTTTATTTAACTCGTTTACTCTTTCACCACAAACCAATGAGGCAGGCACTTTTCCACCCCTATTTTACGGATGAGAAACCTCAGGCAGAGAAGTCACCCAAAGTGGTTACAAACCAAGGCAATTTAGCCCCAGAAGCCGTGTATACAACTGCCATGTTATTTAATCTCTTCGTGATTTTACGAGCAGCAATGCCTAGTACAGAATGATTGGAACCCCAAGGTCATGGGTTAAATCCTGCCAGACCCTTCAAGCGTCAGCCTAAATGCCACTTGCTTGCAGACGCCGGCCCCAGCTCCAGCTCCCACCCCGGCATAGTCCCTGCTCACTGTCACTTCCCTTTGTGCTGCTTGGTGATCTGTACTGACATCGTTAAGTCATTATTTGTCCTGCGCGGGTGAGTGAGCGCAGGTGGGCGTGATGCGCTCTCTCCAGAGCGGGCTTTGTCAGATCCCACGCTATCGATATTTCTGGCCAGACAGTTCTTGGTTGCGGGGACTCTTGTGTACACAGTAGGATGTTTAGCAATGTCCCTGGCCTCTACTCGTGAGATGTCGATAGCACCCCCAACCCCGGCCGTGACAACCCAAACTGTCCCCGAGCTTGCACGACTGACTCAATGAGAGGTGGACGTGACATCATCTCTTATTCTAGTTAAAAAAAGAAGAGCATTTTCTAAAGGCTGAATTCTGCTCATGACAGCGCCTTATTAAGAAAGCGTACTTTCATCGGTCGGATTCTTTGGGAACAAATGCAGCAAGGGGGGTGGCGTATATAAATATAACAATGGCTGTCGTTGGGAAGGACGTATTATAAGCAAATCTTATGCTTTAAGGCATCTTCTTAATGATAAAGTGTTTTTACACCATGGTCTCATCTGGTTCTTATTACAACCCTGTGGGTGATGGAGGCCCAGAGAGCTTAGCAACTTGCCCAAGGTGACCTGAGGGCTAAGGGGAAGACTTGGGGTTTGAACCCTGGCAGGTCTAGCTGATGCAAACCTTCGCTCTCAGTCACCAGGTTATAAGGATCCTTTAGTGTTCTTGACATTTTCTATTTTTGCAAGCATTTTTCCAAATGCTTAGACACCATTTATATTTGCGGAAAGTCACTTAGAAGACAAACATACAAATCCTGTGTCTAGAACAGTGCCGGGCACTTAGAAATACTTGTCGAATGAATGGATGGTTAGAGAGGCCTTTCCCACTCTATCGTTATTAAAATATAAAGTTCCCGTTATTTATTAAGGGGTGCGTCTATTTCTTACCTAATTTTCGTCAGTCTCTAGACCAAGCCGTTTAACCAAGTTTTCAGTCATCAGAGCTTCTGTAGGCTCATACTCTCCCACACTTTTAAATCGAAATCAGTTATCGAGATATTTTTCCTAAGAAGAGACAGTCCCTTTGCCCCTGAGGGGAATTCATAGTAAAATTCCCACCTCGTCTATATGTACCTTTCATTTTTCTACCAATGGCGGGGGCGGGAAATAGAGCTAGTCCAGAATGTCTCTTAAAGCTCGTTCATAGATCTAAACTCTTTTCTATATTTCTTTCGCGAAGCATGGATGCGAAAGGTGAAGCCTTTCTCTAGCAATACAGGCAGGAGAGCACTCCCTGACTCTCCTGGTCCCCTTCTGGGTTACAGCTGATGCTCGGAAATACTCTGCGGCACTGACTGCTTCAAGACAGAGGGTGTGAGCCAAGAAAATCTCTTCGGCCACCTGTTACATCCAAAAACGGCGTCACCGAGATAAAAGGCCTCAAGCCGTGGCCCCCAAGTGCCGATCTGAACATTCTGGAGCTTCTATTTTCAGAGGTGCGATGGGATACATGGCACCCACGAGGTTTTAGATAGAAAATATGCAAAAAATCAATCAAAATAGCGCTTGCTGTTGGTCTGGGCCGGAGGAAAGTGGGGGTGGGGACTCAAGTGGGTGAGGAGAAAACAGAGGTGTCGCCAGAAGGAAGGAACGTATCGCCTGGGAGGGACGTGTTCTTAGAGGGATGTGTTCGTTTCTCCCGTGATGGAATCAACACAGACAGAACGCGATCTCTGAGGACATCTGCTCTGTGAGCCGAATGCTTCTCGAAGAGAGCAAGCCATAATAGGCTACAACGACTGTCACTTCTCTGCTCCCCAGCAGTAAAAACTTACACTTGAATGCTTCGTAAAGACTGTCTCGGGGCGACTTGTATGGAGTGGCTGAGTATCCATTGTAGGTCGCGAGAGTGTCTGATGACTACAATGTCTGTTTGAGCACCTGTCCCCCTCCCGGACAACAGGGGCGTAGGGGAAAAGGACTCTGGTTTGCTCATTTTAGAATCCAAGTCGCACTGAGCAGAGGACCAGGCAAACAGGAAGTGGTCACTTGTTACATCTAAGAAACGGTGTAGGTCAGATAGAAGGCCTCGAGCTCCAGGCCCTGTGAGGGAGACGGGGTGGAGGCCGGTAGAGGCACCAGGTCTGGAGAAGCAGCCTGGGGGCCTGGCTCACCTCCATTTCTTTGTCCATCCTTCAACCTTTAAACTAGGGGTCTTAACCTTTTCTGTGTGTGTGTGTGTGTGTGTGTGTGTGTGTGTGTGTGTGTGTACATGTGTGGCTTGGGTCCCTTTGGCAGGCAGATGAAGCTTATGATCCCTTCTTGGAATAATGCTTCTAAAAAAGTTATAAAACATTTTGCATCAAAGAAACGATATTGAAAAACAGTTATCAAAATATTTACTAAAACAAATGTGCGAAATAGTAATACACGGGCTTCTTTATTAACACATTAAAAAAAAAATAGATCCAGTGGCAGAGCTAGAGACTTCAAAATTTTGAAATAAGGATACGTGTAAAACATACGCTGAGGTCTCTAC
>NW_006435763.1:5395400-5396130 GCF_000325575.1 Pteropus alecto | reverse complement strand
CTCCCTAAAGTCAGCTCTCCGCAGGGCGGCCAAGCAATTTTTTTTTTTTTTTTTTTTTTTTAAAGAGAGATGCAATCTGTATCCATCCTCTCTTCAAAACTCTCCAAAAACTTTTCCGTTTCACCAAGTTAAGTTTCGACCATGAAATACGAGACTCGTCCACTCCCGTAATCTCTCTGACAGCATCACTCAATTAGTTCGAGTAGTTTTTGTCTCCTGTTACCCTTCAAATTCTCCCAGCCAATTCCTATCCCTGGACCTGGGCTCTTGCTGCTTCTCTGTGAAAATATTTTCCCAAATGTCCACATGACTCCTCACTTCCTTCAAGTTCTGGTCCATATAATCACCCGCGTGAAGCCTCCCTTAACCACGTGTTATGAGCTGAATGGTGCCCCCCTCAAATTCATACGTTGAAGCCCAAACCCTCTGTACTGCAGAAGGCGACCGTATTTGGAGACGGGGTCTTTAAAAAGGTAACGAAGTTAAAACGAGGCCGTTAGGGTGGGCTCTAATCCAATCCGACTGGTATCTTTATAAGAAGAGAGGTCAGGACACAGAAAGCGCAGAGGGACCACCATGTAAAGAGTCAGCAAGAGGTCGGCCATCTGCAACCCAAGGGGAGAGAGGCCTCGAGAGAACCCGACCATGCCAGCACCTTGACCTTGGACTTCCGGCCTCCAGAACTGTGAGACAATGCACTGCCATTGCTCAGCCCTACTATGTGCCACAG
>NW_006435763.1:5367284-5393020 GCF_000325575.1 Pteropus alecto | reverse complement strand
GTACTAAAAATATATACACATTTGCTTATGATTGCAAAATAAACACTGGGAGGATAAACAAGTGACTATAAATATACAAAGATTATCTAGAGAGGGTTGGGGTGGGGAGAAAGGGATGAAAGGAAGGAGTGAAAGCTAGAACTCTGTGTGTACTTTTCAGTATAGTTTTGACCAACATGTATCTGTATTAAATATTCAAAAATAAAACTTTTTAAATGAAAAAAATGTTCTTAAATTTATTGGGCAGTCCAATAAACACAAACTCTCCTGGTGGGTGTCCCACATTCAGAGTATCTGTGTCTACACATACACAAGGAGACACAAGTCTACCTGCCTATGGATCCATCCCTCTATCCATCCAGTAGTAAGCTCTACTATATGCCAGACCCTGAACTGGATTCTGAAGATACAGGATTTCTGCCCTGCTGGGCTTACAGATTATTTTATTTTGAAAAAGGTCATCAGGCAGTAAATTTTAACTCAAGGTAAGAGAGATAAGTACATAGTATTAGGAAGACACAGAGCAAGATGTAACCTAGCCTGGGAGAGACAGGACGACTTCCTGGACGAGAGGACATCTGAATGAACCTTAAGCTGTAAGTAGGAGTAAAGCAAGTAAGTAAGTGGCAGGGAGCTTATGTAAACTAGGGGTCAGTGTGGACAAGGGTGTGGAAGTGAGAAGTAGCAGTGAATGTGTGTGTGTCTGTGTGTGTGTGTACGTGTGTGTACGTGTGTGGCTTGGGTCCCTTTGGCAGGCAGATGAAGCTTATGATCCCTTCTTGGAATAATGCTTCTAAAAAAGTTATAAAACATTTTGCATCAAAGAAACGATATTGAAAAACAGTTATCAAAATATTTACTAAAACAAATGTGCGAAATAGTAATACACGGGCTTCTTTATTAACACATTAAAAAAAAAATAGATCCAGTGGCAGAGCTAGAGACTTCAAAATTTTGAAATAGTGATACGTGTAAACGATACGCTGAGGTCTCTACGACACTTGTAACATGATAATTAGCTGTGATTTCTATCGGTGACATGGTCACAGCTGCACGAATATTGCCGATGGTTCATTCCCTCATTCATAATTGAGGAGCATTATCAAATTTCAGGTAGGCGTTGGTGAAAATGGAGGCGCATTTCATCTTTCCCCTCTGAGTTCTCGGCCTTGTGAATTCTATCCCTGGGCCGGGCTAAAAGTCTCAGGCTCAAAGCTCCCCGTGATGCAGGGAGCGAGGCCTCGGATCTCTTCTCTTTGTCTACATTCGTCCCCTCCCCCGCAGCGCCTAGTCTCCCGGGGGTCTCGATGTGTTTGTTTACATGGTAATGATCCTCAGATGTCTGCCTCCCAACCTAGGTCTCTCTGGAGACCTGCGTGGGGGTCTCATTGGCTTCCACACCAAGTGGGTCCGAATGGGCTCTCAGCATCCCCCCCCACACACACACCCCTCTGCCTGCAGTCTGGCCCATCTCAGTCGCTGGGGCTCCATCCTTCTGGTGGTCCAGGCCAGAACGTGGGGGCTCCAGGACTCCCCTCTTTCTCTCTCTCACCCACACCCGGCTTATCAACAAGTCCTATCGGCTCTCCTTTCAAAACAGATTTATACGCCGCCGAGCTTCCTGCCACCTCTGAGGTAACACCTGGGCTCAAGTCACCCTCATCCCTCGCCCGGCTTATGGCAATAGCTTCTTACAATCCATCTTGTCGTCCTTTGTCTCCCTAAAGTCAGCTCTCAGCATGGCCAATTTTTTTTTTTTTTTTTTTTTTTTAAAGAGAGATGCAATCTGTATCCATCCTCTCTTCAAAACTCTCCAAAAACTTTTCCGTTTCACCAAGTTAAGTTTCGACCATGAAATACGAGACTCGTCCACTCCCGTAATCTCTCTGACAGCATCACTCAATTAGTTCGAGTAGTTTTTGTCTCCTGTTATCCTTCAAATTCTCCCAGCCAATTCCTATCCCTGGGCCTTGGCTCTTGCTGCTTCTCTGTGCAAATAGTTTCCCAAATGTCCACGCGACTCCTCACTTCCTTCAAGGTCCGGTCCGTATAATCACCCGCGTGAAGCCTCCCTTAACCACGTGTTATGAGCTGAATGGTGCCCCCCTCAAATTCATACGTTGAAGCCCAAACCCTCTGTACTGCAGAAGGCGACCGTATTTGGAGACGGGGTCTTTAAAAAGGTAACGAAGTTAAAACGAGGCCGTTAGGGTGGGCTCTAATCCAATCCGACTGGTATCTTTATAAGAAGAGAGGTCAGGACACAGAAAGAGACCCCAGGGGTGTGCGCGCGCAGAGGGACCACCATGTAAAGAGTCAGCAAGAGGTCGGCCATCTGCAACCCAAGGGGAGAGAGGCCTCGAGAGAACCCGACCATGCCAGCACCTTGACCTTGGACTTCCGGCCTCCAGAACTGTGAGAAAATGCACTGCCATTGCTCAGCCCTACTATGTGCCACAGTGCTGTGTTATGGCTTCCAAGCAGATGCATCGCCCCGAATAAAACAATAATTCCAATCTCCGTCTTTAGACTCATCTTTCCCTCCTTATCCTGCTTGATTTTCCTCTGTCAGCACTTATCGCCATCAAATACGCCAAATATGTATTTATTTTATCTGCTCGCGGTCCACCTTCCTAATTGGAATGTACATGTTATGATGGCGCTAACGTTTTTGAGATTATAGCCTGGTGTATCATCGGCACCTGGAGTCTTGCACTCTATCAATATTTGTTGAATGAATGGATGAATGATGTGGTTAGCTTCTAATGAAATTGCTTTCCTCCTATATAACGGTCACAGAAACCACTGTTGCTAACATGAGGCCACCACATTGGCATTGAATGGTTGGTCACGCGTTCACGTGTGAACAGTGTGGGCCACCCTAAGACCTGCCATGGGAACCATACAGGAAGATGACAATAGCCATGAGGTGCCCCTCAGCTTGACCATGTCCCTTCACACCTGAGGCACACGCCTCTTCACTCGGGCAGGTAGGTGAGACGCTATTCCTAACCGTTAATGATACTATTTCTTTTTTTTTTTTTTTGGTGCTTTCAAGTTCACGTAGCTCTTTGCCACACGTTAGAGTTAACCCTCTCGCCTTGGGAAAACGGCCTGTTAACTCGACATTGGCATACAGTTTTTTTATACTGTGAACATAGCATTGTAAGATAGTTATGTGTTTATCGACCTCTCCTGCTGGTCTGGGAATTTCTACAAGGAAAGAATGATTGTAGTCTCGGGGCTGGGCGGTGTTCTTGGCAGGTAGTGGATGCTGAGTGAATGTTCGTCGGTGGTATTTTTACCTCATATTTATTGATTTATTCCAATTTCCTTATTTTACCCTGGGGACATTCAGGAGCGCCTCTCAAGGTGGCCGTGTTAACAGGTAACGCACGGAGAACATGTCTGGCACAGAGAAGCACTCAACAGGTGCTAGCCATTGTTGTCCCTGTGAATGAAGTCGTCATTTGAGGATCTATTTAGCATGCTAAAGTGTTTTCCTTGCAACGGTTATAGGAGAAGGTAAACCAGTCGTAGTCATGATAAGGGTTAACAGGTACTGAGTAGCTAGCTACCAAATGCCAAATTTGGGGCTATTAAAAAATGCATTATCTTGTCTAATTTTTACAGCAACCCTATGAGGAACTCTTATGATTCTTGATTTAGGGTACAGATGCAGAGAGGATGCGTGAACTGCCCAAGGTGGCACAGCAGAGAAGGGGCAGACCTGGGATTTGAACCTGAGTCACTCCGACTCCAAGGTCTTCCCCACTATGTAGTGGTGGCGATGGCAGAGGGGAACATTGTCCTCATTCTAGGAAAGAAGAAACAGAGAAATGGAGAGGTCGGCCAACGACCAAAGTCACGGAGCTCGTAAGCATCAGAGCTGGGATTTGAGATGGAAGCGTTTCCTCTGAGCCAGTGGGCCAGGGGTGCTGGCTGGGGTTTGGGATGCCTTTAATCAAATCTGAAATCTGAAAGCAGGTGAACAAAACCAGGCACGTCTCCCACCCTGAACGTCTACTTACAGGTTAATTACGTAAGTGCAGACTGGTAAGCACTCTAAGGTGTAAGGGGCTCTGACAGTTCCTAGCAGGAAGTCCTGAGTGAGTCTGGGTCAAGGACACCACGACAACAGAGACTCGCTGCTTGAGCAGGAGGCTGTGGCGGTCTGCACACTCCTCGCTCCTGTGGGGGCCCGAGAAGAAGCTGAGGAGCACCCGCCAGGGAAAACGGGCTTCGGAGAATCAAACGCGCTCTTGTCATCCTTCTCAGCCATATGATTTAATTATTAAGAAATGCCATACGCACCTTTCTGTAAGGATAGGTGTGTGGAAAGAAAGGAAGGCAGGGTTATTATTTGTTCTTCGGGTTTATGAGTTTTATTGATTTTTCTAGAAGGAAAGGCTTCTCTTTGACCTTGTTTCCCACTAAGCAAATTTGCTTGGGACGTGGAGTCTGGCAGCTCCTCAGAGAAGGATGACCCTGGCCCCATGCACCGCGGGGAGTCAGGGGGCAGCCGGGCAGGAGGGTGGAGGCAGAGACAGCCCCAAGTGTCTGCGATGGTCCCTCTCTTTCTCCCCCAGCCCCACATCGCCCGCCCCCCCACTGCCAAGTCTTGTCAATCTAATTCACAAACCTCTCCTCAGCCGGCCCATGCCTCTCCGCCTCTTTGCCATCAGCCCAAGCTGCCATCTTTTCCTGAAATAGACTCACTTGACCCTCAGCCTCCACTCTTGTTTCCTTCCAATATCGTCTCATCTGAGCCAACAGAGTGACCATCTTAAAATATATTAGGTCATAGTCAACTCCATCTCCTTAAAACTCTCAGTCACTTTCCATTGTACTTGGAATAAACATCACAAATCCTTCAGATGTGGAAAGATGTCTATCACAGATGAATGGATAAAGAAAATGTGGTCTAGACAGACGATGGAATACCATTTAGCCTTAAAAAAGAGGGAAATTCTGCAACATATAATAACACGGGTGAACCCTGAGGACACAATGCCAGGGGAACTGAGTCAGTCACAGAAAGAAAGACAAATACCGTGTGACTCCACTTAAACGAGGCATCCAAAACAGGCAAATTCAAAGAATCAGGGAATGGAATGATAGTTGGCAGGGGCAGAGGGAAGGAGAAATGGAGAATGGAGAATAACTAATTAACGGGCACGAAGTTTTAATGAAGCAAGATGAATAAGCTCTAGAGATCTGCCGTACGATACGTCACTAACGCCATGCTCTTAAAAGGGTAGATTTCACATGAAGTGTCTTTACCACAATAAAATAATTTTTTTAAAAAAGAGGTAAACCAAGTACAAATGCTAATTGTGATTTTAAAATTGAAATTTAATGATAGAACAAAACCTTGTATGATTCAGTCTGTCTGGCACTTACTGGTTTATTTCGATAACAAGATACACTACATGTACATTATTAATAAATCCTGGAAAGGTATTATTGATTTGATAAGTTGATGATCAATGCTTTTTTTATATCGAGATTATTTGACTAAAGATACACAATTTGTGGCACGAATGGACAAATTTAGTTAGCATTAAGTTTGGCTGTAAATAGCAGAATTCTGATCACTATAGTCTAAACAATACAGACATCTCTTATCTCACTAACAAGAAGACTGAAGGCAGACACCCCAAGTTTGGTTCAGCAACTCGATTATGTCATAAAAGATCCAGAGCCATCCAAGGATGAACTCCAAGCTTTAGTATATTGGCTTTTTATACTTCTGTTTGCGGTCTCACGGTCGCGAGATGGCTGCCACGGCTCCAGGCATCACGGCTACATTCAAAGAAAAGAAGAGGGTATGGAGCGGGAAGCCAGAGCATCAAGAGAGGATTCATTTTGCTGCTTTGATTAGGGAGAAAATATTTTCCAGAGTTTCCTAGCTGATAGCTGCTGACATCTCATCGGCCAGGGCAGTGCCAAATGGCCACTCTTAGCTGCAAGATGAACTGGGAGGTCAGGTATCCAGCAGAGGAACCCAAGGATGCCTGAACGGCTCGGACCAGTCGTGATTCGTGCCTGGGAGCTTGCCTATTGCCCCACTCCCCAGCCCAATCGAGATTCTGTGAGCACGTACACCAGCTGCTGACAGTGGCTGCCGTCGGCCGGAGGGTGGGCTTTAGGTTTATTCGAATGGTCTCTGCCTGGATATGAAAAATGACAGCTACCTCTTGGCTTCAGTGCTGTGCAAACTACCGCCGGTTCCAGCTGAGCCTACTGTTCTTTGCTCGTACATTCCCAAGAAGATGATTATACAGAACAGCGAGAGCTTTCTTGTTTACCCGAATATTCTCGAGAAATAAGACTGCATTAATAATTTGTTTTCTTGGTATGGGCCATTCGGCTGCAAAACGATATTCCAGTCATAGCACGATACTTCCCTTCCTCATTTACATTCACCGTTGGTTTAATTATGCTTTTCAGTCAGAATACTTATTAATTTTATAGACCTACCTGAAAATTAAATTGGATAAATTCCTTTTGCTTGGTACCTTGAAAAATGTGTTTTTCCAAGCTGCTGCTGGAGCTCGCTTCGGCCCCGTGCAATTTTGTTCCTCTTTAAGTTCATTTGCAAATAACACTGTGTTGGTTTAAAGGGTATATTCATCATTTCTGAGCAGGAGAAACAGAACAAAATGCAGCCCAATTCAAAACAAAGTAGGAGGACAATGGAGAAAATTGTCAAATATTTCATTTTCTCATTGGGGGAGGACTCCATTGAATGAGGCATAAAATTTCCCTCGGATTCAATAAATCTGCCTTGCTTGTGGCGAGAACCCTGTGTTGTACCGAAGAGAATCGGGAAGACACAGCGCGCAGAAAGGACCCAGAGCAACGGCCTTCCCACTGGCCGGGGCTAAGTGACAAAATGTGGGAACAGCAGCCGGCACCATTGTTCCCCGAACATTCGCCAGCCGCGCTGGGTCTCAGGCACCGTGGCGCTGGAGATACAATGTTAACTACTCTCAAGCAACTCACATCTTCGCAGGATACACAGGTAAATACACGATGGTGAGACAAAAATACGGTAAGCGTTATGGTAGACAGCAGCTCAGCACCCTGTAAGAGGCCAAAGCGGGGTGACGAGCCCCTAGGCTGGCAGAACTAGGAGAGCAGGATACACATCTGTGCTCTATGTGCTGGAACCCCACTGCCCAGCTGGCCGATAGATGCCCGATACTTAGTGGTTGGGGCGAATTGCATTGAACTGAATCAGACAGGGTGCTGTGTATTAATTAAGGGAACGTTAGCTGCTGTAACAACTAAACCCCAAATCTCAATGGCGGTAACGTGGTAGAAGTTTGTGTGTGTGTGTGTGTGTGTGTGTGTGTGTGTGTGTGTGTGTGTGTGTGTGTGCGCGCGCACACGCATGTGCACAATCTCCAGCCTGCTTCTCGGCCTCTACAGCTGCACGAGCTATTTCCTTAGAATAAATTTCTTTATATATATTCCGATATCCTGTTGGTTTGGTTTCTCTGGAGAACCCTGACTTATACAATCAGCAACAGAGATGAACTGGACGCGTGAATCGACTCTGAATGGAAAATCATACAACGACCCAAGCAGAAGGAGGTGGCTGGCCCCACATCTTACCTCTTGCCCAAGGCTTGAAACCCCCTAAGAAGCCATTCGAATCTACAAAGTGTACATGTTACAGGAAGAATAAGCTCCGGGGAACTAATGACCAGCCAGGCGGCTGTAGCTAAGACATTGTATTGTACACTTGGCATTTGCTAGTAGACTAGATTCGAATGGTTCTCACCAAAAAAAATCAAAAAACATAAACAAAACTGTGTGAGCTGATGGATAGAGTCATTAGCTTGATTGTAGTAATCACTTCTACATTATACCATCTACGTATACATCATTTATAGTGTATATGTCTATTAAATCATAACCTTGTACGCTTTAAATATATACAATTTTTATTTGTTGATTATACCACAACAAAAATGAAAAAAAAAAACAAACCAGGAATATTTTATAATGAACAAACAAAGGCCCCAGTAGCTCAGGGTTCATATGCCGGCTGTGTCTCCACCTCTCTGAGTGACCCTGTTCAAGTCCAGGGAGTGGCCAGACTTCAATGACCTCCGTGTACAATTAGGGAGTTGAGTCACATGGTCTCTGATGCCTCTGGAGCACTCAGAACTTAGGGCTCTTGAGGAATTCATGAATTTTCACCAAGTCTGCTGAGGCTGTGTGCTGGGTCCTGGCTACAGGGAAGAGGAAATGTAATGAATTCTTTGTGCCAGAACATCAGAGACCGTGAACTCGGCCTGGGCGCCAGCCCGACTCCACTACTGTGTCGTGTTGACTTGGAGAAATTTATAGAACCTCCTGGTGCCTCAGCTCCCTCTCCTATAAAATCATAATAGCACTGGTAAGATGCTACCTTAGCATCTACCCCATAGAGTGGGCTAAGAGAATGAAATGAGGTGACATTCATTAAGTACTTACAACAGTGCCCGGCACGGAGTGAGGGCTCCACAAAGGTAAGCTATTATTATTGCTATTATCGCTATTATTACCATGATTTTCTTGTTTAGAAACCTTAGTGGTCGTCTCTTTGCTTTTCACTATTTTTTTTTTCCTCTTTCCCCCAGCCATTTTATACATTACCGGAACACGGGAAGGGACGGGTGTCAGGCACAGTAGGTGATGGGGGATACAAAACTAAACAAAGGTAGGTTTCTAGATACTTTGTAAATAGGAGACGTAATTGGGAAAGCGGGCATAACCACAACTCGCGTCAAAAACACAAGGGCGCCATTTATGCAACAGTTTCAAACTGTCAAAGTCACATGGATGGAGAAGAAGTCAGCGGTTAGGGCTGGGGGAGGGGCGACGCTAAGTGGGCAGCTCAAGGGAACATCTCTGTGAGGGTGGGACAGTTCCGCCCCCTGATTGTGGCGGTGACATGAATCTGTCCACCTGCAGAAATTTCATAGCTCTATACCCGCACACGAGTCAGTGCGTGTAAAAACGGACAAAAATCCAAGCGAAGTCTGTAGTTTAGTGAATAACATTGCGAGATGGAGTCGCTGAGGAAGCTGGCGGAAGGGTACGTAAGAATTCTTCACGACTTTCAAAACTTCTCGTGGGTCAAAAATTATTTCAAAATACAAAGGTTTTGCAAAATTACGACAGCGGCAAAGAAATAAAAACTACCCATTTCACAGTAACAGGTGGTTCTAAGAGGTAATAAAAAGTCAATTTCCCTGGCAGCTTTGATCACAGAATCGGAACGATTTGGGCCACAGTAGAAGAAAAACCAACCACCTTAAACTGTCACCAAAGAGCGACGGACTTCGCAGGCACCAAAGTGACACCACATGTCGCCCGGCATCCCCGTGACAGGGCAGAGGTCTAAGGAAGGAGGACCAAGTGTGAGCGGCTCTGCAGGACCCACCTGGAGGCAGAGCTCCGGGCCCAGCTGGAGGGAGCGAGGCAGGTCCCCGCAGCCCAGGCGAGGAGCAGAGGGGCGAGGCGTCAGACTCTGCGCAGGGACCGAAGCCGAAGTGGGGGTGCGGGAGAAGGCCCGGGGTTCTGCAGGGCTCCCCTGCCCCCACCCCCGTCGCCGGGCTACGTGTCCCATCAGCGCTGGCCGACTGACTCCCTGCTCTGTGAACTGGTGTCTCTGAGGGATGGGTTTCCGGCCGGGACACAGAGGGGTGAACCCTCTCACCCCTTCTTTGCTGCGCTTGGCTGTTGCAATTAGGAGGATGAGACGCTTGGGGGGGGATGACCCCCCGCAATCACAGAGACGGCGCATGCGTGTCGGGCGTTGCCCTAAGGATATTACGTATTCTTCCTCGTTTAATCCTCACCGCCAGCCCTATGCGGTCGGTACGATCAGCCCCATTTTAAAAGTCAGGCAACTGAAGCTCAGAGAGGTGAAATAAACTGCCCGAGGCCACACAGCATATAGCTGAGACTGTTGAGTTTACTCTCATCGTGATCAAATCTTTTTCCTTCCTTATCGCAGATAGGTGCTAAGGAGGAAACGCACGGTGGCCACAATGATTGGAAACCGTGTTTAGAAAACTTAATGGTCATCTCTTTGCTGTGCGGTCTTAATTTTTTCTCTTGCTTCTCCCACCTATTTTGTACATTCCTGAAAAGGGAGGAGGGCGTCGTGATATGTGATGGAGAGTAAAATAAAGGAAAATATAATGTAATGTAATATAATGATAGACTATGATGTGGTATAATATAAACACATTACAGTATATTCATATGCTATCATATAAAAGGAAGTTTAAGGACCATCGGAAATAAGTAGACAGAATTGGGAAAGCAGGCAGAATCGAAAACTGGAATCGAAAGTACAAGGGTACCATTTATATAATATTCTCAAAATGTCTAAATTACAGTGGTAGAGAACCAAGCAGTGGCTGCCAAGGGTTAGGGCTGGGAGGAGGGCACATTAGGTAATGGTATCATAGCCATCAATTTCTCTGGTAAAGAAAGAAAATTCGCCACTATCCCCTTGTCCCCTAGGGAGCCTAAACGGCATTGGGAGCCTGGGCCACATTTCTATAAAAACTAGTCAAAATTTTGTTTAAAGGGAAAACAAAAGCAAATTTAAATCCACCACCAACAAAGTTATGAAAACACAGTACCGACTTCCCCCAAACAAACAAACAAACAACGAAACACCGATGCCACCCAACCTCTTCGCAGTTCATAAAAACTCCAGCAGGCGTCAAGACTGAGAGCATTTTAAATGATAAATGAGACGTTCCCAGGTAGACGGAGCCCCTGAAGCTCGCGCACACCGCGGCCGTGTTTGTAACGGAAGAGTTTCAGGATGCGGATGCAAATGAGTCAGAGCCAACAGGGATGCCTAAGAGACGCAAGTGAGAATTAACGGCAATTTAGAATGTTGTCTGGAAGGAAATTAGACGGGCCCATTAATTGCGATGCCTTAAAGGGAAAGGGGTTCCAACGGAATGCGATAAATTAAACTATCGGAATGAAACTTAGCGGGTGGAGAAGACGGGAGCGCCAACGAGAAGCTGATCCCAGAGGTGGCGATGGGATTGCAGAAGGGAGAGAAGACGCGGAGGGCGGGGGCCGCTGATTCAGCGCGGGGCCGCGCGGGCTCCTGCCTACTACCCCTCTCTCCTCTGACTCTCCTTCCTGCCTTCCCTCCTTCCCTCCTTCCCTTCCCATGTGTCTTCAGCGTGCTAATCCCAGAGGGACCGGGCAAACTAGGAGCCATCATCATTCCTCCCACAGAAAATTAGAATCTGCCTTGGGACGCCCTCGCAAGCCATCCGCCCCCTCTGGTCCCCTCTCCCTTCCCTGCCTCGTTTGCCTTGTAACTCAGCGGCGAGGCCCAGCGAGGGGAGTGGTCCCAGGTGCCGCTGTCATGTCCTTTACTTTATGTCCTCAAAGATTATTTGTATTTCCTCGTCCTCTCAACTTGGTAGTGAAAAGCTTGAGCATTTTTTTTTGATATTGACTGATATTGACATTTTTTGATGTTGACCCAGACCCTCTGGATGTGGTGTTCACTCCAGAATCTCCCTTAGCGTGGGGCAGGAACCATAAGTCCCAGGAACCTCCAGACTTCTCAATCCCATAAAACATTCTCGAATCTCTATAACAAAAACTGTCCCAACTTCGACCGATCGTTCATGCCTTTTGCTATGAACACTCATCACCTGCATGATGTGATTTCCTTCATATGGCTCTAAAAAGTTGTCTTCTTTCTAATTTGAACACGTTTGTCTCACCTGAAGCAAAAATGATCTGAAATTAAAGCTTTGCTATACTGGTTACATGTATTGTTTTCTTGTAAATATTTTATTAACATCGATGTTAATAAAATCGCGTCGCATGACAACGCAATTTAAAAAATGCATCCAGGTGCCATTTACCCCTCGCCAGCGCCAGCTTCCCCGGCTATGGAAAACACTGCTGGGTGAGAGCGTGGGCTTCAGAC
This sequence comes from Pteropus alecto, assembly GCF_000325575.1. Lineage (NCBI taxonomy): Eukaryota > Metazoa > Chordata > Mammalia > Chiroptera > Pteropodidae > Pteropus > Pteropus alecto. The sequence continues at coordinate 5,381,037 of NW_006435763.1, read as the reverse complement.
TAATTGTGATACGATTTGGCTTCACCGACTGCTGTGGGACTTGAGGCAAAGTTCGTGTTACCCTCCTGAGCCTCAGTCATCTGCACATTGGCTTATTATAATTCTGTCTGTCTAAGATTTGCCTTGAGAAGCGAACACATGCATTAGGATACACGTTTATTTCCATCTCCCTACGCTAGGTATTCAATTCTTTGAGATGCTTGGGTAAACTTTAACACCATCTTTATTGTAGATATTGGTCTACGTCCATCCCCATGCAGCAGGTCTGCTTCAGTGATGGTAGGAGAAACGTGAGGGCTTCTGACTCTTTCAGAGGAGAACATACGCTCTTTGATAAGCGGGCAATATTTCATAATTCTTCGCATCGCCGTGATGCTTGCCTGGCGCCAAGTGTACGGTCGTGTTCCATCAATACCTGCTGATCTATTGATTGATTTCGCATCCTGGCCGGAGGTCTGAGCACTGCCAAGGCGGGGCTCTGCTGGGGCTGTGGCAGTGAGGTCGGCTCAGATGTTTCACGAAACAGTCCTGGCTTTAAGACAGGGCCACAAGCGGGTCCTCAGCTTCCTCTCACCCTCGCCAACTCTGGTACCATTTCCTGTCTGTGTTTCTATTGTTCCTGTGAGAAGAGTTGCTTTATCGATCTTATGAATTCTCTTTTCCATCTTTGGCATGGGGAGGTGACATTATCCATGCTCTAATGCCTCCTGTGTTCTGCAAATTGCAGGATTATTATGGATGAAATGACAAGAAACACTGTTTTCACCAAATCAGGGCTAAAGCCATGAACTGGCCTTCATTTCAATGGCGGGTCCCAATCTGTCTTGGGGGCAACGTTCGCCCAGACCTGAGGGCTGCAAACACAAAGCTAGAATTTCCTCCCAGCTGAGATATTTCCATGCATAGCAAAGCCACGATTCCCTTCACTTGGATGTTTTTATTTTTGAGCTTCTGAAGGCACATTATAGATTCCCTAATAAGGGAGCTTTTTTTTATTTTTCTTTTCTAGCAATTACATTTGACGATTTTTTCCCTCTGTTGATTGAAAATTAGCTTGAAGAGGACTTAAAAGGAATTATCTGAGGGATGCTGGTGCTCAAGATTTCAAGACCAAAAGGTATTTAAAAAAAAAAAACAACAAAACTCTATTTGCCGTAAAGACGAGGAAGTCTGCCGTATGCGAGTTTTTTCAGTTCGATAACTAATTAAAATCCCCACCACCAATAACGGAAAAGTTTCCCCTGATCGTATCTGCTACTCGGAACCCTTTACGAGAGAGGGAGAAAGAAAGGAAGGAAGGAGGTTTTCCATGGACCGTTGAGCCCCCAGAGCAGGAGCTCCTTCATCTGTATGGGTCTCCCCAGATTGTAGTAGGGTATCCGGAACGCAGGAGCCAATAATAAATAACAACTAACAACAACTGACAAATGCTGACTACAAAACAAATGAACGAACTTTGTTTTCCTTTAAAAATGTTTTATGGAAATATAATCACGTACATATGCAAAAGGGCACATCCTAAGCAGGCTATTAGATGAACGTTCACAAACTCGGATTCACCCGCATAACCAGGACCCAGACCAAGAAACAGAAAGGTGAGGTAACCCCAGGAGTCCCCCTTGTTTCTCTCTCCAGTCGTTACCCTCACCCCCAGTACGACCGGCACTCTGACGTCTAACGGCAGACTAATTTTGCTGGTTTTGAACTTTTTATAAATGGGATCAGACGATGTGGTGTGCTTTCTTCAGGGTTCTGAAGTTCATCCATCTTGGCACACGAAGTTGCCCCTTGTTCATTCCGATTATTATAGAGTGTTCTGTCATGGGTGCTACGGACCCAATGTTTGCAGACCTCACCCCCGCTTCGTATGTTGAAGCCCCAAACTTCAGCCTGATGGCGTTTGGGGGCGGGGTTTGGGGGAGGTAACGGGCCTTTGTGATGGGATTAATGCCTTATAAAAAGAGAAAGAGAAGTGAGATCTCTCTCTCTCTCTCTCTCTCTCTCTCCCCTCATGCATCCACAAGGGAAGATCATGTGAGGACATAAGAAGAAGACAGTCATCTGCAAACCAGAAGGAGAGCCCTTGCCAGACACCAAATCTATCGGCACCCTTGATCTTGGACTTCTCAACCTCCACAATCGTGAGAACAGACTGTGGTTTAAGACATCCAATTTTTGTGATGACAGCCCAAACTGAGACAATGAGAATGAATACACCACAATTGACTCATCCATCCTACCGTCAAGTTTGGAGATATCAAGAAAGGTACTGCTTCGGACCACCCCGTACGTATGTTTTCCTGTTGGATCATATCCCTGGGAATGGATATGCTGAGTCACGAGATATGTATATTTTCCGCCTTGGTACAAACTGCTAAATACTTTTCAAAATGTTTGTATCAATCAACGCTCCCAGCAGTAGTGCGCGTGAGTTCCAGTTACTCCACATCTTTGCCAACACTTGACGTTGTCAGGCTTTTTAATTTTAGTCATTCTAGTGGCTATTAGTCATTATCGTAGGATCGCACCGTGTATGTACGTGTGTGCATGATTCTTTTTATTCTGAGATAATTAACAATTCACGTGCAGTTGCAAGAAAGACCACAAAGAGCTCACATATGCTCTTCGCCCGGTTTCCCCCAATGAGTAGTATCTTCATGATTATAGAACAGTAGCATGACCAGAAGATTGGCATCGATACTGAGCTTTATCAGATTTCTCCAGTTTTACATAGACTTGTTTACGTGCTGCCTAGGTTTATGTAATGACGTCATCTACATAGACACGATGACCATGGCCAGAGTCGGGACACAGAACGAGAACCCGTCCTGGTACCTTTGTGCCTTCTGCCACCTTCCTCCCTCTTCATGCTCTCTCCCTGGCCACCACGAACCTGGTCTCCATTTCTATAATTTTGGCATTTCGAGAATGCGATCACGTGGAATCATACAGTAGGTAACATTCTGATTTTTACCCCCCTACTTGGCAGAATTCTCTTGAGAGCCATCTGAGTTGTTGCTTTTATCGGCATCATTCTTCTTTACAGTCAAGTAGCATTCCATGAACGAGGTTTTGCAAAGAGAACGAACACCCATTTGCAATCGTTAATAGTGGTTTAATTGATTTCGTCCATACTCGGGGGATGATAAAATAGATTTTCACAGGTTTTTTTTTTTTTCGTTTGTTCATTCATCCCACCAATAATTATTAAGTACCAATGGCATGACGAGCATTATGCTATATACATCCTGGGCACAAAGGAGACACGACAGGGCTCTGCTCTGTAGGGATTTTTTCGAGAGTCTATGGAGGGAGATAGACATAAATGCAAGAGGACAATACAGCATTTCAGGTGCCAAGACAGTTACCTACACATTTCATTTAGGAATAAAGAAGGAAATCACTGACTTTATGAGGATGAGGATGGAAGATAAATGGAGCAGATATTTCGTAGGGACATGACACATAAGACGAGTCTTGGAAGATGAATGGTTTGCCCGATGGCTGTGATCGAGAGAGGGATCAGGAGAAAGGGGCTTTCGGGGCAGGAAGAATGTCGAGTGTAAAGTGGAGGTTAGTAGTCTGTAGTCAGTGCAGAATTCAGCACACCATAGCTCGCTGAGCCTGAGAAGTAGGTGGGGCCGCTGAAGAGATGAAGAGCTGGGAAACATTACCATCTTTTGGGAACACAGATTTTTATCACAGAAACAGTCATACGCTGCTGCCCAGACGCCATCAGCAGAATCCTACTAAGATACTCCAAGTCGTGTGGACTCTGGCCATGCTGACTTTGCAGTTCCTCAAACATTAGACATGGCCAAGGACAATCACTCAAGCTATATACGCTTCGTACACCTCTGTCTCAGGAGGATTTACCTCTTGGTTGTGCCTAACAATGTGAAACACACACATCCATCCATCCATCCACCTACTTTGATGTTAAACGATAAGCTTCTTTTTTGCCCTGCAGCCTGAAGTGGAAATGAGGGGACTTCTTTAAGTAATAATAATGTAATTTATCACTTCTACTCCGGGACAGGCACTACTCTGTGCCTTCCATGTAGCCCCAGCCCTCATGATAGGTCTCTACTCTAAGGTAGGCACTATTGTCAGACCCAATTTTCAGACAAGGAAACTGAGGCGAAGTGAGGTTAAGTGACCTGCCTGAGGTCACAGAGCTTACAAGCAACGGAGCCAGGTTTTAACTGCATGCGTGGTCTCTGGAGTCCGAGCTCCAGTGGTCGGCAGACTCATGGAGAGGAGGGGCGTGGGGGTCTCCCTGAGACCCGAGAGGCATCCAGGACACGGGGCTCAGCCAGGGTGGGGCAGCCCGCCTGGCAGGAGGATGTGACAGGAGATCCCGATGTCACGATCCCTACTGCATCAAGGCAAGCTCGGTCCTTCTTCTAAGAGGCTAATTGAGTTCTCATTAGTCTACTACACATCTAAACCAACACGCGCCCATCAAGATTCGCGTTATCACGCTTTTCAGCCCATAGCATTTCCTAATTTAATCATCTAAAGAGAGTCAGTCCCATTACTTGGTATCTAAAAGTGAGGCAAAACCAGACCCGAGGGGCATTTTCTGTCTTCCCTTTCTGGACCTGGGCACCTGCTGATCCCACCACCCTCTCCCTCTCCTCCTTATCCTCACCTGGTTACCTCCAGACCTTCTTAGCTAATCCAGCCTCAGGGAAGCTACCTTAATTCCCCCGGGCTCACTCAGAGCTCCTATGTCTGCATGGAACCATATATTTTTCCTTCTGAGTTCTTATCACAATTCGTAATGATATATTTATGTGATTATTTACTTAATAAGCATCTCCTCTACTAAACTTTAAGAGTAGTACAACTGAGATGACTGGGGGTTTTTTTTTGTTTATTTGTTTTTGTTTTTTGCTTAGCATTTTATGTCCGTGGTGCAGTACCCGCACACAGTCAGTACTCAACAAACGCCTACTGAGTGGATGAATGAATGAGCGCCTGGGTGAATGAAAAATTGAGTGAATGCATGAATGAATGAATCGTCAAAGCTTCATCAAAAAAGATTTGGTGTCCTGTAAGTTCCTGCAATATTTTGGCACTACTGGTGTTACAGGCTCTCTGGACATCCAAGGCACAAAGTTTTTAGATGAATTCATGAGGTTCTCCGGGCTTCTGCCAGCCCAGCCCAGCCCAGCCCGGCCCAGCCCAGTCAGCCTGGCAAGTCTGTATGTTAGTTCCTCAGTTTGATTTCTATCATCACCCATTGCAAGTGGAAGTTGTCGCTTTTCTTTAATGAAAGCTGCAAAGGTGGTGTCTCAAGTGGGTCATATATTTCCGGAGCTCAGCATTCATCTGTACAGCCCACATTTGGCCCAGAAACGGGGCGAGGTCGTTAAAAGAATGGCCACACAGCTTCCACTTCGGTTGCCTGTTTGCCTATGCTTCATGAATGAATAAATAACAGGGCTATTCATTACCAGCTTTTGAGTGGAAATAATTGCTGGGTTCCCTTGTTTGCCTGGAATAATGTTCTCTGCATTTGGACCGCTTTCTGCCTCGGTCGCTGCAGTGTTTCCCAATCCTCGGGCGGAGATGTCCTCCGGGGGCTGACGGTCACCTCCGGCTCACCTCCGAGAGAAGCAATCACTCTCTAGTCCTCCAGGGCCTCATTTGGTGCACTGGGAACGCTCATTTATGGGAGGAGACCCTGGGATCCTGAGAAGTAAATGAGACTGGCAGGCCCATTAATTCTCTGAGTGCACCCCGGGGACACCTGGGGCATTACAATGTAATTACTGCTAAGAAAGTCTAAATTCCTGTGTGCTTTGCCAGAAAGCGTTTAACAGACAAGTAGGGACTCAGTTGTGCCCTGTCTGTGGACATGCGCCTTCCTTGGGCCACAGGAAGCCTTAGGGGGTGGTCGTGGTGACTCTTGGTTGATAAAAGGACAAGTGATCTGTGTGACCTCATCATTCAGCTCTCAATCATTAGCAAACATTTTCCAATAGCTTACATTGGGCGTGAATGAAAGATTATGGGTCCCTCATCTCTACCCTGGACCTGCACGGCGGCCGCCCACGTGGTCTCCCCCGACCTCCTTCACTACGTCTGCAGCTTTATGCTCTCTGTGGTTGCACAGTCATCTTTCAGAAACACAAATGTCATCACAGCCGTGCCCTGGCGAGGACCCTAAGGCTTCCCGTAGAGCACAGGCATCAGTGCAACGTCCTTTGTGTGACCCATGGGGCCTTCCACAGGCAGTGTGGCCCTTGCCACCATGTCCAGTTTCATTTCCACCTGCCGTCTGTCCCGCTTAATCCTCTGCCTGCCACATGGAACTGCGGGCAGGTCCCTGAATAAATGCCATGTCCCCACCTCTGAGCCTCTGCCTACACATTTTTCCCCACCTCCCCACTGTGACCACTGTGTGTCCTTTGAGATGCTGGATCAGGAAATCCCAACCGACATCCCTAGAGAGGACAGGCAGGTTACATGACTTTGAGATGGTGGCCAAGGCTGATGCAATAGGGAGTAGTGGGGAGTGGGGCAAACTAGAGACCACATGACCCTTTCCAAAAGCAGCAGCGACCGCTCGGCATCCCATAACCGTTGCCGTGAGGGATGTGGGCCCAGTGTTTCAGACCCACTACTTTCCAAGAGAAGTTGGAGGTCTGAAATTTTACTTGAAATCTTCCCATTCTGAAATGTGGGAAACATCTTGTTAGTTTAATATCTGAAACGAGGGGCCAGTGAAAGCGAGTGTGGGCTCTAGAGAACTGCCGTCTTGACTCCTACCCCAGATGGACTCTTCCTGGTCCTCTCCTCTGTGTTTACGTGACCGCGTGCAGCTCAGCTGAGAGCTTCAGGCACCGACCTTTGTGTCTCTGGAAGTTAGCACAGGGCATGGCGTAGAGCGAATGCTCAGTAAATGCAAGATAGAGAAACGAGCAAGCGAATGAACGAAGGAAGAAAGATAGAATTTTTTTCCCTTTGTAAGCGTATAAAACACACCCACTTCAGAAAGACCGAGGGGCATTGTCAGATCTTTTTTTTGAATAGTCAGGGAAAGAATAGCTTTATGTGGTCAGCCTTCGACTCTGGTCATCAGAGGAGTTGGCATCCATCGGAGAGAGATCACACAGTCCCATCGCCTGAAAATATCCAGCACCTACTGGATGCGAAATTCCCACCGTTAGCACCTTTAATGGATTGCATCCTTTGGAGGCGTCCTTGGGGAACCAGCCCTTCCCTGGCAGGGCATGTAAGAAGTACTGTCTGCTACTGCGAGTTAATATAAAAAGATCCTGGGTTATCTTCCCATTGACCCTATCAATTTGCTCTGTGACTTTAGACAACGGCCTTCCATTTGATCTGAAATGAAATCAGATCATGGCTATCTTAGACCAGGGCAGAAAAACTCGCCTGCCCGTGGGCCAGGTGAGAAATCCGGGCAAGCTGGAAAGCCCATGCTCATTTGGAGAGGTGGGACTATCGGCCTAGAATTACCTGATGGCTTGAGATTTTTAAGGAGAAGCCAGGAATCCATGATTTGATGTAAAATATACCGTTTAAATGTTGGCAACAGAGTCACTTAAACAAACCAAAACCGTGATGGCCAAATCAAACGTTTACGGTGACGTCCGGGTGAGCAGTGGCATGCCAGCCGCAGGGCTAAGCCTGCAGGGCCCGCCCACCTCTCGCGAGATAACTCCCTAAGCTGCAGTCAGGGAAAATTAGACAAAAGCTACGGATGCCTGGGGCGAGTCACAAACCGAAAAAGCTGAAACGACCTGGGCTCCCCACTTTTTGTCTTTTCCTGGAGCTGCTCATTGTTTGGCTTGCAATTGCTTGATTTAAACAAACAGACAGACAGACAGACAGACAGACAGACGGACTCTGTGCTGTCGGAAGCAGATCTTGCCCTAACCAATAGGGTTTCTGCAGCCTGCTGTCAAGAAGAAAGGAGACAGGCCTTCCTGGCCCACGTCCACACAGACCTCCTTTGATTGGATGTCACTTTATTGCGCTTCACAGGTGTTGCGTTTTTTTGTTTGTTTTGTTTGTTTGTTTGTTTGCTTGTTTTCATTTTTGTTTTTGTTTATAAATGGAAGGCAAGACCCTCCAAAGTAAGTTTACAACTTACTTTCTTGTGATGCCGGCTTTATCACGGTGGTCTGTACCTGAACCTGCGGTACCTCTGAGGTATGTCTGTGTCCCCACCTCCGGGTCTTGCCAGCCACGGAGCGGTTCTGCTCAAGGAGACCCTGGTCCGCTCCGCCTGTCATCCTGACTTCTCGGGGACTGGCACTGGTTTACTTTCTTCCCTCTGAAGCACACCTATTTCATTCCAGCAGCTCTTCCACGTCAGCAAAATCTGTGCTACCAGCCTCGGATGCCTCTTGCCCACCGACTCCGTCCTGGCGAACTCTTGGCAGAATTTCTTTCAGTTGCCTGTTTCCCCTTTGGGAGGTGGATACAAATCGAAATGAGGAGTAAGCGTATCTGCAGCCACGTCTTGAGTGTCAATCAAACACTGGGTGGGCTGCGACATCCTGTCCCCGAGATGACCCCCCTGTGTGGAACCATCTGGACCTTATCCTCTCCCCAAAAGGAAGGAGATAGAGAAGGAGGAGGAGAGAGAGTGAGGGAGGGGGGGAGGGAGGGAGAGAAAAAGAATAAAAAAGGAAAGGAAAGTAGCCGATCCAGTCTTCCAGCTTTCTAGTTTGGCTGACAAATGCAAAGCACTTCTAGTCTCTGGCTAAACTTTTGTTCAGATACCTGCATGCTGAGACCTGACCGGGCGGGAAGTCACCCACGATTTCGCTTCTGCTGGTTCCCAGGTGAAGCAGGAACACGCTGCCAGCTCATCGCTGACAGCACACGTTTTTAGCTGTCAATGCATATTTCAGACACCAGGCAGGAAATGACTGCATAATTCAAAGCTTTCGGGGTACAGTGCCCTTCCCCCCCAGGTTAGTGTCTAATCACCCAGAATGCCATTCGGTTTTACTGATGCTCTTGTGTGACGTGGCTTGAGGACCCAGCCTTCCTGGGTATGCGGTGGGGAGGGGTGGAGGAGAGTGTAGAATCCTTTCATCTAGACTTGGTGGCCTCTTTCCTCATGGTGCTCACTCTATATACTCCTTAGTTCTTAAGAGGAGCAGAGGGCCGGCCGCAGAAGGCATTTTTTCCAAGGAGACCCCAGGCTGAGTCTCGTCAGGCACGTGGCCCATCAGAGGGGTGAGGGGTTAGGAGTCGTGTTCTGAGTCTGCCGTCCTGAGGTCCCGCCCAGGCCCGTGACTCTGGACGCGGCACTGACTGCGGCCATCTCCAGACGTGGGAAAGGCCGCAGTTCATTTAATCAAAGGAACTGTACATGTGTCTCTCCGACTGGGGGAAAGCTCAGACTCACACATCACATCGGATACAGAAATCAATTCCGAATATATTGAATATGTAAACGTCTAAAAGAAATAGAAAAGAAAATATGTCTGAAGCTAGCAGAAATATGTCCAGAAACTGTACAACAAATGATTGGCAAAGTGAACACACACATTTTTTTTTTTTTAACCGGATCAACCAAAGGCCACATAAGAACAAAAGGCAATGCTAGACTGGGATGGAACATTTGCAATACGTGTGAGTGACGAAGGGTTAATATAAACCGATAAGACAGCAGGTGAATGACCCAGTTTAAAATTGGGCGAAATACACCGACTCAGACAGGCAATTCGGGAGGAAGAAGAGGACGTTGTTCAACCCCGATGATGATGAGAAAAATGTAAATTAGAGCAGCCACATGGCCCCCTGTTCTTTCTCCCACCTGGGGCAAAACATTAGAGAGATCGATAACGTCCGCCGCTGGAAGGGGTGGGTGACATGGCAACCGCATGAACCACTGCTTGACATCGCGTACACCTTTCTGCCATAGTCTCGCAATATTTACTGAAATTCAAAATGTCCTGACCACCAGAGCCAGCAATCCCCTTTCTTTGGGAGCCCATATTTCAGAAATCGAAGATGCACAGAGGCTCGTCTGTACGAGGACACGTATGCACTTCGTGACATTGTTTGCGTGTCCCCCTTCAAAGAAAAGAAAAAAGAAAAAAAGGAACGAAAAGAAAAGAAAAAAGGAAAGGAAAGAAGAGAAAAATACAAAAGAGAGACAGAGACAGAAGAGAGAGGAAGAAAGAGACTGAAGAACGTTCTGGATGTCTATCAACAAGTTAATGAATTATGGTCAACCCTAGCAGGTAGTAAGACATCGTCATTTAAGGGAATGCGTCAGATCTCTCACAAAAACGGATTTATTTAGCTTAGTTCACTAGACACTGAGGATGCGGCTGGGAGTCAGGCTACCTGAATTTGATTCTCTCCTTCAGCGTTTAGTAGCCTCGCTGTGCCTCGGTTTCCTCATCTGTCAACTGAGAGAACGACTCAGGAGATGGAGAAGTTGATCGCGTCAATTGCTCAGAACCGTGCCCGGGACCTATGAAGCTTTAACAACTGTTCGCTATTATTAGTCACAACGTATGAGTCCACTTTTTGTAATGCAGTTAAAAAGAAAAGAAAAAGCCAGCCAGCCAGCCATAGACAGATGTGGCTGTCGCTAGCGTCTGAATGAGAAAATAAACCGAGGCGGGGAAGGGGTGATATAGCAGACGGAGAGGTGGCACTGACGGAGAGATGAGTCACCTCATCACGACAGTCTCGCTTTTGAAACGTTACAACCGACACGTCTGATATTCAGCGTGAGGCAACCTCTGGGCTACAGCACTTGTTAAAATAAATACTGAAACACTTCCATGCCAGTCAGTAAAGAACGTCCCCAAGATCTTGACCATCCTGGGGTCCTTTTTTCCCCTGCAGCCTTCCCCGTGGTCCAGCAGGTAAGGGATTAATGGCTTGGCTCCAGATCCCTGGTCCAGCCAGGGCTTAAGACCCTTGTCTGTCATAGCTGCGTATTCTGAATATCACCCCCAAAGGCGGTGATGGATTCCTCGTGTCTCTTTCTAAAGAGAAATCAACACCCTGTAACACGGGACATAATGCAAGCCTACATTTCTGCATCTCAGTGGTCCTATAGTCCCCAAAGCCAAGGCTGACTTGTGTGATTTGCAAACTGCTACCTGTCTTCCATCCATCTCTCACCGGCCGTGATATGCGAATTACTCTACCTGAAGCCAGCGTGGTCAATAATTGAACCTCTGAAAGAATACTAAAAAAAAAAAAACTTCGAGAAAAAAAACCTTAACTATTACCCACACGGGCCTCTACTGCAACCTGCAGGGCGTCTTCCTGAAGCTCACTGCTCAAAATCTCTTGAGCCCCAGATGCCTTTTAGAATAATAACAGGAAACGAATACCTATCCGGTAATGCATTCTAATTTCTAGGTTTGGTGGTGGATGGATGCCAAGCCCAGGTTTGTACAAGTTAGAAGAGAATAAAATGTCCCTGGCTCCAAATAAATAGCAGTGCCCATGACAGATCGTAATGTGCTGCCTCCAGGGGAGGAGAGAAGCCCGCAGAAAGAGTAGATATTAGGCCCAAAGGGGCAAAGCAGGCTCCTCGAAGCTGGCTCTTCCGTGCGGGCGCTTTGGTACCAGTGGGACAGAGTAGGGGGAGCTCCTGTTTGAAAGTCAGGGCAACACGCGCGGGAGATGCGGCTTCAGCTCCGAAAACAGGCCCCGCGGCTTCAGACGCTGCTCCGATGGGACCCGCTTCACAGATGCAGAAACCGAGGCGCGCAGAAGTCAACGCGTTGGCCCACCGGTCGGTCTCCGAGGTAATAAACTGTGGAGCGTAGGACGTGAACACAGGTGACCCCGTCGCTAAAGTCCACGCGAGTCCCCTAGACAAGGCACTTGCACGTCCGGGAGCCGCGGCGATGGCGCGGGAGAGGTAGGAATCGGGGTCGTTTGCCGGAGCCCGGAGTTGAAACTCAGCCCGTTCCTAGTTCGCGTCACGTCTCCGTCCGTTCGGGGCGGACTGACTCGTGTGCCGACTTGGCAGGGCTTCGTCCACCCCCAGCGGCATGTGCACGACGCTGCCCGGTTCTGGCTGCGTGTACCTCACGCTGTCACTGCCTGTGCAGCGTGTGCGCCCAGAGGCGAAGGGGCTGTGAGCACGTGGGGGGCGCCCACCGTGCCCCTCCGTGGTAGGCCGACATGAGAGAGAGGGGTGATGCTCTCGTGGACTCCCAAGGCTCCCGAGAATTTGTGCCCTGTGATTACACTGATACCGGGCAGACACTCGTCACCTCCGGAAGAGGGATGCAATCGTTTAGGTAAATTTTATTCCTGCGCTTCGATTTTCTTGGTGAGATTTTTTTTCCGGGGCTACTTTTCCTCAAACGCTCAGAGGGATCTGTAGCCCCAAAGAGGTTAAAAACCCACGGCCGTGGGGGTCTCAGTGCAAGGCTCGGACACGCATCTCCATCGGTCCTTCTTCGCTGAACACATTTACTGAGCTCTGACTGTGGGCCCGTCGGGGTCAGGTGCCAGGACGGCGATGCAGAACTAGACTGATGCTCATCACTCTTTCGTGCAGCTTGTGTTTGAGAGTTAGGGCGACCGGCATTCAGTGGTTCATCTGGCGGTTCGTTATTATAACAGCATTAAGAGCTTCAAAACACCAGGATGGTGTGCGGTGAGGGCGTGTTTCCTGGTCTCGTCCGGTTGGGGACGGAGCCCCTTGAGGCGGTGGTGATACTGAGCTGAGCTCTGAAGCATGAGCAGCTGGGAGGTGGGGGTGGATCTAAGTCAAGAGTGTCCCGAATCCTGGCTAGTCCAAGTGGGGTCCCCAGACCAGCGGCATCAGCGAGACCGGGGAACTTGTCAGAAATGCAGAATCTCAAGCCTCCTCTGTGACGCAGTGAATAAGGATCCAAACTGTGTAACAGGATCGCGACGTGACTCATATTAGCACTATGGGTTGAGAGGCAACAGCGTCTGAGGACATCTGAGAGGAGTGGGTGTTCCTGGGACTTAGGAAGGGGGGGCAGTGATGGTAGAGACGGGCCGGAGACGGGGGCCGGGCAGAGCCCTCAGATTCTTGTAGCTATGTTAAGCAAAAAAAAAAATTTGAGGGCGAACAGACAGATAAATGATTATGCTTTCGGCTAGAACTTTTTAGACCCTAATTTTGCAACTCGAGCTATAGGGGGTGGAAAGTAGCCAATGCTTGCGATTACCCATCTTCCCTGCGACACGTACACACATCGTCTCTGTTTCCTCGTCTGTAAAATGGGGATAACACATCCTCCACCGCAGAGTGGTTTGGACGGTTTAATGAATCGGTGCCTGCAATGCTCATATACCACGGTTTGATGTACAGGAAGCAGTTAAGAAATGAGATGACTTCTCATTGATTCAACTAATGTTTGTCCTGGTCCTTTATGCTGAGCCCCTGACATAGGAACCGAAGATGTCACAATGAGCAAGAAGTGATCTATAGCCTGACCGAGGAGACTGGGACAGATGACGGCGAGAGATTGATAAGCACGAAGACAGCAGACGTGGAGGGGGCCGCAGTAGTATACACGGAGGGAGCCCGTGCAATGTCCTGGCTGACCCGAGGAGCGAGTCGGCATCAGCGAGGCTGAGAAGAGGGAGACGAATGTGACAGACCCGAGGGGGGCACTCGCAACATCCAGAACCACAAAAGGGTCAGATATCCAGAATATACAGAGAACCCCTGTGAATTATGAAGCGGGCGGGAAACCCACTAGAAAGATGAAGACCACCACCACCACCACCCAGGAAGATA
>NW_006435763.1:5366393-5367207 GCF_000325575.1 Pteropus alecto | reverse complement strand
GATTTAAACAATGGGATGCTACCTATCCATCAGAACGGCGAAACGTCAGGCAGGTGGCCGAGGCCAAGAAGCATGGCACCTGGAACCCCCCTTCCTCCCCAGTGGGTGCAGAACCTGGCAAGACCATTCGGAAAGGCTGTCTGGCGGGACCTGATGATGAACTTGGGCATGCGTCTGCCCTGCCGATCTCTCTCCCAGGTACATGCCATGGGAGTTCTCACAGATTCTCAGGGGATGAGTTTGTAACATCAGATTTGTTCACAACATCGAGAAGTTGGAGGCAGCCCAGGTGTCCCTCATTAAGGCTTGAACGAGGAAACTGTGATACATGCGCATCACAGAAAATCATACAGCATGAGGCAGTGAAGCGGAACATGCAGAAAGCGGTGTGGATAGATCTTAAAACGATGTCAAGTGGAGAAAGCTTCAGGGGAAGGTGTGTAACACAATGCTATTTATGTTCATTAGAAACGCATTCGCACTCAAAATAACTCTGCACATTTTATAGTATTTACAAACATATATCAAAGGCACGAGAGAGGGAAATGTTTTCGAGGACTAGGTGCATACAGGAAGAAATAAATGAACAGTGAAATAAGACAGGGACCAGCCACTGACCAAGTGCGACGACGTGCCATGGACCAGGGAATACGATTAATTTAGCTTGATGTTCCTGATATTTAATTAACAAACAATCACTCAATCAATCAAAAAACAAAAAAAAAAGAAAGAAAAAGAAAAAGAAAGGATGTGAATAAAGCATTTCAGGCGGAGGGATAATAAGTACAATTCCCGGAGGAAAAGGGGCTATGTT